>NW_028288745.1:4924444-5232222 GCF_059628265.1 Tinamus guttatus | reverse complement strand
AGTTTTAAATGTGTGCACAGAGGAGGTGGATCCAATCACATCCTGCTGTTACTAAAGAGGGAAGGGTCAATACAGCCAAAGCTGCAGTGATCCCAGGTTAGCACCAGCTGACGCAGAGGCTGTGTGGCTTGTAGAGGGACACGGGAGAGTTTCAGACCACAGCGATGTCTTCAAGGGTGTCTCCTCACGCAAACCATGTTGCAAGGAGCCTGCTGGAGTTCAGCACGGATACTTTGCTCTTGCTTGCTGCAAGTTGGTCCTTTCCTGCTTCTCTGGCTGAATATGTAGTAATGGCCAGACAGTGTTTCTTCCAGGTAGGGAAGTAATTCAGCCCTCTGACTGTTGAGCAACATGCTCCAAGGAGGCCAGTGTAGGAGAGCAGCTTTTCTGGACCTGTGGTCCTGGAAGGGAGCTTTTCTCCCATGAGCTCTGCCATGCTGCCCTTCAGCAAAAGCAGCATGGCCTGTTGTCCTGTTGTTGGTGCACAGCTGGGAGCAGAAGTCACAGAGCTGACAGCAGGGTGGGAGCACTGTGGAGAGACAGGCTGATGGAAAATCCCATCTGGTTTCAGTTGGGGAAGCTGGAAGGAGATGAAGGTGGCAGGGACTGTTGTCTGGTGTGTGCAGGGAGCAGACTGTGCTGGCTTGAGCTTGGAGACATGCTCTCCCTTACAGCTGCTTGCTGTTTGTGACTGAAGAAATGTGGAGTTTCCTCACTGACAGTGATTGCTGCTGTGTTCGAGGCATGTGCTGAATATTTTTATGTCTTTTTCAGTACCCATAGTCCTGAAGTACCGTTCCTGACTGGGCAGCTGGAGGCTTCAGTGGAGCTGGCTCTGGGATAACCAAACTGCTGTGTAATTTAAGTGAAATATCTGTATATAGATTCCAAGTTGTTTTCCTCAAAGGAGAAGGCAGTGGCAAGTAGCCAGTCCTAACAGAGCATTCTGAGAACTGCCAAATGACCCTTTTTTTTGGTCGAGAACCTGCTGTTGTTAGGCCTCTTTTATAGCAGAAGATCTAGTTCCCAAACTACCCATTTTGCAGAATTCTGTGTCTCTGTTTTGGATCTAGCTACTTGCCATTAGTACTTATCTGTATATACGGTTAAGTTGTAGCGATACAGTCTGAGCAATTTCCCACTACCTGCACTGGAGGGCGGAGTGGACTCTGTCCTTTCTTCAGAGCAATGGAGGGGAAACGTCTAAAGAGAAATGTACCATCATGTTACTGACCCTTCTGTGAGGAACTGTAAGGGTGGTGGTTTTCTCATGTTCAAAAAAAGAAAAACAGAAAAGTAATTAGGTGTTACAAGCTAGAAGACTTTCTGATCCTGCCGTGAGAATGCATAAGCTCAGTGTTTTCAGTATCGCTGCTTATAGCCTGTGACTAAAGACATTCCAGTAAACCTATTTTTGACTGTATGTGTGGAATTCCTGCATGTCTTCTAGTGTTTGGGGGGAGAGAGGAGGTGCTTTGGGAACTCCCTACTGCCAGGGATCCCTGGGAAAGGGCTTTTAGTGTTCTTGTAGAAAAAGAAATGAGAAGAGTATGTTAAAGCCCAGATCTCTAGACAGCCAATGATAAGGAGACTCAGCACAAGTATGGCAACTCTCATGCTCCTTCACCTTGCTGTGGTTGTCACGGACCTGAATGATTCTCCTGATTTGTGGGACAGAGGGTTGTGCCCTGATAGAAAAGCAGAATTGGTTCCTCCACCTGCAGGTGGGTCTGATGCAGAGGCCAGGGAAAGGGGGGCACTGGGTGCACGAGCTGTGCTACCCTCAGTCCAGGCACAATCCTGAGGGGGGAAATGGTGCCCTGGAGAATCCCAGTGGTGCCTCCTGGCCTGAGGCTGCCTCCAGGATCTTGTGTGCAGTTTCCACCTGAGCGGTGCTGCTGCTTCATGCAGAGAAGGGGATTAATAGTGAGCACAGCAGGCTGTTAGATCTGATTACAAGCTCCACTTGCCCTGCTGGTGAGTACATGGGGCTTTCCCCTTTGTGGGCCCTGTTGGCTCCAGGAGGGAATCAGAAAGCCAAGCTGGGTTTTTCCTCCTAGCATGGAGCCAGGTTTTAAGATCCTGAAGGCAAAATAATGCACTCAGTGAAGGGATAAAAATCACTTTGCTTATGCCTCTGGCTGTGCTCCACCTGTTAGAGATTAAGAGGGTAAACAGAGTGACTGATTTTCAGAGGAGATGCAGGTGTCTGGGGGGTCTTGAGCCTTCTCCTGCCAGATGACTTAGAGAATGAGCTAGAAGCAGTCCAAGTGCCTGTACTGCCTGTGCTGCCCTTAAGGGCTGGCTTTACTCCTGCTGCTAGAGAGTCCTGCCAACACCACTGGTGTCAGGTGCTGCTGGAGAAGGAACAAGAAGGTGCAACTTGGGGGAGCCACCAAAGCTGCCTCTGCAGAGCCCTGGCCTTGCAGGGCCTGATAGATCTTTGCCAGCAGCATCGTCCTAGGGAGTTGGCAGTAGTGTTAAGCAGTGCCCCACTGCAGATGTACAATCCTGGGGAAGGCTGTCATTAGCAGCATTCTGGCTGCTTAGAGGAGAAATGCAAGTTTTTCAACTGAACTGCTAAAATCCAGGGAAAAAGAGGCAGCAAGGTTACCTTCCCTTTCCCTAGCTGGCATGGAGTGTGCTTCTAGCTCCCCTCTGAGCTGCATACCATGTCTCATGGCAGCTGTGTCCCCTGGCCCGGCCTGGGGCTGCACAGCTTGCTGGCTGTGTGGGTGATGTGGTGCTGCTTGGATGCAGTTGCCCAGCCTGGGGAGGCCCTGGAGATGTGGGTGCTCCCTTCAAGGAGCCAACCTGAGCCCAGACCTTGGGAGCAGGGCAGCCCTTCCCCACGGTGCCCGGCCACAGCAGTTGCACCAGCTGAAGGAAGGTGAGCCCTGGCCTCAGGCTCTCCTTCAGTGGTGGCCACGGGTACTTTGAGCATTTGTCAACGCTGGGAAGGGGTTTTTCTGATGGGCTCATCCCAGAGCAGTGCTGAGGGATGGATATCCCCTTTTGCCACCCCAGGCAGCCTACAGCTGAGTGGGGCTGGCTTTTCAGAGAGAGGTGTGTGTTTTCTGCACTGACGCCTTGCGCTTTCATGGCTGGAGCAGCTCCTGTCTAGGAGCTGCTGGCACCAGTAGGCTTTGCCCAGAAAACATGGCTTTGCTGTGGAAAGCAAGTGCTAAAGTAAACAGCTTTAATGGTTGGTTTTAATGGGGAGTGTTTTAGGACCACCTGGGCCTTGTTTCTGCACCTACCTGCTCCTTTGGATGCTGGAGGAACTGGACCACTGCAGATCGCTGAGCTCCAAGAGCAGGATCATGGCCTGGTTCAGCTGCTTTCCTCGACAGGGAGGGCTGTGCAAGTGTTTTTGCAGTACCTCCCAGGAGGCCGGGGTGCTAACGTCTGTGCTTGCTACGAAAGGCAAGAAGAGCCGCTGAGGCCAAAGACCAGGCACTGCCCTCTATGCCCCTCCGAGTTGCCAGCAGTCTTTTTCATGGTTTTAGGACCAAGTTGCTGAACACCTGGTTGCTCTGAGCATCTGGCCCTTTCTGGGATGCCAGCTGTGGCTGGGAAGTGGACCTGAGAGTCCCACTATCTGATCCCTGGTGTGTTTTAGAGGGGTTCTTCACGTGCTTCTTAACCCTACTTTGGCCTTTATAACTCCTGGGGTCCCATCGTGGAGCGATCGGCAGGAGAACAGCAGTGCCTGGAAAAGGGTCGTCATTCACAGCAGTGCTAGGGAGACGCTGGCTGTGTGCCTTGGGGCTGTGTTTCATTTTGATGTTGTGAAGGAGATTTTGCAACAAAAACAACTCCTCCACCCAAGCGTAGGGTCTGTTTTCTTCATTCCCTCCTTGAGCAGAAGATGGATCTCTTCATTAGTGGCTCTTTTCCATTGGGCAGCATTTTACAAGGAACGGCATGTTTTGGCGGGAGTCAGCGCGCTCCTCAGCCAGGGTTGGTTCCTCGTGCCAAGCTGTGACCAGCATCTCGGGACCCCTCATGCTGCGGTACAGAAGATGCAGGGGTCTGTGGTGGTCCCAGGAGCAAGGAGGAAGGCTTCCCCTCCTCATCCCTGGCACTGGGACCAGCTGGGACACAATGGGGGTGGCCAGGAGGTGACGAAGGGGAAAGACTCCCCTGGGATCTGGGTGTAAACAGCAGCAGTGCTCCGAGCATGTCCAGCTTCACCCCCTTTGATTGCCGCCTCCTTCCCCCGGGCTTCCCAAACGCCACAGCTGCCTTCCCAGCCGCAGCCTCCTGGGGCGGCTCCGCGAGAGCGTGGAGGCGCCAGGAAACTCGCCGTCACCGGCCCCGAGGAGTAAACAGGGCGGGCGCCCCGCGGCGCCCAGGTGCTCGAGCGCGGGAGCCAGCGGCGGGGGCGGCCGGGCCTGCCGCCATGACACCCCCATGGCGGCGCCATCGCCGCTGCGGTTTGGCGCCACCGCCGCTCTCGCGAGACTTCGTGCGGGGGTGGAGGGAGAAAGAAGCGAGCTGCACCGCGCATGCGCAGCGGCGGCACGGCGGAGCCCTCGGAGCGCCTCAGGCGTTCCCGCCCCGCCGCGTCCGTCCCCCTCCTCATTGGCCGGCGCGTTGCTATGGGGCGCCGGTGCCCCCGCGCTGATTGGCGGCTCCGTGCGCACGCGCCGCGGCCGCGGGGGGGTGCAGGATGGCGGCGCCGGCCGGCCGGAGCGTGGTGTTCGTCACGGGCAACGCCAAGAAGCTCGAGGAGGTGCGGGGGGAGGGGGGGTTGCCTAGCAACCCGGTGTTGCGGGGGGGGGGCGGCCGGGGATGCCGATGCCGCCGCCCGGTCTCGCGCAGGTCGTGCAGATCCTCGGCGACACCTTCCCGCACAAGCTGGTGGCCCGCAAGATAGACCGTAAGTTGGTGGCGCCGCGCCCCCTTGTCCCGCCGCGCCGCGCGGCGCGGCCCGCGCTGACGCCGCCCCGTGTCGCCAGTGCCGGAGTACCAGGGCGAGCCGGACGAGATCTCCGTGCAGAAGTGCCGCGAGGCGGCGCGCCAGGTCTCTCGCCTCCCCGCCCCGCGGGCCGCGCGGCCGCCCGGTGCCGGCGGCAGCGCCGCGCTAACGTCGCCGCCTCCCGCCGCAGGTGCGCGCGCCCGTCATCGTGGAGGACACGTGCCTGTGCTTCAACGCGCTCGGCGGCCTCCCGGGGCCCTACATGTGAGTAGCGGCGGCCTCGCCCTGCTCTGCTGCCCCGGGGGAGGCTCTGCAGGCGCGAGCCCGGCCTTGCTGCTGTTCCCCCCCCAGACCCGTTTAGTTTAACGTCAGGGTCTGTGTTTGTGGGTGAGCGGTCGGACGAGGTGGTTTGAAGGCAGCCCATTTGAAGGACTCTGGAAACGAAGGCAGCAGTGCCTCAGGAATGGCCGTTTTTCTATGTTTTCGTGGCACAAATCATCTTCTCTCTTCTCTCCTCCTTCAGAAAATGGTTCCTGGAGAAGCTCAAACCAGAAGGTACTGCACCTCCAAGTTTCTGCTTTGCAAGTAAAACGTTTCTTCTGATTTGCAGGCTTCTGGGGGCAAGCGTAGCTGTGCAACCCACACATTGCTGCCAGTGTGGGGTTCTGCCCTGTGGACTTGCCTGCCTCGCTGCCCGCTTTGCAGCCACTCCTTCTCCCTCTGTCCCTTCTCATTCTCTCCCTAAGTCTCTTTTCTGCCCTACCACATTGGATTTGCAGATTTCTGCCTCTGCAGCAGGTGGCCAGAATTACTTGTCTGTCATCAAGGTGATCCAGAAGGCTTCCTGCCCCTCTGGCTTCGGCGCAAGCTGCTCTCCCTAAGTGCTGCCCTGTGCTGGTGTGCCACAGCACAGTGACTGCACTAGCTCCCAGCTAAGAGCTGCAAATCATCTATTGATATCGCGAGCACAGGCAGCTCGGAGGGCGCTTTGGTCCTTCTCCAGGGCTGTGCGCTTGTTTGCTTCTGCCTCCAAACGCACAGTAGAGCCCTATAATTCTTCCTCTCTGTTGTTAATGTGAATTAAGAACCTTGCCCTGATTTGCCTGGTGCCTGGGTGTTTCACCCACTGAAGGAGGTGCTGTGACAGTAGGTGTCTTTCCCTGTTGTTAGGTCTGTACAAGCTGCTAGCTGGCTTTGAGGACAAGTCTGCCTATGCTCTTTGTACCTTCGCGTTCAGTCCTGGAAACCCAGAGGAGCCAGTGAAGCTGTTCAAAGGCCAGACGCACGTAAGTGGGGTGCCTGGGATGCGCTGAAGGGAAGGGCTGTAATGTGGCTTTGTTAGTAGCATTGGCTCTAGCGAGGTCGTTAGCAACCCACAGACCAGCTGGATCACCGAGAGCCTGTGGAGGAAAACAACTGCTTTTGCTGTAAGGTCTCCCACCCAGTTCCGAGGGCAGCCCTTTGAATTGAGTTAGAGGTGGAGTGAAATGCTTTCAGTGTGGAGCAACATGCTGATCCATTGAGTTTTAGTCATGTCTTGGGGAACTGCTAGGAATGCAGACAGTGCCAAGCCTTTGGTGTCTGCAGTGTGAAGGGTGGCTGAGGGCAACTTTTCAGCCTGGTTTGAAGTGTGACTGCGAGAGAAGTCCTGGGAAAACACGACTTTATGAGGCTTTTTCTTTTGCATTCGCTTGGCAGGGGCTGATAGTCGAGCCCAGAGGCCCTAGGGACTTTGGCTGGGATCCCTGCTTTCAGCCTGATGGTTACGAACAGACGTAAGTAGTTTTTCACCATTAGCTTTTTGCATAGGGGAAGCGAGGGCTCGATGTTGTATCTTGTTGCCATGTGAAGAGGACCTGCTAAACAAATAAGAGGGGTGGGGAAAAAGTGATTTCATATAAAATACGCAAACCAGATGTTTCCACTATACTGTAGACCACTGGGGAGTTAGGAAGCCTGGGGGGATTCCAGCTTTTTCTACCCCGTTCTGCGCACTGTCTGCTAAAACATGAGCTTGTTTTCTGTGGTTGAGGTATGTGTGGGGCTTTTGTCCATGGTGAAAGGCTCTTGTGGCTGATCTGGTAAGTTAATGTACCTGCATTAGGCATTGCAGGAGTTCGTGCAGAGAGCAGACAAGTGGATAGGATGCCCTCTTGCCTATGGAGAACATGGGAAAATCCTGTGCTGCTACAGAAGAGGCAGGGGGACGCAAGCTGGAGCGTCTGTGTTGCTGTGACATGTCTTGGCTTTTCTCGCCCCCAGTTACGCCGAGCTGCCCAAGGCAGTGAAGAACTCGATCTCGCACCGTTACAGAGCACTGAACGAGCTCTCCACCTTCTTCCTCCAGAACAACTCGACAGACGCCCCAGACTGCCCCAGCTAGTGCCCCGCCAGCTGTGGGCACTGGTGGCTGCGAGGTCCCTTCCCAGCTGTGCCCTCCATTAAAGCGGTTCTTTCCGGGGCCACGAGGACGCGTTCCTGCCTGCTGTGTGTCCGGGGGGGACGCGGAGGCTGCGCCGTCCCGGCTGCCGGGGCCGCGCCCGCGGAGCGCGCGTGCGCCCTTGCTCCGCCAATGGGGCGCGCTTGCCGGGTGAGGCGGCGGCCAATGGGCTGCCGCGACGTCACGGGCGGAGGCGGGCGCGGCGCCACGTGCGGGCGCGCCGGCGGGAGAGGGGAGGGCGCGCGCGGCGCCGCCATGGAGCTGCTGCCGCGGAGCCCGCGGGACTTCGGCTCCGCCGCCTACTGGGAGCGCTTCTTCCGCCGGCGCGGCCAGCGGCCCTTCGAGTGGTACGGGGCCCTGCCCGAGCTGCGCGCCGTGCTGCGCCGCTACGTGCGCGCGCGCGACAAGGTGGGCGAGCGGGGCGAGGCGGGGAGGGGCCGCAGCGCTGCTGCCCGTGGCGTCCGCGGGGCTCGTTTCCCGCGGGGAAAACGCGCTCTTCGCCCCCGGCGAGCGCGTGCGGGGCCGTGGCTGGCGGAGCGCCTCGGTGCCCTCTCCGTGACCGCTGCGCTCGCCCCCCACCCAGGTCCTCGTGGTGGGCTGCGGGAACTCGGAGCTCAGCGAGCAGATGTACGACGCGGGGCTGTGCGAGGACATTGTGAACATCGATGTGAGCGAGGCCGTCGTCCGCCAGATGCAGGAGCGCAGCGCGAGCCAGAGGCCCAGGATGAGCTACCTGCAGATGGACGCGCTGCACATGGACTTCCCTGAAGCCCTCTTCCAGGTGGTCTTGGACAAAGGCACACTTGATGCCATCCTTGCCGACGAGGAGGAGGCCACCCTCGCCAAAGCGGACAGGATGTTTGCCGAGATCAGCCGGGTGCTGCAGGTGGGAGGGCGCTACCTCTGCGTCTCCTTGGCTCAGGCCCACGTGCTGAAGAAGGCGGTGGAGTTCTTTTCCCAGGAGGGCTGGGTGGTGCGTGTCCACCAGGTGTCCAGCAGTGGGGACAAGCAACGGTTTGTCCTGCCTATCTTTGTCTATGTCATGACAAAGTTTAAGAAAGTCCCCGGCTCGGCAGCACAAATCCTGGAGATTTGCCCCGAGGATCAGGACAAGCCGACACGGGTGGAGAGCACAGAGCGGCTGCTGGAGGCCGTGAGGGACAGGCAGCATTATGCCCTGCTCCGCAGCCAGCTGAGCAAAGCCTCCAGCGTGGAGCAGCTTTCCCTGGATCTGTGCAGCAGTGAGAGCGGGAGCCCTCGGTACACGCTGCATGTGGTCGACAGCCCCTCCATGAAGCTCTCCCGGGACAACCACTTTGCCATCTTCATCAGTGAGTACAGCCCTGCGTGCCCGCAGCAGCCCTGACCCCACTGACACGGGAGCGGGAGCAGCCCGTCTTCATGGGGTCCGGTTGGTGTTTGAATCCTGACTCTGCGTTGGGAAGTGTGTTGCACGCAGAACCTGGAGAGGAGAAGCAGGACGGTTGGACAGCCCCTTAGTGTGTGCTGCGGCCTCTCTGGCCTCCTGGATCAGCCCGCCCCGAAGTGGGCAGCTCCTGGCTCCTTGGTGATGGAGCTGAGGTCTAGGTGCAAAGCTTGCCGCAGGTCACTCAGCAGACGCCCTCACGGCCTCGTGCCTTTCCCCTGGGGTGCCTGAGGCTGAGGCGGTTGTGCTGGGGCTGGGATCATGCCTGGGCTCGGCTGACTGCAGCCTCTTCTCAGTCCCGCAGGGCAGAGAAACCGAGTGGCTCTTTGGGACGGAGGAAGGGCGGAGGCAGCTGGCGGCCAGCGCGGGCTTCAGGCGCCTCGTCGCCGTCGCCCTGCACAGGGAGCAGCACTACGAGGGCATGGCAGGCATCCAGGCTGAGCTGTCGGGGAAGGTGATGGAGCTGGCGCCGCCGGGCCTCCCTGCCGGGCAGCAGGTGAGCTCCGCCACAGGCCCCTCGCTCGGCTTCCCCGCGAGCACCCGCCGGCAGCGGCGCCCGCTTCCGCAAGGGAGATGTGCTCGCAAGGAGCAGCCTGGCTGCAGCGGCAGGGAGGAGACTGGCCTCAAGCACAGCCTCATCTCTCCAGATATAAAGCTTTATTGCAAGAGGTCTTTGGACGTTCGCACTTTGTGCCCAAATGCATACCAGAGGGGAAACTCTGGGCGAGTCCTAGAGTCCTGGGGCTACCCCAGTGCATCCCTCTGCTACCGAGGCACCTCTGCTTCGTTGTAGCTTTTTCTTCTTCACGTGAGTCCATGTTTTCTTTGCAGGTGCCTTTCTTGTCTGTGGGAGGCGACATCGGGGTCCGGACGGTGCAGCACCGCAACACCAGCCCCCTGAGCGGGGAGTATGTCGTAGAGGACGTCAAGGGGGATGACAAGTGTTACTTCCGCCGCCTCATCTTCCTCAGCAACAGGAACGTGGTGCAGTCAGAAGCCCGACTCTTGGCCCCAGCACCTCTCCCAGGTACGTGGGGCTTTAGAGAGATGGAAGGGACTAGAGGAAGAGGCAGGTGTCAAGGGTGGCAGAGACTGGGACTGATACAAGGAGGAAGTTAAGAGTTCTCCTGGGATGTGTTCATCTCGTCTAAGAGTGGCTTTGGGAACTCTTTTCTCTCTCTTAAATCTGTGTCACTGGGGCAGAAGCCCATGTCCTGAGATAGTGCAGCTGCGTTGCTCACTCTTCACCTGATTTCTCATTCAGGCCAGAAGAAACGGAGGAGAGACAGGAAGAAACCTTGCCCTACTGAGCCACCCTCAGCCATCGACAAGAGCTACCTATGTTGCGAGCACCACAAGGCCATGGTGGCTGGGCTCTGCCTGCTGGAGAGCGCTGACCCCCTCCCAGGTAACGAGACCGATGGCGAAGGGCAAAGTGAGCCCCAGCTTGCAGGGAAAGGGGGTTTCTGGCCATGGGAGCCTGATGTGCCCTGCCAGAAGCGGCCTGGGGCAGCCGGCTTGAGGCAGTCCTGGTGGTTCACGCTGGTTCTCTCCCTTGGCAGGAGCCCCACTCTCGGTGTTGGTGGTGGGGCTTGGCGGGGGCAGCCTGCCCCTCTTCCTCCACGACTACTTCTCCCGGGCCCACGTGGTTGTGGTGGAGATAGACCCCTCCATGCTGGAGGTGGCCACGCGCTGGTTTGGCTTCTCCCAGGGCGACCGGATGCAGGTGCATGTCTCTGATGGCCTGGACTATGTGGCTAACCTGGCAGCTGAAGGTACCTTCCTCGTGAAGCAGCCCAAGGGCTCCCACTAAGCATGGCAGGTGGGATGTGCAGGACAGAGGTCCCTGAAGCAGGAGGCACTCAAAAGACCCTTGTAGAGATCTTGTCTGTCCTCCCTTGATGGACTTCTTGATCCTCTGCTCTACATCCTGCCCTCCCAAAGGCCTCCAGCTGTCCCCAGGGCTCTGTTCCCCCCTAGCTTTCCCTCCCTCGTCCCTCTGTGCCAGCCCTGATCTCAGGCGATGTTGCACAGTCTGCTATCTCCTGCCAGGACAGGAGGGGTTGTATTAACCAGCTCATGCAGTGCTTCCCCACTGTGAGCATGGTGCATGGCATAGCCCTGTGCCACAGGGCTGATGACTCTCTGCTCTTCCTTCTGCAGCCTCGGCCCAATACGACGCCGTCATGTTTGATGTGGACAGCAAAGACCTCACGGTGGGAATGAGCTGCCCACCTCCAGCCTTTGTGGAAAAGCCCTTCTTGCAGAAGGTTAAAACCATCCTCAAGCCAGAAGGTAGGAGGGGAGGTTTGGTCGTGCCGTTGCCCGTGTCCTGCTGTCAGTGTAGAGCTGGGGAGCTGCTGGGTCAGGCAGGGTGAGAAATCGCTGGAGTTTAAGGTTGCTGGAAAGCAGAAGGTGTAGGTGGCATCCTTAAAAGATTGTACGGCCACCTACAGCCTAGATGGTGGTGGGGACAAGGAGCCAGGCCAAGGACACCAGTGGAGTGTCAGTACTTGTCGTGCAGCCAAGGGCTGCCATGAGAGAGGGAGCAGACTTGCACGAGTCGGGTTATTCCTGGCATTTGACAAATGTTTGCTCGTCTGTTTGTCTGCCCGTGTGAGCCATGGAGCCTGGAACTGGGAGAGAGCCAGAGTGAGCAGAAACTGAGTGTCCCCAACGCTTCTCACCCCTGCTGCAGGAGTCTTTGTGCTGAACTTGGTGTGCCGAGACGCCCAGCTCAAGGAGTCTGTCCTGGTCACCCTCAGGGAAGTCTTCCCACTGCTGTATGCACGCCGCATAGATGGGGAGGTCAACGAGATCCTGTTCTGCCAGCCCAGTCCCCAGAGGCCCCGGCAGCCGACGGAGCTCCTGGCACTTGCCCGGGCATTGGAGGGAGCCCTGCGCCAGCCTGGCCGTCCCTGGGACAGCTCCTACGTTCTTGCGGACATGCTGCAGGCCGTGAAGATCCTGTGAGATGGGCTGTGACGTGAGAGAGGAATCTCTGCCTAGGTGCTATGACGGCACCTGGGACTGCTCTGCCAGAATGCAAAGGCTCCCTGCAGGGAGCCCTGTGTGGCGTGCGGAGGCCCAGGGGCCAGGCTCTACAGCAGGAGCCCTTGCGGTGCGATCTCTTGCTGTGGAAGCAGGGCTGGGGAGGGTGCCAGGCAGGCAGGGGCGGGAGGTGCATGGATTGAGGCTGCTTTGCAACCTTGCAGCTGGTGGGACAACGCTCTGCCAGCTGCGCCTTTGCTTTGCAGCACAGCTCCCTCATCTGATCCTGCCTCTCCCCAATGCCCAGTATCCGTGTGGTGTGTCTGGTGGCATGTGTGCAGGGGCTGGGAGCTGTGACAATAAAGTTAGCACTTTGCCAGGCTCATGTCTTTGCTGCAGTCAAGAACCAGGCCAGCCAGGGGCTGGGGAAGGAGCTGAGCGTCCTCAGAAGGTTTCCAAGTTCCCAGCCCAATGGGGTGGAGGGGAGCCTGGCAGTCCCCCTTCACCCCTTTGCCTGGCCTGCATCTAAGATGGGTGAGCAGATGCTTTATTTTCTTTTTCCTCTTCCCCCCCTGCCTCTTTTTTCCCCTCTTTTATTTTTTTCCTTCTTTTTTTCTCCTCCTTTTGTCAATTTTTGCTCCTTTCTTTCTTTTTTCATTTGTTCCTTTGCTCTTTTTTTGCTCCTCCTTTCTCTCCTTTTGCTCCTCTATTTTTTTTTTTGCTCCTCTTCTCTCCCCCCCCCCTTAAAAAAAAAAAAAAAGGGGGGGGGGGCGGTTCTTTAAGTCCTACCCAGGCTGTTAAATCTTTTGAAGCTGTTGCAAGGGTTAGTGCTCTTCTTGGGCCCTGCTTCCCACCTCAGATAAGCGAGTGTAGCTCAGGCGCCCTCCATTTTACCCCCTTTGCCACTTGCTGCCTTTCCCTGGGTCTCGCACAAAGGGTGCCTTGATCCCAAGGCTGGTGCTTCCTCGTCGCCCTGCATTGCCACTTCCTGCGGGGGAACAAAAGCCGCCTGTGCAGAGCCAGCGCCGGGGAGAGCCCAGCGTGTGCAGCTGTCCCAACAGCACCCTAGCACTATGGCGCTGGCAATGCTGGAAAACTTGTCAAATCACTGTAATAACCATAATACTGCAGCCCATAAGCTCCATGTACTCCCAGCCTGAGTTTTTAATCCACGTGAGCCCTGTTTTCTCCGGGTACAAACAGTCCCGGCGGACCAAGGGCTTTTTCCTCAATTCCCGGGCGGGAATCACCTCAGCACCTCGCTGGGGGGAGTGGCCTAAGGGCTGGGGGTGTGGCCTTGCCGCGGCGGCCCCGCCTCCGCGCTCGGGGCTGCGGCGCGTGCGCAGTGCGCCGGCCGCTACCTGTCAGCTGCGGCGGCGGCGCAGGAGGAGGCGGGAGGGGAGCGGAGCGGGACGGGGCAGGACGGCGGGATGGAGGGGCTCATCCCGCTCGTCAACCGGCTGCAGGACGCTTTCGCGGCGCTGGGCCAGAGCTGCCTCCTCGACCTGCCGCAGATCGCCGTGGTGGGCGGGCAGAGCGCCGGCAAGAGCTCGGTGCTCGAGAACTGCGTGTCCAGGTGAGACCGGCCCCCCCGCCCCAACGGCTGCTCTCTAACAGCTGCCTGCGCGTGCCTCCCTCTCCCCACCCCCGCCAACGGCCGCCCGCCCACCCACCCAACGGCTGCCGACCGCCCTAACGGTCGCCTTGGCGCGAACCGGGATGCTCGGGGACACCCTCCACTTTGTCCCCCCGTCTCCCCGGTGCCCTCTGGAGAACCCGGGTGGGCCTGGTGCTGAGGCATCCCTGGGCACGGGTGGTGCAAATCCACCTCCCCACCGCAGGGAAGCGGCGCAACTTTGGTGCATGCTGCGGGGCAGCTCGCCTGGGCAGGGAGAATGGGGAAAGCTGTTAAAATATAAATTAATTAGCCCTTAACTGCGGTGGGGACTTCAGTGGTCAAGGCTTCTCATGCCATTAATGCTTGCAATCCACCTTTCATGCATACTGGTACAGCATCCCTGCTTAAAGCGGCCCAAAAAAGCAGCACGAAAGCCTGTGGGTTCCGTGGGTGCTGCCCACGGCCCGACTGTATCCATGAAGATCTCTTGAGGTTAATGCAAACTTAATTGTAATTTCATGAAGTTCTGCTGCAGTTTGCAGGCTCGGTTGTGTCCTCGGTGTGTAACCACAATTGTTAGCCTGTATGCGCGATCACAAGCGCTGTTTTGTCAGCGATGTCGGGGCTTTTGTGTGTCAACTTTGTCATTAAAAATGAGATTAAATGCTTTGTCTCTACAGCTGGCCATGCGTCAAAGTGGAGTACGTCTTAGTAAGCACCATAAAAATATCATATAGTTGTTGTTTCTATATTGCAATGTCACACTTTACTTTTAGCTGTGCTGAATTTCAGTTTTTCATTTTCCTTCTGCATGAAGGCTAGAGCTAATTACCAATGTTGACAAGACTGTGTTTCTCTGGAATTTAGAAAGCATGAGTGAGGTCCTCTGAAATCACTCTTGGCCATCACGTTATTATCCTTTTCTTTAAACAAGTCTTTGAAGAGTATTTTTGTCACCTTTGAGATCTTAATCTACTTGTCCCCGAAGCTCTGCAAAACATATGCGCTGAGGCAAGGCAATCTTCACGCTTCTGGTGAATTGTTTTGGTCCCTGCCCCACAGACCTGTTTGGGGCAGCAGCCACCTGGGACAGGGCTAGGGGTGGAGGACGGATCAGCGTTCCCAGGTGCGTGTTGCCCTTTGCAGCTGGAGGGTCCTGCTCAGTCTGAGCCTCAGGTGGAGCTGTTTCTATGAGTGTTTTCCCCCCTCAATTTTCCCCTGAGATGATGAGCCAGACTAGAGCAAAATGGATAAATGGGAAGTCTGAGCTAATCTGGCTCATTTGGAGAAAAGTGGGTTAGGGCCTGCTGCACAAGGGACACATAAGCACTCCTAGCAAGAGCTATGAAGAAATGAGAAGGGCGATGCGTATGCTTGTTTAATTGTTTTCATGTGAATAGCTATTTACTCTGCCCCTTACTAATACTACAAGAGTCTCTTCCTGGAAGTTTTACAAGCTAGTGTGAAGTATCACTGTTTTTATCTGAAATATGGATGTTTTTCAAATAATCTGAGCTTAATACGATTGTTCTCGATTGTATGTATATGATTGTACCTCCCTGTTTGCAAGTTTGGAGCCTCTTACAAATGGAGATTAAAATGCATTGTTTTAAATCTATCTCCGTGAGGCTGCTTGTGTGAGAACTTAATTGTGGATCAGGCGAGGAAATACCCATGGGATGGAAAGGGTGTTTTTGTCATCAGATCAACAGGCAATGCAGTCTATCTCTCTTCCTAAGCTGTAGGACATCCCTATTCTTACGGATCTGCAAGTGTCACCCTTGATAATGACAATGAAGCTGCTTTTTGAAAACAAGAAGTGTCTATCCATGTCCCCCTTAGCATGACCAACACAGGCAGCGTATCTCAATGTAAAGATGTATTGTGCTCCCTCCTTTTTTTTTTTTTTTTTTTTTAAACATCATACGAAACATTATTGTTGGCAGATTTTGAACTCTTAGCCTGCAGTGTGACAGTTAAACTCTTTTCCTTTAGGAGCGGCACTTCCTGGTTACGACATGGTTACAATGCTCCATGAGGGTCTTCACAAGTGTTACCTGCATGTTTGCTTTTGGAGTTCTAGTGAGGGCTAGTAAGCTTCTTGTTCATATTAAATGTGGGATCAGATTTTTACTCTGTTGCCTGTAGCTGCTAAGCTGCTGTGCCCCTCTTAGTCCTTCATAGGGTCTCTACTTGAACAAAGATTTTCTAGCTTGCAAATGGCACCACAGGTGAAGTTTCTTTCTGTGGCTTAACTGTCAGGGAAAGATGCATTGTTCAGTATCTAGTCTGCGTGTTGCCATGGTCTTTCAGGAATGCATGAAGACTGTGGCATGAAGACTGGCCTAGCTCTGTGGGCTGGCAGGTGATTCCAGGAGCTGGATCCAAGTTCTGTTATTTCTGAAAGTGTTGGGTGACATATATGCCTTGCTGTCCCCATGGCAGCAGTTACTGGATTGTGTTTAGGTGTAATCACAGTTTGTTTCTGACAACTGTCAACAAGTAAGTTGGGATTAGTTTGCCTGTTTGATAGAAGTCAGTGCTGATGTTGCACAAGGATAAATTTTGAATATTTTTCTGCCTCAGGAGTTGTGTGGCAACCAGAACTGTCATTATGGCAACAGCTTGGAACAAGGTTTGAGCGACAGATCTCTCAGTTTAGCTATTAGCATTTGAATTAGCATTCACTGAGGTGTTCGGAGAGCTTTTTCTTTACTTACTGCTTCTCTGTGAGTCAGGAGACTGCTTCTTCTGGTAGTCTAGGACTATGTTTGAAGGGTTTCCTCTCTTAGATTGCCAAAGGTTATATTTAGATTAAAGTAGAGACTCTGGAGAACAATCGAGAAAAATGCAAATAGCTGTTTTTTTTTTTTTTTTTTTTTTTTTAAAGCGGGTGGCCTTCACGTGTGCCTAACTGGAGCTCATGGCACTCATTTGAGGAAGTGCTATTGTCAGAAGAGAGTATCATAAGATCAAACGTTCTTCTGTCGACTCTGCCTTGTAACAGAAGTAAATACGTCCATGAAAGACTGAGCCTGTGTTTAAAGAAGAAAAGGGTGTAATCTAGTCATGGTACAAACTGGTGGCAAAGATATTCAGAGGCACAAAAGGGAATTAAGCACCAAATACCCGACAAGCGTCCACAGAAGCTGGACACTTTTAGTCCTATTCCTTTGCCATAGATGAGAACAAGGTCATGACTCTATGTATTGTTTATGCTTTTTAAAAATCTCTCCTTTCTATAATAACAGGATAACTTTAAAAAAAAGCTAATGGCAGGAAGCAATCATTGGAAACTGTATTTGGAGAGAAAGCATTTTCTATTACTTCATACAGCAAAATGGGCTTTTAAGATCACTTGTCATCTGTGATTTTAGTTATTTTGTTAGGGCCTATTTCTCCAGGTTTGAATCAGAGCCTTATTTTATTCTAAAAAATAGTGAAAAATTAATAATTAGATTTTAAAGCTAAAAGCTCTTTACTTCCTCTTCTGCTTAATGCAGTATAAACTACATGTGGCCAAATAATTCTTTTATAAGAGATGTGAACTCTCGGTTGCAAGCACGTCATTCACAATCAAGCAAGCACTTTCATTTTATAAGAGCCTGAGGTCTGGTTCTGTATATGTGGCTCTGCAGCTCTCTGCTTTGAGATGCTTTTGATAATCTCATGTCCACTGCTTATTGCATAACTTTATTATGAAATCTGTGCTAATTTATGATTTTTCAAATTACAAATCCTTGTGTACCCAGCTCATTCTTCCTTGAGATGGCGGTTGTGGTGGTGGGGAGGAGTGACTTTGTTGAGTCATTGAGGAGAAAAGAAAGGAGCCTCAATCTGACTATTAAAGCAGAGCATTTCTCTAAAGAGACGACATATACTTAGATTGTGTGCTTCATAGGGGAGATGTAGTTAAAAGCATGCAGATACATTATAGGCTTAGCTATTAGTCACTGACAGAAAAAAATCTTATTTACAGAAATCTTTTTCCTCTTAGGTTAAGCAGAAATAAAACTACTAAGCAATAAGAGATTCAAAGTGAAATTTGTTGCTGTCTTTCTTCTTTTTAGAGGATCTTATGGAAATGAGAATTGGCCACTCCTTTTCCTGACTAATTAAGCTATTGTGCAGCTGTATTACTGCATTAATCTAGTTATCAAAATATTCTGGTACACTGAGAACAGAAAGTGTTTTGGGCTAATCTATTAAATAGAAACAGTTGAAAATGAGACATTTCTCTCTAATTCTCTTCCTCAAATGCCTTTTTTTTTTATACACATTTAGAGGAAGCAAAGCAAATTTATACTTCTATATGTGACATAGATGGTAGATGGCATGGTTTTGTCCTTAAATATATGTACATGTATTTTAAACACGTAAACACATTCCAAACAGGTGTGCAAACAACATTGCTTTTTATTTTATTTTTTTTTAAGTACTTAAAGGTTTTTCTCTAGACCTGTTTTTGAGGAGTCTTTTGTCTTATTTCTGGCATTTAAATTTGCTGATTGAACATAGCTTTTCTTAAAAATATTTCAATAATGAGTTAGAGTATAGCAAACCCTGCCATTATATTCTGGCTTTTGAGTTCAGTATGTCAAATGCTTTATGGAGATGTTAAGTCAAAATCTAATGCTTAAGATTTTTGTCTATCTATGAAAATATGTATGGTCTTAATCTATTC
This sequence comes from Tinamus guttatus, assembly GCF_059628265.1. Classification (NCBI taxonomy): domain Eukaryota; kingdom Metazoa; phylum Chordata; class Aves; order Tinamiformes; family Tinamidae; genus Tinamus; species Tinamus guttatus. The sequence goes on along the minus strand of NW_028288745.1, from coordinate 5,214,139 downwards.
ACCTACAGTATGGCAAAGTTCTCGTAGTCCTGTGATTTGTTGCATGCAGGCTTGAGAGTTGAAGTCCGATACCTGCCCTTCAAAAATAAAATAAAAAGAAACCCTTCCTTGAGCAAATTCCCTCCAGTCTTGAGTGCCTTTGGGGAAATCAGTGCTGCCAATTCAGTGGCTGTTGATAATGGAATTTAGTGTGTCGAGGTACTGAAAGTGCTGCATGCTTCCAATGGCTTTTAAAGGTATCTGCTTACATTTGTCTGTGCTTTTGCAATCCTTAATATAGGGACACTTCTGAAAATTCAAGTTTTTAATGGATTCTCAGACTCTTTAAGCTCCTGTGTAACTCGTTGTAAAACTTATACAGATCTGTGTCTCTGCTCCTTTCAGGAAGGAGCCCTAACTTTGGGATTTTGCAGTGTTGGAATCAGCAAATAAAAAGTGCATTTGTTGTGTTGCTCCATTTTGATAGGCATTGCTTCTGATAAGCCTGAAACTTTATGTTAGTTGTCTTTGTAATGAAAGCTAGAACAAGACTTCCCAGTTTAGATAAATATGTATTCATGGTATGATTATTCGGAAATTCACCTGTAAACCTGGGGAGTGATGCTTGTGTGGATTACAGCAGATGAGTAGAAATAAGGATGCAGGCTGTTCTCTTCTCTACCACTGAACTACTATATGAACTTGAACCAGTTATTACACGTCATCTATATCTGTGTGTGCATGCGTCACGTCTTAACTCTGTCTTAACTGTAGGCTGGATTTAGACTTTAATCTTATATTTTTAATTTCCTTCTATTTTTTTTAAAGAAGAGGTTAGCACATAATTTTTAAATTGGTGTGGGTTAACTGTGATTGCAATCTAAAGCTTGCTGTTTTCTGCCTTATTTTCTTTTTCGTTTGATAACCGTCTGCCTATCTGACACCAAAGCTGCTTATCGCATTTTGCTTTGTGCAGTTCAGATGCAGCAATGTTTCTTCTTTCAAAATACAGATCCTTGCTGATGCTTATTTTTTTTACCTCTAACAGCTTAGTCACTGAGATCGTTTGTGGTTTAATACTCATCAATGAATACTGAACGAGGGGCAGAGGCTATTCTTACCTTTTCTGTTTTTTAAATATCATGTTACAAAATGAGGCCTATTAGTAAACACAAGCCTGTGAGCCCCCTGTGTTTTTTGTGCTGGTGTGTAATGGGTTACGAGGAATGCTTTTGATGCTGGCTCTCTGTCTGCAGTGTAAAGCCTGTAGTGTGAATATGCTGAGAACAGGAAATGAGCATTATTTAACTGTGACCTTGCATCTTTTTCTTCAGCAAGTTGCGTTGAGATGAACAAGACAGTATTATTGAACTAGAGAGGAGGAAAATCCCATTTAACTGCATACTGGGCTTTGATGTACTGCCAAGTACTGTTGTCTGTGATGGCCTCTGGGATGCAAAGGAGACTGTAGCTGTAGATGAGAGATTTTTTCAACCAAAGTATCTATCAGTAATGTCAGTTTTTATAATTTGTGTGAAGAAGTTGTGCTTTTAATTCAAGACTTAGCATAACATTTCTGCCTACTTGTTTTCTTGCAATATCGCCAAGACTTCATTACTCAGATAGGCACGAGTTTTGATGTTTGCTGTAGTACAGCGAGATTTCCATCTTCATAGATGATGTCATCAAAGTTGGATTAATCTTAAATCCTTAATGTTTTGTCTTCTATGTATTGTACAGATGACTAAAGTATACACACATATTCAGTAGTGCTTTAAAATGATAAAACTTAGAAATCTGTATGTTAACCCCCTTACCTGCAAACAGTAGGCAGGATCCTGTGTAGCAAGCACAAGAACAACGTTAAGGTATCCTTAACCTCTGCTGCCTGAAAATAAATGAAATGCCTATGTTCAATTTATTCAGCAGGCAAACTGAGAACTGCTGAAGCAGCTTTTTAACAGGATCTCTTAGCAGTGATGTTATGTCCTTGTTTGCTCACTGTCACTTTTTGTTTGTTTTTTTCTTTAAAAAAAAAAAAAGGTAGTCCTGAAGTTTGACACCCTGTCTACCATTTAAAAAAAAAAAAAAAAAAGGTAGTTTTGGGAAGCAAGGTTTTGGGACTTGACGGGGATATGGTGTGGCTGATAGTATACCATTGGTTAAAATATCTACATTGATGGATCTGAGTTCTGGATAGTGTAATTTGGGCCAGAAGGCACAGGAGCTTATTTTGCTTGAATTTCTGGTGGCTGAAATCTAAAAATGTTTTGAGCATAGAAATCTGAAATACCTAAAACTTTATCATGATAGAGTATCTAAAGGGAAATTACATGATAAATGCAAGTCGCTGCATAATATCTTGCTTCACATAGCTGGTATGTCCATGGTGTAGGGTCATGTTGTATTATGTTTTGTCTTATCCTTGCAATCAGGAAGACTTTCTGCTTATATCTTATTGCACTGTAGAGGCAACTTGTGTTGAGATACAAAGTCTTCCTTGGTTTGTGCTGATCTTGAGTATGGGTGTGCTTTTACGCCTTCACAGCCTATACAAATTAGTTCTCCCCTAAAAGCAAACATATTCGATTAAGGAGAACCGAACTGTCTTGAAAAGTCGGCTTTATTCTTTTCCACAAGAAAATTCTACAAATTGTTGGGGTTTTATTTGTGTTTGGTGATATACTTTCTTCCTCTGCTTGGAATTGTTGGAGAACACTGTTGAGCGGGAAATAGCTGAAGCTTCTGTAAAATCTTAAAAGGGAGAGAGGAAAAGAGCATTTCTCATAAATGGAGTTAGAATGATGCAGCAAGGTTTGGGATGCCCGCCAGGGAGGACAGATGCAGCGTGCACAGAGTGGCTTGCCCACGAGCCTGCACATTGGCAGCTTCCCGGTTTGTTAATACAGCAAACCTACAGCCTAGGCATAATCAGTGCAAACAGAGCACTGCTCATCTTCGCGCGTCATGCTTTTGCCTGGCAAGGTTTCACAGCTATGTATGTTGGCAAATATTCAGCCCCAGAAACAACATTGAGACTTTAAAACTTGATATCACATAGAAGATTTTTTAAACTAAGGAATGTGTCTTTTTTTTTTTTTTCCCTTCAGTGGACAGACTTGTCTTTTGTTGCAGAAATGCAGTGCAACGTGCTTTGAGTACTGCCAAGATATGATGCTAGCATTAGGATACCAATCATAGTGTGCGATGCCTTAGGCTTCTGCTCAGGCATCCCCTACTTTGGAGAAGCTTGTGGCTCTTGTCATTTTTAGTGGTCCTAGAGTAACTTTTGACACTGTTTTCTGGATAGCCCTATAATGTTTTCTGTAGATGTAGTAATTTCTCGTAGCTTCTTGAGCAAGTGTGCAGCTGCTAGCTAAAGTTTATTCCAGATCTGGGGAAGTATAATGGCAGTGGTTTTTAAGCCTGCTTTTTAGATCATTTCCAATCTTTGGATGAGAATCATCTCATTCCAGAAAAGGGAATCTCAAACTTGGCTTCCTCACCTCATTAATGGCTAAGAATTTTCTTTGAACATAGCTGTTCAAAGGTATCTGGCTAGTACAATTGAAATCCCTCTATATCTTCTATGAATTTCTTATTTAATACGTTTTTAAAATGTAAGTAATTATCTCTAGAGTCAACACGCCCTGTATTCCCATAGAATTTTTTTTTTAATTCATCTACTTTTATTTAGTGTCACTGCCTTGTAGATTTGTGTGCTTGGTTTGAACTCCATAGAGAAATGGGAGAAAGGAGACCCAAAGAGACCTTTAAACTCCTAGTGTGCAGCACCGTGTAACTACTTCAAGATTTTGTTTCCCAGAAGAAATGTATGTTCATTCAATGTGTATATGATCACCTGAGAGTCCTGAGTGGGCTAACTGGGACATAATTCGTGCTTTGACTTTTCCCTGCCAGGGGATCTACAGTGGTGATAAAGGATACTGCGGGGACTTTTGGACCCTTCCAACTTCAGCCCTCCTGTGATTCTGTGAAAATGGCTTTCAAAAGCGACAAAAAGCCTTGGAGCTGGGAGATCATTTTTTTCCTGCCTGCTTTTGAGGAGGAGATAGTCAATAGTCCTAGGAAAACCAGATACTCAGTTTCTCATCACTGGAGTCCCCCCAAAAACTACATGGGCTGCAGTATGTAGTTCTTGTTCCTTGGAATTGGATTGTACCTTGAATCAGCACTTAATTAAAATTGTCTCTCAGTTGAAAGAAGATTGACTGACCTTAAAAGGAAGGGTTGGTACCAACTGAGATGAAAGTTCATGGGAGTTCTTGAATTGAACACAAAAACATGATAGTAAGGATGCCAATGTCTGATGTATAGTTTACCAAGAAACCTGGAAAAACTTGTTTTTAAGCTTCAAGAACTAAAATATACAAGGTCATTAACGCTCTACAGCCTCCTAACACATTTAGCTTGCCTAGTAGATCTAATAGGATCACTAGATCTAATTAAGTATCCTTTTAATGAAGAAGATTAATTATTTTGTGCATCTTCCTGTAATCCCAAATATGTTAGGTTGAGATTTTGCTATCATTGAATGAAAGCTGTGGGAAATTCTCTTTACTGACAGACACTGTGCCAAAAAGAAGCATCTTCTGAAACTAATGAAAGGAGGTAAGGGATCAAGTGATGACTGATAATAAAAGTTGGTCTGTGCTTTGAGGATGAACATGTATAGCCAAATATCAGTGTGATAGTTTGCTATTTGATAGTTTGATGAATGAAAATGGTGTGTGATTGGGAATGTATCAGAATACAAAACAGATATACTGCCCTGGAGCTTTGGGCTCTTGCTGTAAGTGTAGGTATCTCAGGGTGATCTCTGTATTGACATTTGGAGGACAGGAGAATTTTGTTTCCAAAGCCACTAAAGAAGACTAGAGAGTTCCATTTGTGCTTGTGACGGAAAGTAATTTGATAACTTATTGCTAAGAATTAAATTTTTAAGAACTGCAAAGTGCCTGATACTTTGGCACATCTTGAAAAGTCCAAAGTGTGTGAAGGACCTTGTACTAGATCCTGTATGGTGCTGGTAAGCACAGGAGTAAAAAGAGGGAGAATAACTTATCTGTGCCAAATTAGGTCCACAAAAGTAAATGTTTAGGTTTAGAAATTATTTTTTAGTCACAAATCAACTGATTTTTAGTTTGGTTTTTAAGATGTGATCCTAAGAAAAGGCATTAGTAATTATTAATGTCTCTCTCCTGTGGACTTGGATAAAGTTAGGACATGTGTTTTCCTATTTTGTTCTTTTGAATTGCTTCGCTTTAGAGCTAAATATGACCCATGCAAAACAAAAGACACTTTTTTTTTTTTCTTTTTGTGCTTCTGTACAATGTAAATTTGCCAAGGAAATAGGAGCTATTTGGGCCGTGAGCACATGTTGGTGTTCGCTATTACCATTCAGTGGGCAGCGCGCGCTCGGCGCTCCTGGTGTGCCAGGCTGGAAGTCGTGCAGAACAATGAAGAGCGTGTTGGAAAAAAGCCTAGGAAAACTGTTGACTCTTGGCATAATCACTTCCTACTGCAATTAAAGCTGCATTGTAGCACTTCGCAATCCTTGGGGATAAAGACCTGCACGTAATGCTACCGCAGCAGTGCAGTTTTCACGAATAGCACCAGGAACATGGCCTTTCTGCACTTGAAGGAGGATTAGGGACGTAGGGAGAGCTTTGGGCTAAATGGTAAAAATTTCCAAAATGAAATTGAGAAAATGAAATAGGTTTTGTTGGGTGATTTGTGCATCTCGCTAAGATAGTTGTGAGAAGCCTGGAGCTACGTTTCTATGGTTTGTGAAAACATAGAAGCTTGTTCTCTAGAGGGACTTATTTTTTGTCAGTTTACTGCTAGCACAGTTTTGCATTGTTCCTGGCATTTACTAATTAATGCATTTAATGTGTAAATGTTGACATTTTTTTCCACTGTTTGTTTTATGGATTCATTTCATAGATTTAGTATATTGGCATTAGTATAAATTAGCATGCATTATTTTACAGAAACTTATATAAGTGAGCATATAATTGATAAAATTTTGAGAACTGTTAGCGTACACTGTCATTCTCCATTTCCTATGCACAAACTGGGGGCTGTACTGTTTTTTCTTTACTATGATAGATACTGCTCGTATACTAGCGAGCTGCAAAATGAAAACTTCTCATGCTGTAGAGTGAATTGCTGTATCAAAGATCAGACTCCTAATTGTCCTATTTCCTATTAAGTAATAAGGTTTATTAATACAGCCATTGACAACGTGTTTTCTCAAGCTTGTGTTGTCTGCTTTTCAGACTGACTTTTTACCAAGTCAGATTCAGGCCAATATCGGCTGGAATTGGAATATGGTGGAATAGAATTAGAATTCTATTATATGCTGTTTTCCCTTAAACTTTTGAAAGAAAGCTATGTCTTGGGTTTGAATATTTTAGAGAAATATCTTTATTTTTAAAATAGAGTTTATCTGTAATATACAATTTTGGCTGCACAGAGTAAGTGTACAGATGCCTTTGGCTAGTGGTGAAAGCTGAAATTTAAAATGTATTAGGGGAAAAATAAAGTCTCCTTGTTCCCATGGGAGCAAATTTATTAGACTAGATCAATGTCTCTCATACAGGTAAAATATATATTCGTATTTTTTTGAGCAGCTGTCAAATATCTTTGACTTATGAGTACCTTTCCCTACATCTGTGTACATTGCTGCGGTTTGGATCCTCAGGCTCCTTCAGCACTGCTGTTTGGTTGCAGATATGACAGTCTATTGAGTTTTTTGGTTTTTCTGAACTCTCCCTATAAAGCCCTTTCCCTCCTCATTCCTTGTTAGTTTTTTCATCTTCAAACCATGCAGTTGAAGCAGAAGCCTTCTGTAAGTGTCACCCGCTGGCGACATGATCAACATAGTTGGTCTTCTCACCAAGCGTGAACCGCTCTCTGCTCAGTGACTCTCTGCAGCTCCCTGCTGGTGCTTGTTTGAACAGGTGATGGGCTTTTCTGCAGCAGCTCGTCCTGTTGGGAGAGGTTTGTTAGATGTCACCTACGCTGTGGGTGGTGGGAGAATGTTTTGAAAGGCGTTTGCCTTATATTTCTCTGTAATTTTGCTGTTGAGGGAGGTCAGCATTGTACAACTGGGAGCTGCATTAATACGGTATTCTTTGTCTCTGGATGTGCTTAGGTTGAAGCAGAAAATTGCTAGTAGGCTTCTTGGCCTTGGACTCCCTGATGAATGTTGTGGGGTTTTTTGTTTGTTTGTTTGTTTTTGTTTTCCTTTCTCCTTCTGTCTCCCATGTTGTTGCAGAGGATCCTTGTTTTTGTGTGATCAGTTTGTCCTCAGTGGCAATTTTCTTTAGCTTCGTGATGGAAGACAATATTTGTTTGCTTTTAAATCAGATATGAAATGCTTGAAAATCAAAAAATGAAACCTCCATTTTGCTAGGCATTTTCTGCATACCAGACTTCTGTCATTTTAGTGCATATAGAAAACTTAATACACTTTTGTTAAAATCTTCTTTCCAGCAAGAAGTATCAGTAGATGACATTTCACTGAGACGTAGATGTCTCTCAGTTGGTAACTATTGAAATTGTGGTAGGTATTTTGAAAACCTTTGGTGCCCATTTAAGCTAATTCTTGCATTCTGTTACTGTCTCAAGCATTATAAAACATCACAGCAGGTGAGATATTATTTTTGACAGTCATGGAGAAAGGGAATTGGTAAAATCCCAAGCCAGTAATTTAATTTTACTGTGTATTTGTATAATGACCTGTTGCTATCTCAAATGAAAATTAATACCATTTTATATCAGCATTTCATGTAAATCCATCCTGTCGACTTCCTGATTTCATTGCACCTGGAGAAACAGTGGAGTTTCCAAATTAGTCTGGTATTTTATGTAACTGGTCTGTGTTTCTTGGTGTAGTTGTTTTATTTCTTTGTTTTTTTTCTAGGGATTTTCTTCCCCGGGGATCTGGAATTGTAACGAGACGACCATTGGTCTTGCAACTTGTCACAGCCAAAACAGGTAACCTGCCTTTCTTTCTAGTTCAATTCCTGGACAAAGTCCTGATATACTTCAGTAGGAGGGGGGAAAAGATGTTCTAGGAAACCTGTTCAGTGTAAAGAACAGTGTAACTAGTGAACCTGGAGCAAAGGCCTAGTGCGTCAAAGCTGTGTGCTTCAGACCAGTTAGCCCTATCCAGGAAAATACAAAAATCTTAATCCTAGAGCACAGTAAATTTAATTCAAGGTCAGACTTGAAGCATAGGAGAAATATTATTATGTACAAGCTATTTTTTTTTCATTTTTTTTCATGTTTTCTTGATGTGTTACAGTTGCATTAGTTAACATACCAAAACTGCTATATTTTTATTTCCAACTTTTTGCTCTGGTGCACGCAGGGTTGGCTCCATGCAGCTTGTTTTCGTGACTTGTCTTTTTTAGTTGGGCTCATTGCACTAAGTAGAGCAGAAAGTAGACTTCAGAAGAATGCAGCTTTGAGAACTGCCTGGTCAAAAATAAAAATTACAGCAAGTATATACCACCGAGATACTTGAGGCGTTGAGACCTGCTTCATAATTACAGGTGTCACGTATCTGCTGTTGTATAGTTCGATCGCTTGGCATATTTAAAAGCACCTATTGTTTTCAAATATTCTCTTGATCTTTTTTGTTTGTTTGACTGTTTTAATTACTGCTTAACCAGGGTGGACAACAAAATCGCATTGAAAAAAGATTTTGGAAAGAAATTATATGCAGAACATTTAAAAAGAGAAAAAGGAAATTCTATTTATGTATGAAGTGTTCAGAAATTGGGGAGGGGAAATTAAATTGAATCTGCCTATCGAACTTTAATCTGTTGTGATGTGCAAGTGTGGATAAATTTTTGTGCATGTTCTTTTCTTGAAAAAAATCTCATTATTGTTGAGGGGGAAAGGAGACTTCAGTATTTGTATCTTTTGTATTCAGTGATGTGTGACCTCCATAATGTACTTTTTTCTTTTTCTTTCTAAATCAGTACTTGTGAAGCACATTCATAGCGTTGCTGAGTGAGAAGGAAAACACATGGAATTCCATAGGTCTGTGTGTTCAGCTTAACAGTTTGCAGTGTGTTGTATACTTACGGTGTCTTGTATATATTGAAAGACCAAGTTTGCTGTAGCTGGAGATACAAATGGTTGCCATTTCTGCGCCTCTGGCTTTAGATTTCCAGCAGAGCATGCAGAAATACATGAATAAATCCTAGCTGCAAAGAATCTCCATCTAACTTTCCCAGTAACATGTAGGAGAAAGAAAAGAACCCAGTTCTATGTTGGCATTCTTAATAATGACTAATCTGCAAGGACATATGAATTAGTAAGTAAACATATACTCTAATGTCAGGTGACTAAATATTTTTTCCTAAACATCCTAAACTTGCTTCTGGCAGATCTTTATTGCTTTATTTTTAGAACCATCTTTGTCCCTTGCTTAAGTACTTCTCTGTCTTATTTTACTATATTAACACTATTTCACAAACTTTTTGGTAGGTCTTCTAGGTTTTGTTATAGAGTGATTTCTCTTCCAACAGTACTTTTCCATTATAACTTGAAAACACACACACATACACACTCAAATTCTGGAGATGTGAGCCTGCAGCTAATTTCTTATTTGCTAGATGGCATGACATGCCTTGCCTTTGGGAAATGCTGAATATTGCTTGTTTGGAATTAGATGACAGACCCTTAGAAAATGCAGACTTTGATTATTTTGTTGTTTTATTTAATATTTGTTTTTTTTTATCTTCTGGGTGGTGAAATTCCTTTATCATTTGAGCCACCTTTATCATTTAAAATAATAATAAAAAAAGCTTAAGAAAATAGAGAGCAACTGTTTAAAGAAACATGGTGTTCTTCTGCAGGAAGCAGATGCTGGGCTGATTTTTATCAAGTTCACAATTATCTGAAATGTTAGAAAATGTGACTAGAGGAGTGTGTCAGGTTCCTGGCACTATGGCAAGGTTAATAGGTTTGTAATCCTAGGCTCTTTCTTGGCTCTTTCAAGAGTGACTGTTTTTAATCTTGCAGTATTCATGGGGGAGAAAGAGGATGCTTTTTATTCTGTGTAAATATAAGCATAGACTCAATTGGTTGATTACAAAACATTACTTCTAGTAATGTTTTGTGTCAATTGAAGATCTTTTTGGAATGTGAATTTCACTGATGAGGGAAGCTAAGGCTTCCTTTAACCCTCAGTTATGGTACTGAGGGCGAAAGGTTGTTAGCTAAGGCATCTCTACGTTCCTAGGTAAGAGGAAGATTATCATCTGGATAATCTTCATCTCAACACACCTGGAAGGATCTGACATGTCTGGAGAAAGAGCTGGAGTCTTTGTGTGCTTTGAAAACGAGAATATGCAAGTAGTAACATGAAACAATTAATTGAAAGAAATGTATCTCCTATGGAAAATGGAATATTTTAATAATTCTGTGAACTTTCTCTTTTTAAAGAATTCTGTACAATTAGCCATTTGCTAGTGACCTTTTGACCACATTTAATCACTGTAACAGTTTTTTGGTGTGTGTTTTATGGGAACACAGCTCCTACAACAGCTTTACGTGTTTTGTGCTTGCATATCTATGCAAATACTGAACCTTGAAATATCAGAGGCAAAGACAAATATTTTAATTGAATTTTACAATTGACAAGACAGTGTTCTGTACTTGTGATTGTTTTCCTCTCAGTTTGATGATGTCAAGAATATCTGGTAGCATAGAGTAAGCGAAAACTTGGCAATTGAAGAAAAAAAAAAAAAAAAAAGCACAATCCTTGAAAGATTCTAACGTGTATCTTGACTGTCCTATTTTGAGAGCTGTCTTTTGGGGGCTGCCCAGCTGAATTCCAAATGAAATTGCAAATGTGGCCTAAATTCAAATGTGGCCTACTGTACCATCTAGAGAAGGAAGAATATTCTGCCTTGTAAATATTTTGAGGCTCCAAAATGGCGCTTCTGGTGCTGAGATACATTACAGGGCTTTTCACTGGGAGTCCTGTAGACAGGGTCACAATTTTTCATGCTTGGTCTTCAGTTCATGTTCTCAATTCATTTGCTTCTCTTCCACTGAAAAAAGATGTGATATGTGATGTCTCTCTGAAAGAGACAACTGAACCAAATACGCATAAGGTCTTTATTCTGTGATAAGTAACCCTAAAATGCAGCTCTGTTTCCCCTATAAAAATCAGAATTAAGTATAGAGTCCAACATCAAATACGGTAAAGAATATAGAAGCAGTTTGATGTTCTCCTCTATGATCACTGCATTTGGCCTTCAGCAGTTCCCTGGTGTTGGGAATGTTAGTGCCGAGTCTAACAAGAACCTTGCTCCTAGACCCCTTCCTTGTTGCTGGTGTCTGAAGAAGCTCAGGGTACAGAATGGATTACAAGAAAATAGTCCCATCTGGAAGACACAGTTCAGTGCGTTTTTAGAAGGCACTCTGTTAGCTGACAGACTGTCTGATGGGGAACTTCAGGTTGTACAAGGCAGGCAAGACAACTGTGATGATTATTTTACCCGATCTGTGTCTTTGGAGGAATGCAATTTGCTCTTTTCTTGAGTGATAAGTTGGATGTGAGGGTAGTTCATTTTGTGAGGATCTGATTTCCAAATTGAACAAAAGAAATGCCAGTGCTCTTGGTATTTGACTGCTCCAGCATAATGTACATAGACTTCACTCCTGTCCAGACAAGGTTTGCTTTAAATGCTGAACTTTCTGAATATTTCACCAGTTACCAATGAGTGTAAAGTGCTGGTCTTGTACTTCCTTACTCATAATTCCTATTCAGGAGGAATTATGCATTCCATACTCTTGTGGTTGTACTCTTAGAAGTTTTTTCTCTTGTGTATACTTAGGGTGTAAGTGATGGCACACAGTATGACCTGGGCCAGGAGTTTAAAGGATTTCATTAGTGTTCACTGGTCTTGAAGCATCTTTTTCTTTGGAATGGCTATGTCTTAATTTGGATGTTAAACCCCATTTCTTAATATGTTCAAAGTTTTAGTTTCACAGCTTTAAGTTTCACACTTCCAGTGTACTACCTACTTTGAAAATTCTTTATAATAGCTAAAATAATTTTAATAGAATTAAATATGTCTTCTTAGCAGTTAATTGGTAGTTTTAAACAGTGCTGTTGAGTAGGCCTTGGGAAGCCAATGATCTAAAATACCTGAGAACATCTTAAGAAAGTTAGTTGCTTTTTCCAGTTGCTTCTGCCACAGGTTCTATATAATGTTAGACAGTCTGTTCTTCCTTTTACTGTGCTTTTTCCTCCCTGACAAATGGAATAATTATCCAGATATCTTGAGCCTGGAGTATGGTTTTTAAAAAGCAGTGGCAACAAAAAATGGTTTTGGAGGAAGTTATCGCTGTAGGTCTATTGCATATTATAAATGCTTTACTTACTATATTAATAATTGCTTCCTTAAATGTTAACATATCTTGTCAAAAAAGGTAATTTTCCCCTTTTAATAATTATTTTTTGAAGGATTTCAAATTTGTCTCAAGGCTAGTTCTTAAATCTCTGTGCTAAAGAAATGGCAGGTAATAGAGTTTAAAAATCATGTCCAGGCCAGACATTTTAGACTAATGATTCATATGTACAATAGCCATATTTTTTTCTGTTCTGTTAATCACAGCAATAATTAAGGGGAAAGTAAATCACCATAAGGTTCCATTCCACCATTGTGAATTTTTTTGCAAATCTTGCAGATGTTCTTTTCTATTACTGTTGCTGAACTTCAATGCAAGTATCTCTTGCTGTGAGATTACTCCCAATGCATACCTGTCTTTTATTGCCATCTGCTGGCAAAAAAAAAAAAAAAAAAAAAGGAGTAAAAATTCATGTAGCCACTTCAGATGATGAACAGGGATGCATTCAGACCAGCAAAGACTGAGGAGGCGTGTACCCCAGAAGATAGGAGAGACTCAGCCACCATGGGGAAAAGGTGATAGTGATGATGACCCCAATCTGGGATAATTTGTTACTAGGATAATTTCATTTCCCAAGTTGCTGCTCCTTTATATGCTGAGGAAAGAAGGAATCCACTGATCAAGAAATAAAATAACAACTGTGCAAGCCTGCTCGCTAGCCCAGGGACAAGCTTTGTTTTAAAGAAACAAGGAGTTGGAGAGAAAACTCCCTGATAGGATCAAAAGTGAGTATCTGGAGAAGGATGTAAAAACTGAAATGTGGGTTTGCAGGAGGAGAAGGAGAAATTGAGATAATTGACAATATGCATGGAAAAGTTGAGAGAATAAATGACTTGCATGACTGCAGTGGTGGACTGTAATAAACTTTTGGTATAACTTGTTAACCAGCCCCTCTGCCCCCACCAAACTGATTCCACAAGATAAATGAGGAAGGCAACTTGGCTGAGTATAACCATGAAATGCAGAAGATTGCAACGCTTGGGAAAGAAGGGAGAAAGAACGTCAGAATAAAACCTTTTACTTCTTGACGTTCAGCATCAATAAATTTAAAAGAATTGGTAAGGAAAATATTAGAGGGGCGAAGGGGGAATTGATACTTTTTCAAAGAAATATCTGAAGCAATAACGAATATCTTGGAGAATCACTGGCCAGAGGATGGCTTTAAATTTGTCCATCTTGAAGAGATAATAAAGAGAAGTGACAGATGATTGGTCCTCTGGGGGGGAAAAACAACAACAAGAACTATAAGTAGTTGTAATTAATGATCTGAAAGATAGGAGATGAATAGCAACCCAAATAAATTGAAGGAAAAAACCCCATCATATCAATAATGTAGAGTTGTGAAGTTGTACATAAAGATGTGCTGGGTATCTTTTATCTTGATCTCAAGTCTTTTTTGTTGCTGTTTATTATTATTATTTTGCATGTTTATTGAAAAAAAAAAAACCCCACTAGCTTAGGAAGCATGGCCTAGAAAAGGCTGCAGTAACATGGTTGCATTACTGATTGTCTTACAGAGTAGAATGGACATGTTTCTGGGTCCTATTCAGTATTTTTGATGTTGTTGATAGAATGATGGAATAGAGTATATTTATCAAGTGTATATTTGACAAATGCCAGAAAGACTGTAAATAAACTGGAGATTAGAATTGGAATTCAAATAGCTTGCAAAAAAAAAAAAGAAAAAGTATTTCATTAAGGGCTATGTATCTACTAAAAGGCTAATATCTGAACAGGATCTGGCACTCGCAGTGAGTCACTTAACAGAATGAAGCCACTGATATCATGCTTCTGTAAAACAAAGAAGTAAATATTGTACCAAATATTTCAACAGAAGTGTAATCTTACAAATAGTTCTTCCACTTTTTTTTTTTTTTTTTTTTTTTTTTCTTTTCCTGTCCTGGAAAGATGTTGGCTAGAGCTGTGTCTCTGTAACTTAAGAAGAATATGCCTGGAGGATAATACAATGTTTCTGTATAATCAGAAGTATAGAAAATACAGTTGTAGAGAAAGATTGAAAAAAACAGGGATATATGTCTTTCAGAAACAAGAATTGTCAAGAGTGTAAAACGCTATTGCAAAGAAAAGAATCCTTTTTTTTTGTCTCCCTGTATGAGCTTCTGCCCCAATAATTAATCGTTTTCCTAGTTTTGAAGAGCATGACCTAGTTACTTTCATTAGAACTACACCTTTCCAATTTTCAATGGTTTTTAATCTCTTCTGCTTTGATATTCCCCTCCTTCTCTGTATTAACAAGATGTTCTGTCTTTTCTTCAGAAAATACCAGAGCACTTCTACTTCTTGTAGCCTTGCAACAAGTTGTTAATGAATGCTAGCAGCAAAATTTATGAACTCTGCATTTTCCATCTTCAGCATGTTACCACAATCCCTCTATGAAGAGCTGTACTGAATGCTTTGCTAAGGTCTAAATAGTTGAATTTAATTGTATTTGCCTTGTTCAGAAATAGCTGATGTATCGTCAATGAAAAGGTGATGTATTTTACCTCATATGATGTTTATTTGCATATTTTTAATGATTCTTTTGGAAAGCATTCTGAGGCTTCTTGAACGCTTATTTGAAGTTAGCTAACAAGACTGTTTTTGCTTCGATTACTGGTTTTCTCCCTAAAAAGTTGGAAGATGAAAGTTACAGTCACAGAAGGTATTTTCCCCTATATCGTATATGTTAACAATGTTTGCTTAGACTTGCAATTTCATCTGCAGCTTTTTTGAAAACCCCGAGCTGAAGACCCAGTTCTTGAGTTGGTACTGCAGTGACTTGCATCAACTCTGCCTGAAATCAGATGGGGGAGAGTTCTGAATTCAGGTCTCATCTTGTTGGGAAGTTTCTGACCTTCATTGACAGGTTAAAGTCTGTAGACTTTGTCAGACTTTGAAAAATCTTGGACTCGGTTGATGTGGAACAAGGACATTTTCCAAAAATCTGGCTTGTGTTTGGCAGGTAGAAACAGTGTTCCTAGTGTTACCACAAGGCGTATCTAACTTGGCTTTCTTCAGCTTCAAGATGGATTTATGAAAGATCACCTGTGTGCTTATAATTAAGAATGGTTTGAAAATATTAATAGCACTTTATTGGTAATAAGAGTATATCATTGTGTTAGATTAAATCGTAAGAAGTAAGGAGAAATATCTCACATGGCACAAGTATTTTGAGAAAGGTTATTAGACTTGTGCAATTTGTTGAATTAATCAAAATTGAGAAGAGCAATAATCACCATGATGTTTGCGGTTGAGAAAGCACCGAATAGAATTGTGATATGCTAGCCTTTTCATTCGATATTATCCAAGGAGTTCAAATGGTTCTGTAAAAAGATTTTGGATTTTACAGGCAAAGAAATCATTTCATTTTTTTTTCCTGAAATTATTCTTTCTCTTGACATAACTTCAGTTTTATGTAGAAAATGTGTGTCTTAAAATGAGCATTAGACAATCCTTTTTCAGGATGGCTTCATGTGCACTCTCACAAAAATGTAAATGTAATATAATACTGTATATTATAATATTCTATTTTTTTTCTGTGCAGAAAAGTGTGTCCCTCCTCAGCAAAAGAAAAAAAAAATTGCATTAAAATGTGGGCTCATCCAGCCTGGTTAGAGGATCATTGCCAAGGGCAGGCAAAGGACTGAAAGGAACACAACAAAGCACTATTTGTTCCTTTGAATTTTTATTCTGCAGGCTGTGCATGGCATCCCATATATGCCATAGGGTATGAACAACAGCCAAGTCTATCCCTTCAGAATTAGCAGACCACAAATGCTGCTGAGAGAAATTGAGCTAGTGATAATTATTAGCATAGCCAAAAAGTGATAAACTATTTTTTTTTCATTTGATCTACTTTTTTTTTTTTTCTCCCGTTTAATTTGATTTATAGCTACCTCAGGGACTCTTTCTGTTACCAAGTGTCAAGTGGAACAGAGAAACCTCTCTGGGCATCAGCTGAGTGAGTCAGATCATGGACTGCAGACACCAAGTGTTAATTGTCTGAATTTTGAAGTATTCTTCTAACAAAATCTAATGAACCATTGAATCAAAACTGAAGAAATTCTGAGAGGAATACTTTTTATTTTATGATGTGTAGTGCATGAAGAACTCGATCAAAATAAGAGCAACTTGTCTGCTTTTCCTCGTAGGCAGCTGTTTTCTAAATCTGATATAATCTGTTATAATAAATTTAACATAAATATGTTAAATAATAAATTTAAATTTGTGAATTCCCAAATATGTTAGATTGAACAAGACTTTTTTCATTGTTGTTATTACTTTTGTGCACCATGTTATCTTGCACTTTGGAATAATTGAATATTACTTTTTTTCTTAGAAACAGTGTGTTATTTTAAATATACAGGCCCACATACTCAGCGTCATTTAATTGCTAGCTCTGAAAAAGGATAGAAGGTATATAGGAGTTCTTAATTATCCAAAGGCAGAACAGACATTTTCAAATTCTCTTTTTTATTATTAATTTAGATATATAAATATATACATGTATATGTATATATTTTTCTTAACAAGGATGGGTTCCCTATCTTTTCCAGTCCCCACTTTTTCCAGTCCTACTGTTTAGAGCCTATTAAGGGAGGATTTTGGGGGGACAGATACGACCTCTTATCAATGACAGATGTTTATATCATAGTGTGGTTATATGCTTACTAGCCGGGTAAATGGTTTTTGTTCAGTTTTCGCCTCTCAGAACAGGGAAAACTCCATTTTTAAAACACTGAGATGTGCTTTTGGTTATGTTTTTTTTTTTTTTTTTTTTTCCTGAGCAGAAGATTCAGAAGGATATAATAATCGGTGTCAGTATTTGTATTCAAGAGTCAAAACAGGGACCTAGTGTCATACTGAAATCAAGGATATTAGACTGTTATCCCTGATGAAAGTGGGAGGAAAATTCCTGCCTGGTGCCCTTTCACGGTACGAGGGCAAACATATGAGAATTGCATAAGGCATGTTACGAATTCAGTGTTTTCTTCTACTTCAACAAAATAGCAGTAGTATCTATAAAAGCCTGTAAAAACTTTTATAGCATGGTTTGGATTTAGCATATAAAGCATGGTTTGGATTTAGGCTTCAAGAAGTCTCTAGGAGGTTAAGAGCTGAGTATTTTATTAATTACTTCACAATGTTTGCAATTTTGATTGTGAACTTTAAACTGTACCTAACTCCTCTGTTAAAAGCTTGTGTAATGTGGGTTGTTAATTGTTTGAAAAAATGCTAATATTCTATCATGCTACAGAACTTGAATTACTCTTCTTCATTTTATTGATGCATTACAGGCAAATGTAATCAGATGAAAACTGAGAATGATTCACAATCTGTTTCTTTTCTATTAATCTTAATTTATTTGAACCTTCTAGATTGTTCTAGCAGATGACAGGCTAAAGATAAAAGCAATAAATCACATCTAGTCAACTTGACTTTTTTTAAAACTAACCCTTTCTTGTCATAGGCTGGTTTTCATCATTGCAATTCCATATACAGCATGTGTTCATATATAACACTTTCCTGTTATCTGTGATGACGTGTTTTTGTGCTTATACATCTGAAGCATACTAGGTACTTGAAAGCAAGTCTCAAACTACAAGCCTTTGTGATACAGCGATGCTATCGATATTTTTTCACAGAGTATGCTGAATTTCTCCACTGCAAAGGGAGGAAATTTACTGATTTTGATGAAGTTCGTCAGGAAATTGAAGTTGAAACGGATAGAATAACAGGAATGAATAAAGGCATTTCTTCAATTCCTATTAATTTAAGAATATACTCCCCACATGGTAGGTAAAATTATTCTTCTCCATATTCTTGTCTTGTAATATATTATCTACCTCTGTTAGCTGTCTCCTTTTTTGTGTGTTCTCACTGCTTGATCAGAATCTTTGGGGATGAAATGATTCCTGAATTTAAGTTGGACCAAAAGCATTCTATACATCTGCTCACTTGAAGGATCCTCAGCTTCTCATGTGCCTGCTGCAGAGAGCTGTTGTCGCTAGTGCTGGGCAGAAAGAGACCTCTGTATCACATTCAACGTTCTCATGATTTAAAAATATTTCCATTCTGCATCAGGATGAAAACAATCCTGGCCCTGGTACACACACTGTTAGTTAGGCAGTTAAGACATATAATAGGGGTGTAGGGGACTTGGTGTCAAGACAAATTTTTGTCACCTTCTCACATCCTAGATGGATTTTCCGAACTGTAGTCTAGAAAGCCAGTGTGTCTCCTTGCCCTATTGGATGTTTATTGTTCCCTCTCACTAAAAACATATTTAGACAATAAGGATGTTTGAAGCTGCTTCGTGTTGTAGACCCCCAGTATAGATCAAAGTTGATTCCTGTGGTTGCCATCTGCCCTGTTTAAAGAAGGCAATCTTGAGAAAATGCTTTGCATTGAATCTGTCTTGAATCTGGGGGAAAAGTATATTTGGCTGAGGCATTTTGTTTTTCCAACCATCTCGTTTGATGCCTTGATTGTGAATCAAAGAATAAAAGTATTAAAATAAAAAGAGAGGTAATTGAAAAGATCCTGAACCTCCCTTTGATATACTGTGAGCAGACTTGGGTCTAAACGCTTACCCCAAGCCTCATCTCTGCTGTGCATATGTGGAATAGCCAACAGAAGTGGAGCTGAACTAAATGTCCTGCCTCAAAGCTCAATTATGGATCAGGCTGGCTCCAGGAGAAGGTGAAAACTTCCTGTCTAATGCTCTTGTTCCTTTTATTTATTTTTTTTTCTTAGAGTTAGTCCTTTAGTTCAGGAACTGTTGCCTGTATTAGATCTAAACTGTACTTTCTCGTGTTTCCTTTTTAGAAATACTATTTTTCTCACTTGTTTAAAGGATACCCTGTTATCCCAGTGTCTCATGAAAAAGTTGGAATGCTTCTAGCATTGGTACCTGTACTGGGGGAACCATGCTTAAGCAAAACAGTTTTTCTTACCAGATAAACTTCTTCCTGTTTGTTGCTCTCCTGTATAAGGCTTCGCAGTATCTGGAAAATTATGCCACCACCCCAAGAAAAGGAGAAAGGAGAGGGGAAAAAAAAAAGGGGGGGAGGGAAAAACAAAACAAGAATTTTGCTATATAAGTTAGTGTTGTAATTGTTGACTTCTAGTTCTTGGTTGGAGACGCTATTGAAAGATGGTCTGAGAGGATGGTGTCCAAATCAAGATAAAACTCTATTTGGGTTGGTTTGAAAGACAAGATGGGAATGGTCTGTTGTCTGTATTGCTATTGGTGGAAAAAGTTCACAGTTGTCTGGAGGTTATTCAGCCTTAGAAGATATTAAATAGTACTCTTAAATCTAGAGATGAAAAAGCAGTAGGGAAACAGCTGTGCTAAGTGGTGTAACTTTCAGGGGGTCAGGCATTTTGTTAACAGTCTTTATATACCTGTAAATCTTAATTATGTAGGGTTTTATGGGATTAAAAAAAGTATCTGCAGCCAGAGATCCATCGATCTCTTTAAATAAATCTGGCATGCTAACCAGTGTTGTTTTCCTGTGTTTTCCATTTAGTTTTAAGCCTGACTCTTATTGACTTGCCGGGAATCACTAAGGTGCCCGTAGGGGATCAACCTCCAGATATTGAGCATCAAATCAGAGAGATGATAATGCAGTTCATCTCTCGGGAGAACTGCCTGATACTGGCTGTCACTCCAGCTAACACTGATCTGGCCAACTCAGATGCACTGAAGTTAGCTAAAGAAGTGGACCCTCAAGGTAAAGCACAAGAGAATGTTCAGCTGGTTTGTTTCTTTGTTTGTTGTACAGTAACATAAATGGAAGTATGTAATAACCAAAAACTATTACACATTTTTCTTTTACTGCTTATATATTTTCATATAGATCTATGTATGCCTTCTCACATGTGCTTCATCAAAATAATCGCTTGTTAGCTCAGCATAATTCATATAATGATGCTGTAAAATGTGATGGGAGTTTTTGTTTGTTTGTTTTCTGTTTGATTGTTTTTTTTATCCACTAACTTTTGTAACAGCTAGCCAAAGGGGACCTTGATGCCAATGGGATTTCTGGATACTCTATCATAAATGTTAAACAGTAGTATCATGGGTATGCTGAACCTGGTTAAAGAGATTTGAAGAATGTATTTCGTCACTGGAAATGATTCCTTTTCTAGGCACGTCTCAGCTTGCAGCTTTGCCTGGTATTGTGCATGATGCGTGCTTTGAGAATATCACATTTTTTTGATAAGTATTATGGAATTTTAAGATAACCCTCCTGACTATAAAAAATCCTTTGTCATCTCTCTCTCTCTCCCCCTCACTGGTCAGGCCTTAGGACCATTGGTGTGATCACAAAATTGGATCTGATGGATGAAGGAACAGATGCAAGAGAAATTTTAGAAAACAAACTCCTCCCTCTTCGTAGAGGTGAGAATTTTCAGTTGTCTATATTTTACATGACACGGACAATGATTTGGGCTAGGGTGGTGTACAAAACAGTTACGGAGGTGAATCAAAGGCTACCTGGGTCTTAATGAACTGCAGTCTTTCTATCGTTATTTAAGCAGCAAACATCATAGGAGATCGTGGACAAATACTGAATAATTAAAAGATATTTTTACTGGACCTGGAAAATAGGTGCTTTAAATAGGCCATCCCAGAAACAAATAATGTCAGAATAAGAAGTCAGCAAATCTTTTCTGTGCTAGGCTGCTATGCCTTGCCAAAAGAGACTCCATTTCCTTATCTATCTTGGAAGCAAGCACCAGAGCTCCCGTCACTTCACTGTAAACCAAATTTTGCCCCTTCCAGAAATTTTCCATGTGATTGTTACTGCAGCTACTGTCACAGTCACTTGCACTTTTAGCCATGTCGAGAATTTTGATTCTAATTACACTACTAGTGAGACTATCTCCTTATCCTGTTACAATAACACAGAAAACAGTCTAGGAATGTGTTGAACCAGGGTATTACTGCATTTGGATCAATGACTTGATTATCATGAAATTCATTTCAGTACTTCTACAGTACCTGAATTTCTTTTTGTTATTTTAGGCTATATTGGTGTTGTAAACAGAAGCCAGAAAGACATTGATGGGAAGAAGGATATCAAGGCAGCTCTTCTAGCAGAAAGGAAATTCTTTCTTTCACACCCCGCATACCGGCATATGGCAGATCGGATGGGCACACCGTATCTCCAAAAGGTTCTAAACCAGGTAAAAGCTGAAGCTTGTGTCTGAGGGTCTGCTTTTATAATGATAGAACTGATATAAAATCCTTATTAAAAGGAAAGTGCATCAATTAACCTGATTTATTCTTTCCTGCCTTTAACCTTTTAAAATTTCACAATGAAATAAACAAACTGTTTATTGGATGTGGCTTATGCAAAAACCCTAGTTTTTAGCAGAAACAATGCACCATATGCTGTTGATGTAGATGACAAATACAGTTATAAGAGCACTTTGTTCATGCTACCTTTTCCCCACAATCTAACTAGTCTTAAAGACTGATGTCAAACTGCATCAGATCGCATCTTCCTTTAGTGGGAAGTAGAGAAGTCAGTTTCCCATTTAGCTGAGGAGAATCCTTTTCCTTATTTTTTCATCTAGACAGTGCTAACACTAGAAGAATTCACAATCTTCTTCACTATTACATGCTTCTCTGTGTTAGTTGGGAGAGATCTAGGAGTTGGGGATCACTGATGGATGGGAGTTCTGTGTCCAGCATTAAGAAAATCATCCGTCAGTAGGCTGGTAAACACACTTTCGTGTCAGGAGTTGTTCTCCACAAAGTGGAGCTCTAGAGGCAGTAAATCTTAGCCTCAGATACTCATAAGCTTTCTTGAAGGAAGTCTGTAGGTTGCAGAAGTTTGCTCTTTGAGACACACGCATGCCCTGTGTCCATGATTCCCGATTACATTTTCCTAACAAGCTTATTAATCTCATGAGTAGATAGTAACAAAAGGTATACTGAGTGTATTGCTTTAAAGCCCAATTCTATTCATTTGTATTTCGCATTGGTTGGGATGCTGAGTAGCCTGTTCTTTAGGCAAGTGTGATCAGAGTGTCTATTTAAGAAGGATTCCACCCTGTCGCATTGCAGTTAGCTATCCCATTGGCTCCTTTTTGCCTCATCTAGTTTCCAGATGTGTGACCTTGAGCAATGCTGCTCTCATAATGCAAAGGCAGGTAGTGTGTGCCTCTTGAGGTGATGAACCTCATAGCAAGTTTGAAGAGGACAAGATCAAATCACGCACGCCTTCCTAAAGTACCTGGTGAGGCAATACGATCTATTTGAAACTTGGTTTATCAGATTGGCCTGTATTCTTGGCATTCCTACAAGTCAAATTTCCGAAGAGTGTTTTCTCCAGTTCACTGCCAAGCTGTGGCCTTTGGTCTTGGATAGGAAGAGCTCAGGTCTACCTGAATCTGTCAGTCTGACAGATATTAGGAACAGCAGAAATTATTATTTACTCAGAGAAGCCAGGCTGTGTGGTTGATCTGCTTAATTTCTTGCTACAGTGACTTTACGGCTATGTATCTTGACAGCAAAGATGAAACATTCCATGGATTAATGTGAACAGAATACTACTGCCATTTATTTGTACTGCAGAAACAAGTTTTCAGCGGAGTGCAAGAACTTGCTGTGCTTAGAATGTTTTGCTTTCTTATTATATACCAAGTGTTTAGTACATCTTATTTTTGAGACTGTTTGTCTTTTGGTAGAAAACTGTGTGTCTGTCTTCTGCTGTGTATAGAATGTTATGGGTGAGGAAAACTCTGCAAGTCTCCTTCCTAAGATACTAAGCATCTGTTAAGGTTTGTGGTTTCAGGTGAAATTTAAATTTCTCTGTATCCACAAGGTGGTGCTCCAGGGAAATTCCAGCTTTTTATTGTGTGCTGACACATCTGCGGATCAACTTTTGCTTGGAGATATTTAAGGGATTCAGTATATAACATTCTATATTAATTGCATGCCTGAATGGGGCCTGGGAAGAGAGTTTTGCAACAATCTTGCAACAAATTGCAAGTTTACTTTGTTTTTAATCAGGAAACTGTTCAAATGGCACATTTACAGCACAGGTGAGATACTTACAGTGTTTTCAGAATATATTTCAGAATTGAAAGTTGATACTCTTGAAGTAGAACTTCTTTTTTCAGGCAAAGATGAACTGTTTAAAGAAGTTAAAATGCTACAATCTTCATGCAGGAAACTCTTTTTCCCTTTACTATATTTCCTGTAGAAGGGAGCAGAAATAATATGATGGTGACATTTCTTAATGGTGAGAGTCCCAAGTAGATTCTCTGTGCTTCTGTGTTTCCTCCCATCGCCCTTCTGAACTGGTTGTCCATTTTCAGAGTCTGTCCCTTTCCTTGAATTGCCTTTTGCTTTAAAGGAGTCATCCAGCGCAAGCTGAGTGGCAACTTCACTTTCCTGCAGCCTTTTTTACAAGAGACTGTTAGACGCGATGCCTTTAGTGATGACTGTATGATAATATAAGTGATTTAAATACTTCAGTTTGAGAATTATGTCTCAAAAGCTGAATTTTTAATTTATAGAAATAACTTCTTAACATAGTTGACCAGAAAGCCCAGAGTTGGGAATCTGGAGGCACGCAAGTCTAGTGCACAAGAGGGCCCAGTGCACAAGAGGGCCAAGAAATTTTCACGTGTCTGTATAGTATATACATGAACGTATGTATATAGTATGTATGGGTATGTATTGTTCTTTAACAGTCTCCATTGCTACAAAGACCAAAAAGAAGTATATTAGTAAACCAGCACAGTTCATGGTTGATATGCTCAGGGGTCAGAAGGAAATGGCTGTGCTTTTGCTTTCATCTGTATTTAGAATATAAAAGCTCTTTATTTATTTATTTTTAGCAACTTACCAATCATATTCGAGATACCCTGCCAGGCTTCAGGAGCAAACTCCAGAGCCAGCTGCTTTCTATAGAACATGAAGTAGAGGTGTACAAAAACTTCAGACCAGAAGATCCAACCAGAAAAACTAAAGCCCTGCTGCAGTAAGTGGCTACTTTTCATCTGTGGATCCAGTGTGTAAAAATTGTTTGTTTTGCCTTTCTAACAGGTTATATTTAAAATTAGGCTGTGATCGAGCATATTATGTCCAAACTCTGAATATTTTTTTCTGTCCCAGAACATCTTTAGCTACCTGTTGTTTCAGTGAGGTTTTTCATAAATTAATTTTAATAGTCATATGAAGAAGATGAAGTAGAATAGGAAAAGATGCAGAGATTGACAGCACAGGTGGTCAAAGGTGAGAATCTGTTTCTGATTGCATAGGTAGATTCTTGAGCTTGGAAAAAGGATGACTGCAGGCCAGGGGATGAGATTGCGTTACGAGTCTATAAGGTAAGGAGGCTGAGAAAGGGAATTTTTTTTCCCCTCATATAGGAACTTGAGCATCTGAAAGACCTCAAGTGATAGCAAGTTTAAAATTAACGGCAGAAGGTAGTTCTTCACATGATGGGTGTTTAAGTTATAGGAATCCTTGCTGCAGAAGCTGATTCTAACAATCAATGTGTTTACAGAAAGCAGCTAGGCAAATTCTTGGGGATGTGAAAAATACTCAAGCTTAATAAATGCAAAGACATTTCTCTGTGGAACTTGCAAATAGCAACTTATTGAGGCCAAGAGAGTACCTGCAGAAATACCACTGTAAGCTTGTCCATTTTTGTACTTTTCCCTCAGCACTTCCCTCAGTGGCTTTTGTTCCATTCCACAGGAAGATGAAAGGGGCATTGTGGAGAAAGGAGCTCTCCTCAAATGATTCCTTTTATCATAAAACTGACGTTTTTTGCCTGCACCTTGAGATTTTTTTCTTTAATAGCTTCTCAATGTGGGTGTACTTTTCTACCAAATAAATCGTGTTAGCTTAAACCAAGACTTTTATTTGCTCATCCTACTACAAAGATTGCAATCACTTATTCTTTTCTAAAATGTGTATGTAATAGATGCTTGTAGCCTTTACAATTTTGTCATCGCTAATAAAATCGGGAAATAATTTGATACCCTGTCATATTTATAGTTGACTTTAGGATACACTTTCATAAAAAGTATTTAAAAATACAAAGGATATATTCCATGAGGAGTGAAAATTGTGGTGCATATGTAGAGAATTGGATTCTCAAAGACTATGAGTAGAGTAGCACTTTGCATGGGCAACCTGACTGAATGAATTGCTGTAACTGTTGATCTTCTTGTCAGCTCCTAAACATATTTTAGTTGGGCAGTAGTAGTTACATAGTGCTGAAATATGGGGTTGGTAGTTGACATGCTTAAGTGTTTTTGTTTGTTTGTTTCCCACCCTTTGGAATTTAGGATGGTCCAACAATTTTCAGTGGACTTTGAAAAAAGGATTGAAGGATCAGGAGATCAGGTTGACACATTAGAACTTTCAGGTGGTGCAAAAATCAATCGTATTTTCCATGAACGCTTTCCTTTTGAACTAGTGAAGGTATTTATCTTCCTGTGTGTTTTGAATTTTATATGTATATTTTTACGTGCATGTTGATAGAAGTAAAACAAAGAAGGTTTGATTAGAGGAACAAATTAGACTAAATAATAATTTGGATACTTCTAGTTAAGAATTGCAAGGTACAATATTTAGATTGTAACTATAGTCCCAGCTCCTACTCTTTTCCTTGCCTTTTTATGTGAGTGTATCTGTGTATGTTTGTTTTTAAATGTTTTTTTTGGCATCTTCATTCTGCTTAGATGGGGCAGGGAAGCAACTGTAGCTGGTATAATTTACATTGCTGTATACAAGTTAGGTAGACTATATTAAAATGAGAATTGTGGAAAATAGCCATTTTTTGACTTTTTGTCTTTTGGGAATAAAACAAAGTTTTCGTTCCCATATTCTTGTGATAAGAAGAGGGAGAGAAGCAAATTTCATGTTCAGAGTTAGTTTTCCCGACCCTATCTTGCCTCCATTATATCTCCCTTTACCTGTCCATCCCTTGGCTAATGGAATAAGGTGATGTTCAATGGCTGCAAACTAATGAAAACTGATTTCCTATGATAATATGTTGTTACATATTCTTTCACCTTTTGTTTTTGTTTCTGTTTTTTTCAGTAGACTGACTTTAGTTTTCCCTCTGCTTGCACCCTGTTGTATTTTTAGTCCCCCTTCTTTCTGCCATGTGCTTCATAAGCTTCCTTTCACCTCGTCAGCTCCCTTGATACTCCCTAACTTTCAGATGGACAAAGGTCAAACAAGGTTGTGGCTGCTTCTGGGGTTGAAATGTGTAGATTAGTTAGCAGGGCAACAGAACAGATATGTGATAGACTTAAATAATAAACTTTTGGTTAAAAAAGGTCCCAACTTAAATGGAATCTTTCATCTCTTGACAGCTGAAATGCCAAAAATTTATGAGTATTTCATATACTACTATTCTCTCAAATTTGGTTAAAAAATAGTAGGATAGGAAGGGAAGGGTAAACAGAGAAGATAATCATAGAATTTGCACTGTTTTAAGAAATTTGACTTGAAAATTTTCATCTTCCAAATGCATGTTTTGGTTCACTGTGTTACTTCATGTTTCTCCTAGGATGTTCTGCAAAATTGGTCCATACATTAGTGTGTCTGGAAGGGTGCATAATTTGCAGCAGTCTTTGCTGCTACCTGTAGCCCTAGTGTTAAAATGTTTTAGAATAATTTTGCTTCATGTCTAGCATAAATTAGAAATGAATATTTAGCCAGTAGAACTTGTTTGTCCTGCAGTTATATTGGAAAAAGCAGTATTTTCTATTTTATTTAAGAGCTGTCTTTAGTAGGATCTGAAATATTTTTGTTTCTTTAGATGGAATTCAATGAGAAAGAACTGCGGAGAGAAATAAGTTATGCAATCAAGAACATACATGGTATCAGGCAAGTGCTCCCATGCTTACAGGTTCATACACATATATTTTTTAGTCTTTGGACATACTTGCTATCATAGAGTCGTTAAGGTTGGAAAGGACCTCTAGAGATCATCTAGTCCAACCCCCCTGCACACGCAGGGTCACCTAGAGCACTTGGCACAGGACTGCGTCCAACGGGTTTTGAAGATCTCCAGAGAAGGAGACTCCACAACCTCTCTTGGCAACCTTTTAACTTCTGCAAGTTACAAACTCACTGATTCTGGCACCTGACTTTTTTTTTTTTTTTTTTTTTTTTCTCCAGAGCTTTGTACTTTTTTCCATACCTTTTTCCAGACCTTCATACTTTGGTAGTGCTGCTTGCTCCTGCTAAAGTATATAATTTTTAACTTCCAATATAACACAGGATTCGCAGGATTTCTGCAACTGCTTGAAACTTTGCATTCACAGTAGGGTGATTCTTAGCTATCCTTTATTTGTAGTTGCCCTATTTGTTAAATTCAGTATCAATTCAGTATCAGCTGCAAATACTACATGAGATTTTGGGTGCATGGTGGACATAACTGAAGGAGAACAAGACATTTATTGAACCTATGTTCCTTGATAATAATGCCCGTGGCTCAGAGGAAGCTAATGTAGTAGCTCATGTGGGGAATTTTTAGTTTCTGCATTGAATTTTGTTCCTCTAGTAAAAAGAAGTTAAAAAAAAAAAAAAAAAGGAAATTTTGCTTGATAGTACTCAAGTTCTGTGGACAAGACAGAAAACTCTAGAAAATAAATAATGAAGCACCAGTTCAAAGGCCACATGTGATGGTAGTTAAAACTTGACATGTTAGTCTGTTCGGAATGCTGCTGGAATTTGGGATATTATGACTGTTATAGTTGAGTGAAGTCCTGCTTCAAAGGCTGACTGTTAGATATGATTGTTAGATGTGAAAGCTGTTAGCGTGAAATTTGGTCAACTGTTGGTAAGTATCCACAAAACAACAAGAAAATAAATCCTTCAACAAATGCTGTCCTTCTCAGTAGTGTTTGTTCATGGCTTCTTCTGTTCCTCTTTTGATCATCATATGGTTGGTTTTTCCCTGGCTCTTTCAGTGACAGATGTGTCTGGATATTAAACACCACCTCAAATATTTTCTACCAGTGCTTTGGCCTATACTTCTAGCTATTTTGAGTGCCTTATCAACATCACAGTTCTTAAGCAGTGCCCTGCAAAGCTGTTTCCTTAGGCTTTTTCCACTTTTTACCTCAGAACTCCTATCAGAAGTAATTTTCATTACTTTATAAAAAAGAAGCCATAATTTTCTTTATGTGTCTGTGTCTGAGTGGTGTTATAGCCACTGCCATATGAACTGTGAGAACAAATAGTCAGATCCCTATTCAGGTTTCTTCCATTGTATCATTCGTAAACCTCATGTAGAGCAAGAAGGGACTAAGGATCAGAATGCGACATGCATCAGCAGTGGACTGGCAAAGTTGATTTTTGGCTCTGAATGCAAATCTACCTAATTCTTGATGCCTTTGTGATGGGTAAAAGCTTGCAGCTCCACCTTCTGGCATTAAATAAGAGCTTCTGCCTGCCTATTCTCTCTTAATTGACTAGATTAGATTGGATTCATTCATATACCTGCTGTAGAAAATTTATTTATCTTTGTATTATTCTTTATTATATGTATTATCTATATATAAAATCTATATAGCAAAAACTATGTGTGTGTGTATATACATACACATATATGTATATATATACACCCACTTTTTAGTATATGTGTGCATATGTGTACACTATACACACACACACAAAATTTTTGCTCTATGAGTCTTCTTATCTCTTTGGAATGATTAGTCTGTTTAGGAGAGACTTTCAGATGCCTGCTCATTTAACCATTTTTGTCCTTTAAGTGGTAGAACATATTCCAAAAGGCCTGATTTGGGGGATTTTTCTTCCCCTCCATGCACTTGTGAGCACCTAATTTCTTTTGAAATTCTTGCTTAGACTGTTTGCCTTTTGGAAAAAGTTCTTCTTGTTACCTGCATAGGAAATACCCTGCTAACATTTTTAACACAGTGACTTGGTGAGCTCCAAGTCTTGTAACCTTGTAGCTATGCAATACTCTTAGCTGACATTTGTTGAAATGCAAATATTCTCCAAATCATCTCTTATCTATTTCTACCTTCTTTCACTAGTGTGTTCTGTCAGAAGAAATAGTATATAATATAGGCTACCCTAATTTTTCCAAAAGATGAGGTGAAGGTAGGCCAAGGTTTAGTGTTCTAAAGGGCCTACACAAAAGGTATTTCATTAAACTGGTTAATTATCTGAAGATATTAGCAGTTCAGTAGAAGAACATTCATTTCAGAATGTTTGTGCCTTACATATTCTATTATGTCCACAGAACAGGTTTGTTTACTCCGGACATGGCATTTGAGGCTATTGTTAAAAAACAGATAGTGAAGCTGAAAGGACCTTGCTTAAAAAGTGTGGATCTGGTGATGCAAGAGTTGATCAACACCGTCAAGAAGTGCACTAAAAAGGTAACTTGCCAAATAGATTTGTATGGAATATTATAATAGAAAAGCCTCTTCTGCATTTTATGGTCAGTCACTTGCTGAAGAGATTAAGCTGCAGTAAAGCAGATATGACTTCTGCAATACCCAAAACAATGTAATGCCGTAAATGTTATTCTTATTGATTCCTGTGTTTTAAATCTATGTATGTAGTGGTTAGGTTTTTATTTTTTTGAAGCACACTCTTCAATATTTGGAGCTTAGTTTTTAGGACTTTCACTTTTGTCATATTTGGAAGATCGGTCATTCTTTTTCTGGAGCTAAGGTTACTGAGACCGTTTTGCTGTTCACATTTTAAAAGTGCCATTCTTGAGAGGTACAGATATTGCCACAAGATGGAGCCTTCAAAGAATAAGACACTTGGAAATTCAAGCACAGGAGAAGAGAACTGTGGAGTTCCCTCAACACAAGACTGATAAACTGGGCTTCGTCTGTGACTACTATAGATTGCACCATGCTCAGCGACTTTTCAGCTAATTCTCTTGCAATATAGCATTTCTTTAGGGTGCACTTGCTGTTTAGGAGTTGCATCCATGCCCATGTTTTGGGCCCATTTCTGCATAGTCGACTAAAATGTACCTTACTTGGAGTACATTGTCCCCTTTTTAGTATAGCTGACTATTTGTGTTGAGCTTTGTTGCTGTGCTATTGGCACCACCTTTCAGGATGCAGATATTCGGGGGGAAAAACCTCTATCTAGTTGCCTTCATAGTAGCTTCAGTGGAGCTTTGTATTGGCAGTACTTCATATACATGGATATATTTATATATAATATGTGTGTATGTATGTATTATGATACTGTGTCTATATATATCTGTCCATCCAATCAGTTCATTCAGGGGTCATGCAGTTTGCATGGTGGTAGCAACATGCAAGGACTTTGACCTCTTACCCTAGATCTGCATTTGGAGTCTTCCACTGCTGTGTGGTGGGTTGTCTAGACTGTGGCAACTTGGATTGACTCTAGGGTCATTTAAAGAGGCCATTTTAGAAAATAAAGCTAGATAAATATGTTTTAGCATTTTACAGACCTTGAAGTATGGTCATTCTATAGACATCTATCTTTTTCTTTCTTATGGATCAGCTTCTTTTGTCTTTTCTCTTTACATATTTTGAGAGATTAACTTCATACCAATATAATAATAATAAAAAAGAAAGTATTAGGATTCCAGTGTCACAGTTACTTTATTCAAAAAAAAAAAAAAAAAAGTCTAGAAAGGCTCACAGCTGCAGAATCATCTTTCTCGAGTGCTCCGTGGTGCAAAAACACAGAAACAATCCAAAGGTTTAGGGGTCTCCAGGCTTTCTCAAAAATCATGATTGCTAGCAAGTAAGGCTTGATGTATAGTAGGGTTTTTTTAGTACCAGCATATATAATACTTGCTTTCCTCTAAACAGGAAAGCTGGAGATTCCCCTGTCTGTGCTTTACTAAAGTCACACTGCAGGTGTAAATTCCTATTCTTTTTGCTTTTCAGCTGGCAACATATCCAAGGCTATGTGAGGAAACAGAAAGAATTGTTGCTGGCTACATCCGTGAAAGAGAAGAGAAGACCAAGGATCAGGTGAGAATAAATAAGAGATTTAGTTCTTTGAGAAGACTTGTGTAGAAGACTGTCCTGGAGAATGTTTGTGCTGTTAGGGGAGTTCTTGCATTAAAAGTACGTTAAGATAGTGAAGGATTTCAACACACAGAAATTTCTAGCCAGGTTACATACTTCAGAAAAGCACAGAAAGCAACCTTCCATGTTTGGAAGGTTGTCACTACTTTTCTGACTGTCGAAAGTTGAACTCTTACAGGGGTTTTTTTTTTTTTTTTTTTCCTCTATTCGAAGCAACCCCTCTAAGAACATTCATCAACCAGCCAAGCACTCAGATCCAGGAATCTTCAAAGCTTAGATTACATGTGAGAAAATCTACTGGAAGTGGAAGCAGGAATTATGGTCTGGAGAATGCAGACCAGTTGGTTAGCAGAAATATCTGGGAGAAGCAGGGATAGGCAGAGCTTCTGCATAATTCTATGCTCCTGGCTCTCTAGTTGTGTTCCTGTGCAAGTTGGGGGGCTGTGTAGCATGTCCTGCTTTTCTCCTCATCTGTGGTGTGAAAGTAGCCTTTAAAGTAATTTTAAATACTTGTATTTGCTGCAGGGAGCTTTAGTTAGAATACACAGTCGTTCAAAATGTGGAAGAGGATGCAAGTCACTTAGAATAATTGAGTCTATTTTTCCTATTAGTCCATTCTTCACTATATGCACATACCTGACAATTTCCCGGAACAAAGTACAAACTACCAGCTTTAATTTACTCGACCAATTCTTGGCATTTACATATTGTCACATATTCACATAATTACTTACACTGTTAGTAGTTATTGTTAATAAAACGATAGTGAGAAAATTCTGAGATAAGAGCTAGATGTCAAATCCTTCCTATCTTTGCTCTGGGTGAGGGTCTTGGTATCTTTTGGAAATGCTGAAGAATTTGGGAGTGATGCCATATTTGTGGAGCTGCATGGAAGTAACTGTGTGCTTTCAGGAGATCAGATGTTTGAGAAAAGAATCCAGGCAAGCTTATTGTCTAGTGCTTAGGTCTTATTCAAAAGCACAGCAGCCTCATGCCTTGATAGGGCCCAGTGAGGCATGTAGAAATTAGGACTTCAAATTGGAAACAAATTGGGGGGATATTTATTTATTCATTTTTGAGATAGAACTTTCTATTTTCATAAAATGGTCATTAATATTTTATCAAAATAAAACTTGCTTTATTTTCACAGCTGAGGCATATCCATCCAAATGTCCTTGCTCACTCTAGTCTAGCGATAGAGTTTACTGATAATGCTGAGGCACAGTGAGCATGTGAACTGGATTGCATAAATAGGCACCTTTATATTATAAATCCTTGTTATGAAGCTTAAAATGGGAAAAGATGCTAGAAGGCTTCCTCTTATATGTTCAGACAGGTTTCTTAGGAAATTTAGAGACTCTGTGGTAGTGATTGATAAGGTTTCTTCTCTGCTCCCTGCTGAGAAGTGGAAAACTGAAAAGAGAGTGGAGAAATTGCAGTCTTAGTTCCCTTCATATTGTGCATGTTCAAGAAACTGTTCAAGTCTGGAACAAAGTGAGCTTTCTCCAATATCTTATTGAGTTCTGTGTCTAGTTCGACTGTGAAGTTCCGTTTAAATTATTTCCCTGAAATACAGAAGAAACAAGAAAAGATCAATTGCTCATTTAAAAAAAAATCAACTTTTGTTATTTCATTTCTCAAGCTTGACTTCTACACCAAAATGTCTCTTTAGTACCAGGGATATTAGTTTTCTGTGGCAGGGGTAGCTTTTACATATTGCTGCTTAATGTAGTATCTAAAGAAAATGATGCCTTGATCAGGTTCATTGCTAGTCTGACTGGGATAATACAGATAGGCACTGTTTTCCCTAGCTTGCAAAATGTAGAGCTTGCGCCTCTGCTACGAATTATTAAACTCTTCTGACTGTGTGTGATCAGTCTTAGCAAAGTGAGCAACATCCTCCCTGGTAAAATTGAGATCTAAGGAAAAGGACAGGAGAATGGGAATTGCTGTTCTGTAGACTACCTTATGATACAAGCACAAAAAGAGAAGCAGTAGGATTTAGGAAATATTGTTCCATTTGGCTTGAATAATTATGAAGCATTCCATAATGCAGCAAACTCAAAGTTTTCCTCTTCTCTCCCTTCTCCTCAATCTCTCTTCATCACCTCCCCAACCCTCTTACTGATCTCCCCAATTTCCTCATAGGTGCTGTTGTTAATTGATATCCAGGTATCTTACATCAACACCAACCACGAAGACTTCATTGGCTTTGCAAAGTATGTATATAGACTCTGTTATACGATACTACTGTACTTTTTTTTAACTAAGTTCAGAAAAAAAAAAAAAAAACAGATTTGAAGTGTGACAGTAGAGATGTTCTTTCTCAGTATGTACAGTGCTGAACTCTATACACTTTTACTTATAGCGGGATTTTTTTCCTTGGCTCACAAGCCTGGTTTCACTGGAACTCAAACTCACATCTTGGTCTGAAGTAACATGAATCTCAGTAAGCAGCTTTGGAGGCCTCATGTCCTCACTGTGTCCATTTTAGCACCACAGACATGCGTGGTTTTGGTGGTCTTTCTGGATTGCTACTGATTAATGCCTTGGGACCTATGCAACAGTATCTGAACCGGTGTTGCTGAGGGTAATGGATGTTGCAGAATTTAAGTGTGCCTGCTGTTTGGCTGTAGAGAAAACTAGTAGCAGAAAGCCCTCCGGGGCATGATTTGACAGTTATCTTCACTTAATTGGAAAGACTCTGAGAATATTTTCCAGAATATTCTAGCTTCCAGCAAGCTGTGCCTCAGGGACTTCGAACAAACGTTTTGATGTTAGTGAATATGTTAGAGATGTCTTCACTCTTTGAAGAATAAATGTTTCTTCGGTCATGGTCATACCATATTTGTGACTCCAGACACTGTTATGACAGCAGGTTTCATCTGTGTGTGTGATTTTTAGCAACTAACTTGGGCACCACGATATGTGTTGTACTGAGACCTATTGTAGATGGCACTGTGGAAGGCTGTACTGTGACAGGCAGTATGCTGTCAAGGATTAAAATACGGTATTAAGTAATCTAAGATGGAAATGGACACAGCCAGGCGCTATTTGTGGGTTTGGTTTGAACAGATTTCTCTGGTATTGTTTGCAGATTCCAGATACCTTTATCACTTCTTTTGAAAAATGGCAGGATGTTGTAGGAATAGTAGCTGACCTTCTAGAGGTCAAGACAACAACCTGCCTACTATTTATTACTCTTCATCCTTTTCTAACAGGAAAAACGCCTACTAAAAATGCTCCATATATGTACTGTATAAGTGTGTGTGTGTGTGTGTACAGAGAGCATATAGAATTGTAATTCAGGTTCAGGAGGACCTTGGGAGGTCATTTAGTCCAGCCTCCTGCTCAGAGGATGGTCACTGTTAAATTCCTATCACCTTGCACTGAGGTACAGAGGTGTGTGTGTGTTTTTTTTTTTTTTTTTTTTTTTTAACCTGTACACAGGTACAGCACAATGAGAATTGACCTTAAAATGATATAAGAATGTCAATATTTAGAATGATTTTTCTCTTAAAGTAATTGTAAGGACATATATTAACTTTTCTGAAATACTAGGATGCTAGTGTTCATCTCGTTTAGCAGAATGAGAGGTAAAATGTTACGACTGAATTTATTTCCAATTGGTGTAAGCTAAACATAGCTGCATGCTTCAATCTACAGGAACAGTAATTTGTATTTAGAACAGGGAATAAAGGATTAATTGCTGATCTTTGCTTCAAATAAGTGATTTTCTTAAGATGGTGCCAGCTATCTGTTCAATTAGCTTCCCTAAGGCAACAGGCCAAAAACAACCCAGAGGAGTGGCAATTAGAATATCTCAAACAATGTTGTGTGTGTTTCTGGAACAACAGGTCAGTGTTGGTGCAGGGTTAGTGTGTTCTCTGTGCAGGTTATTTAACTGTAATTTATGCACCATAATTTCTGCAGTCTAGATGAGGCACTGGAGACATACAGTGTAATGTGGTCACAAGTGTCGGGGTGACTCAGAGCAAAGCTCATCAAGCAGGGCCGTGTAGCAGTTGTGCTGTGGACTGTCACACTGAGAGCAAGTGGCTTGCTCATGTGCTAGGGTACCATCTTAAATGCAGGTTCGGAGCTGGGACAGGGCTGGACCTGTTGTGCATCAGACAGTTGCAGGATTGGGCCTGTAGGCTGTGATCCAAGCACATCTCTTTTTTCATAGTGTTTGTAGTGGATCTAATGTGTGTATATATTTATATTTTTTTCCCCTCCCAATCGCTTAATGGCTGCTGAAATGGTATAATCTTGTCCAAAAAGACCCCTGTCAGTCTGATCTAATATTTTGATTGTGTGGTCTAACACAAACCACATTACACAAATGCCTTTAGAATTAATAGTAACTTGTATGTTTTTGAGATAGGAATATGTTTTGTTTCAGGAATAAGAATTACCAGAGTTCAAGAACTGAGCAAAATATTCTGAATGTTTTTTAATTTCAAATATGGTCTATTCTTTTAAGATTTCAGCTTTTTGAACCAGCTTTTGTGATG
This sequence comes from Tinamus guttatus, assembly GCF_059628265.1. Taxonomy (NCBI): domain Eukaryota; kingdom Metazoa; phylum Chordata; class Aves; order Tinamiformes; family Tinamidae; genus Tinamus; species Tinamus guttatus. The sequence goes on along the minus strand of NW_028288745.1, from coordinate 5,178,122 downwards.
GCTTCATCCATTGGTTATACATTTACATTCACAAAGTGCATATAAATATTAGAATAATATCCAAAACAAACTGTCAGAACAAAGCTACTAAGGAGCCTCTGGCAGGGGTGGATTTGGATGAACTGCTCTAAATATTGCCTTGCCTTTTGTCTCATTTTAATATTTATAGAGGCTAATGTTTCCAAAGCACCCAGATGAACCATAACTTCTCTGGGCTGCTAGTAACCTTTACCAAGGCAAGTAGGACGTAGTTACAGAGGACAAAACTAGCAGGGGCCGCCTGCTGTGCATGTCCTTCCTGTGCTAAGCAGGCAAATATACCTTTACTGTAAGAAAAAGTAGTGGAAAAATACATTCATAGGTAATGAGTTTGCCATGTTGCTTTGTTATGCTAGCTTTCAATGCTGGAATCATAAGTAACTTTTATTGACAAAATCTACTGCTCAGGAACTGGTTTAGTTTTTGAGTTTCTTCAGAATAACTTTTTTCCTCTGCTTTCCTTAGTGCCCAACAAAGAAGCAGTCAGGTTAACAAAAGTGCAGTGGGAAATCAGGTAGGCACCTAACAGAGAATGGATTATGGCATGTGCAAGTTAATACAAGCTGTTTTGGTGTTCTTGGCTGCATTTATTTCTTGTGAATGTGTAATTTACTTTTTCTGCTTGAAACATACAGACAGTACATCATCATCTTGTTTTTACTGAAGTTTTCAGAGCCACCTGACTCTTTCATTACTGTCATCATTTATTGCTTAATAACTCTGCTGCCATTTGCACTGTAATCTGCCCTTCCATGCTATGCAGTATATTGAATCTCTCATGTTACACCTAGATGTACTTTTCATTAACTGCTAGCTTGTGATTCTCAGAATCCAAAATTCTGGTAAGTAGTTGCTTGTATGTGCTTCGTCGTACACTAATTGTACTAGTTTTCACGCATGCACAAATTACATAACAGTGAAGAGGCAATCCAGCAAGCAAAGGATTTGCCTTTATCTCTTCTGAAAACTTCCAGCTGACTTGATAAAGATGTTAACTACATACTATGTTCCCTTCTCAAAGTAAATAAAATATAACTGAACAATGGTTTCAGCTTTAATAGTGGTTTTGCTGAGATGCATTAATCATACTAGGTGATTTTTTTCTTTTTATCCCAAATGATATGGGATTGATTCTGTAAGGTGCTAAGTGCTCCTGAGCTTTGCTTCTTCCTTTGTTTCTGTGAAGACCAGGGGTGCTCAGTATGTCGCAGGATCAGTCCTTTGTTTTCTATATGATATTAAAATAATGCAAATGTTAGAGCTATAAAGTCTATTCTTGCTCACTTTGAGGGTTTTGCAAAGTCTTACACAGAAAGGAAACATTTTGACATTAGTAATTTTTTTGATTGGTATAAGTGACTCTAGTAAAAAAGAAAACCATTAAATTTTTGCATAATCTATTCCACTGAATATTTTCATGTGCAGTTTGGTGAAACAAGTCTAAAGAGTTGAAAGATCAAGACTTTTGCATGTGACCACTGAATTTAGATCCTTCAAATTAGGGGGGGATGGTAAACTTGAGATTCCTGAAAGTTTTCCTGTTTTGCTGTAGTAGATGAGGGTTTCAGCATTTTCTGAAAATTCAGTAGTCTTTTGAGGGGAAGGAAATCCGAACTCTCCCTACCCCCAAGAAGTTCCTATTCATTTCCAAGAGATTAGTCAAAATGATCCATAATTTCTGGCATGTGGAGGTCCTCCAGAGCTTGACCAGTATGAGTGACATTTTGGAAAAAATGCACTATTTAGGCTAAAATAACAATAAAAAAAAAACAAAATTGAAAGGTCTAAACACTGAAATATCTTCAAAGACTAGTTGATCCCCTCTGAGGAGAGACTTCCTTCTTATCTAGCTGTGCAGGAACATGTGTCAAACACAACAACCGTCATTGCTGTGGAGTGTCCTATAAAAGGAAAACCAGCCAATTTATCTGATTCTTCAAATTATACAAATGGGATGAATGGTTCTGCGAGTGAATATTATCTCTCTAAAGAAATTGGGGAAAAAAAACTTTTAAATTAGACTTTGAAACTTGGCTGCTTGTTTTGTAAAGGACTTTGCTGAACTTTTTATTTTAAAGAGAATAAACAAATGTTTGTAAGTCTTTTTTTTTTTTTTTGGAGTTGAAAAGAATGAGAAAATGTTTCTGAAATAAAACTTCATTTTTGTAATTTGCTATTTCAGGGAACCAATCTACCGCCTTCAAGGCAAATTGTACGAGCTAAGTTCTGTAAGCTTTATTGTTGCTTTTTCATTTAGCTTCTCGAAGGGCAAAGTTTGTCTCTAACTTGTTAGTTTTTTTAATACTTGCTACTAAACTACTTAATGTTAAACTATTTCACTTACTCAACCAAGTATAAATGCAGTTCATCTCTTAATTGCTACTAACCTGCTGTTGTGAGAGTGAACTAGTAGAACTTAAAATGTACTAAAAGATCTTGGAGAAAATTAATATTTATAATTTATTGAGTTTCTCAAACTAAAATGACTAATTCATGTGTATTTTACTGTATAACTGGAAAACAGTATTTATCTGCTGTACGTGCCTCTATTTGTAGTAAAAATTTTTGAAAGGTGGGCAAATGAGGTTTTGGTAATGAAAAGAAAACATAAGCTGTTGCCAAATGAACTTACTGTTTATTGGTACAGGTACCATTATTTGTGTTTTGTTTATAGAAAGAAATTACTTCTGATAGAAAAAAAGGTTTATTAATAAAATTAAAAATATCTAAAGCCTTTCTACCATTCTTCTTATAGTACCAGGAGGATCGATATGTCATGGACAGACTCCTTCCTAACCTTTTCATCTCATTAGTAAATAAATGTGTGAATGCATTTAATCTTACTAATTAGATTTAATTGTCTAAACAGCAGTTGATTTTATAACAAGTCACTTTGGGATCTGTGGCTGTTGTAAGAGGTAAATCTCTGTATCATGTACATTCTTTGGTATTTATTTATGATGAAAATGTATACATTTTTTCCAGGATATTGTCAAATTGTCACATCACAGTAGTCGTTATAGCAAGGAAACCTAAACTAAACAGAAGTTTAATAAAGGGAGAAATGACTAGACAGTGCTGATCCTAACAGCAGTTGAGCTGAATCTCTCCAGACCATTAAGATTTTCCAAAGTGGCTGTGGGGTGCTCGGTTGCAATGTCATTGCTTCTCTTTTTTTGTAACTTGCTTTGGACTGTTATAATGCCGATAACTGTTGTGCATCTCAGAAACAAGTGCAGTAGCATCCTATTTTTGGAAGAAATGTAATGGCAATTCCTCTTAACATGTTTTTGCTCCTTTTTTTTTTTTTTTTTTTTTTTCCCCCTTCCTACTACTAATTTATCCTCTCACGCTTAATCTTTGGCTTTTTTGTTTGTCTTTTTTTCTTTGCTACCGCCTGAGGTTTTGACCTGACTCCAAAAAGTTTATTTTTAAGTCACAGGTTAGTCTGTCTTCTAATTTGCTTGAAATAACCAATGCAATGCTTGGTTTTACATAGAACTGTAGCAAGATCTGGATCTTGCAGGCTGACACCCTCTTTCCTGTGTATTTCATGTGATGAGATTTGTTTTGTCACTAAAACTTTGTGTTTAAAACTCCTCTTCTTGATAAGCCTTAAAAGCCATTGCTCCATGTGTGCAATTAATGCAAAAGTGGGTAAGGATACAAGTTACTGAAATTACAGAATATTATCACACAAAATTCTAGTACTTTTTTAAACTTTTATTTCTTATGTGGTGTGGCTGTGTTTTAAGCAGCCTCTGTAATTGGAGAAGGGACTTGCTCTGAATCTTAAATTTAAAGTCATTGTCTGAGAGAGTTTGAGGTTTGGGTTAGAAGGGTTTGATTTACATCTCTTACAATGTTACACTAGTGATTGGATTCATTTTTCTCTGGACACAAGTAGCATTCAGACCTCATTGGTGGGCCTGAAATACTGTATTAGCTTTTCCCAAAGAAAATGCTTTTTATTGTTGTTGTTTTTCTGTTTTCTGTTTTTCTTTTTTAACCCAGATTTGTTAGTGTAGTCTGCTACCTTGCGTGACCCAGAAAAAAATGTGTTTATCGGCTTTCTTAAAGCAAGCTGGTGAAAATGGAAGCTTGCACTGGAGTCGGGGAGGTGGTCATGCAAAGGTGTGGGGCACAGCTGTTCTGCTGAAGGCCAGTGTTTCTGTGAAAGATTCTAGAGGTGGTGCAGATTGGCAATAGCATGATGCTAAGTTTTGAACTGTCCTTGAATGATTCACAGTCTTGTATTTTTACCTTATCAGCATCATACAAAGTGGTCTGTACATACTTGATTTTAGCTATACTTATTTTAGGTTAACTTTCCTTCATGGTTAACTTAATCACCTCGATATTTTCTTTAATTGCATTTGGAAGAATAGATCTGTTTTTCACTACTGAGTACTTTGTTTCACTAAAGCTAGAATTTTTCTTTAAAGTAGAGGTGCAATTAAGCCACTGTTTTTTTTTAAGTTATGCAATGTATTTTGCAGTGACTTCAAGGAAGTATTGTCATTTCAAGAAGCTCTGTTTACATACTGAGCACAAACAAGATGATTAATCTGCTGAGGTTATGCTCTGACATGTAGCAAATCGTCGTGAAACACTATTAGATTTCCTTCCAACATATTGTTTCTTTTTGAAAAATTTGAACCTAAAATTGAACAATTTGAACCTAAAGAACCAATGAATTGTAAGAATGGCCCACACAGTTGTTTTTGCAATATTTTTAATTCCCTCACTGAGCTTACCATTTAACAACACACATGATAATGTGTGGTACAACATGTGTCACAACTATTAGAAGATAAAGCCGCGTAGTGCTGGCAGTTGTGTTGCACTTCCCATGCTATTTCATTGGGATTATTTAACGTAACTCTACAAAATTACATTAATTCAACAAATGCAAGTTGTTGTGAAGTAACCAGTTTTGTGATTTTCTCACATATGTTTCCCTCTCTGCCTAGCCAATTTCACTTACCTTTCTTTAAAGCATCTTTCAAATATTACCTTTAAAGAAATGAAACACTTATTTTTAAAAAAGAAATTTAATATCTTGTTTGGTGTAATGGAATAAGTCAGCAATATATCAAATGTGCTTATTTTGTCAAATCCTGCTTTCCTGTTTATCCATGAAATGGTGGACAATCAACAGTTTTTTGTGTGTACAACTGAACTACTGAAAAATGACTGCCTTCTGGCTTGTGCATGTGCATTCGTACCCTCTAAGCTGCATTTTTTTCAGACACCCAGATTAGATATTGGGACCCCAAAGGAAGGAACTCTGTCATCTCTTGTTCATCCTGTACATGGAGTCCAACTACCGGTCGGAATATTGTCTTCGCCAGCTTCTGGCAATGCTTATGGTTTTTTCACCTTCCTGATGTTCGTAACTCAGGTCACTAATATCCAGTTTGTGTAGGGTGACATTTAGAAATAGACATTTAGAATTGTCACATTTAGTGACAAATTGGTGACATCTAGAAAATATTTAAATGAATCAAATCCAAACTAACCAAATGAACTAGTGAAAACAATAGAGGGAAACTGCTTTCCATTTCTGTGCTTAGTAACCTAAGGCATCGCTAACACAGGAGTTAAAATCCATCAGGGTAATGAAATTCAAAAGTCTCCTTAGAAACACATGCTGCTTATTGCCTGTGGAAGCCCTAAAAGTTATAGTTTGAGCTATTTGTTTTTAAAGAGGAAATTGGCTTGAGTCTATAGTGTAAGTGAACACCTCTGGGAAGCAGAATGGTTGCTTGAGCTCTCTCTGTTTGCAATGTGTACCTTGGTGTGAGACCGCCCTCTCCCCCCATCCCAGTGTGGTTATTGAGTTGTTCCAAAGTGGTGTTGTGCTGTATTCCCCAGGGACAATGCGCCTGGGGAACATGAACTTTTCAATGAAAAGAACACCATGCTCCAGAGTTACTCTTTAGCTATTACAACTAGATTTTTTTTTTAATTTTTTCCCCTCCTCTATGACATTGCATGGAATGGCTTCCAAATATTGTGGATAACTGTGATCTCTTGTGTTCAGACTATTTTAGAGAACTTGGTTCCCCCTTTTCCTAGAGAAGTATAGGTAAGCAGATGTAGAAATTTGCACATGGAATCCACATGCATGAATTTGAGATACTGCTGTAACTTGGTGTCCTGCTCTTGATTCAATGTGGTGTGGGAATGACAGCTGGATCTAATCCCCAGCACGCAGGATTTTTGAGGAAACAGCTGGCAAATTCCTTCTTCTACAAGACAGAGTGACCAATGTTTATATTGCCAAATCAGTCCCTTTCTCTGCACATCCAGTGATGGTTATGCATCTATCAGACAATGTCCATCAGACAAGAGCAAGATAGTTTTTTAGGAACCAAGCAATTGAGGTAGTCTCACATTAGAATGGAAAGATTAAAAACATAATTACTATTTAACTGGCTTATATAGTTTAGATTTCAAAACATTACATTAAACATTAGATTACATTAAAACATAGATTTTAAAACCTTGGTCTGCACTGAGACCACTGCTGCAAATGCATTCTTTGTGTAATTGAGGAAAACTGACTGTATTAACCTTCTGAAAAGCCTATGCTAATGATGAGGGAAAGCATTGAATGGGATACACATAGTTAACTACTTCCCTTACCATTTAAATTATTTATCAAAGGATTTTGAACTTGCTTTGCAGGTATTTTTCCTTGGTTTGCTTGTAGAACCCACCAGTTTATCCTCACTGTGAACTCTGTCTTTAAATCTTTTCCCTCTCTAAGATCTGTGTCCAGACCAGTTTTCAGCGTTGTGTTGGTCTGGATGCTTCTGCTTCCTGTATTTGTCGTGTTGCTTTCTATGAAGCACACAGCATTTTAACACTGCAGACAGCATGGTCCAACAGCATCCCTTTATGGAGCCTCTCATTTCAGGGTCTTTGTAGCATGGGAATAACCATCTTTGCATGTTTGCTGTGAGATTGTTTGAAATGCTTGAGTTGCATAGAGCCAGCTATAAAAGCATAGCTCACCTTGAAGGTAGGTTAAAGTGGTAGGAAAATCTTACCTTCCTGGATTTTCCCTGAAATTGCTTCCACACACAGGGCTCTATTCATGTAGTTGAGTGCAGAAGCAAAATGAAATTAGTTTGGTTTTACAACTTAATGAGTGGAAATTGCCTGAAGGCCACTGGACATATGTCCTTCAGCATAAAATAAAATATAAAAACAAGGATTTAATGGGTGCAGTGCACATCAGCAATGTTCCAAACACTGACTAGCGCTTGTTACTTGGTCTTGGTCTGAGATGGTTTGAACAGAATATGGCATAGGAGCACCTCCATCTGTCAGGCCAAAAGTCTATTATGGCAGGTGGAAGTAAATGCTTAGCAGTGTCTTTTTTTAAACATCAGAGCAAGAGTCTAAAGTTAAATCCTCAGAATGCCGTCCCAGCCTCTGATAGTTATTCAAAGGGCTTCATGTAACCTAATTGCAGATACCTGTACTGAACCAGTCCAGACTGAGCTTGCTGATTCTGAAGCAGCCTGGAGGTTTTTAGAGATTGCCAATATCCAAAACGGTTCCCCTACTGTGAAAGTGTGCAAATATCCTTTTTTTTTTTTTTTTTTTTTTTCCTCCTCCAAAGGAAGGATTGGTGAAATATCAGAAGAAATGCTATGTAGATTACAGTATAGACTGGCTGTCCATTATCTTTGCCTTGGGCAAAAGTGGTGTATGCAGCTAATGTGGTGAGGACCTTTGGTGTAAGGTCAGAGGCTCCAGAATCTTTGTTGCACTTCAGTGGGGTGGCAGGACAGGGCGCACTTACCCTCAGGGATTATGTGACCCCGTTACATATGTGACTCTCATAGTTGATGAATGTATATTTATCATGCAATTGTGGTGGGTGCTCACCCCTGTCTACCTATGCATGGAGTTGAGTAACCTCTCTCCTAGAAGTCTACACCTTTCTCTTTCTCTCTCTCTCTCTCTCTCTCTCTGTCTCTCTCTCTTTCTCTCTCTTTTTTTTTCTCTCTCTGATGATCTGCTGATACTGGGGTTATTCATCTCGTAAGATCTCTTTTCTCCAAGTTCTGCTTTAATCATTTTTCCTCCAGCATGCTTTTTTTTTTGTTTTTCTTTTCTTTTCTGCATTCCATTTTATGAGTCCTCTATTCTAGATCTCTCTATTTTTTGAGTTGTTTCAGTACTTTGTGATAGTCTCCTATGTATGCCAGAGGCCATTTGTTTATTTGTAAGGTGCTGTCCCAAGTATTCAGCTTTACAACTGACCCTAAAGATTGGACTAGAACAATAGGATTAGTCATACATAAATGTTGTATGGGCTTTTACAGTACGTTATTATACAGCAAATAGGTGTCCTCAATGTTACGTTATCTTTTGTTCATGTATGTTTCCTTTAAAAACAACATGGTCATCCTTAGGCTTCTCTCTTTTGTCTGAAAACGCTGTTTTTACTGTATGTTACATTCTTCTTCAATGACTGGAACCGATAAAAACTGATTTGAGCTTACCAGGGAGTGAAGGAAATGCACCACCTCTTACTTTATATAGCAATTCTTTATATGAAGGAATGAATTTAGTAGCTGCACAATGTCAAATGAATAACAAACTAAACTTGTGGTGACTGCACCTCTGCACAGGTCATCCGGAAAGGCTGGCTGACCATCAACAATATTGGAATCATGAAAGGAGGATCCAAGGAATACTGGTTTGTTCTGACCGCAGAAAGCTTGTCCTGGTATAAAGATGATGAGGTAAGGAATGAAGAACTTGTGCTGAAGTAAACAGTGTTTATTCATTTCTGTTGTTAAGTTGAAGTACTAAATCAGCTTGCATAGACCTGAAGTGAAAGAACATTTTAAGGTTTCCGCAACTTTCTATTTTTGTTTCATGGAGATACTGAGCTTCTGAGATGTCTGTAGAAATGTTGGAAACATAAATACAGGGTGTGTAGGGTTTGGGGGTTTTTTTGGTTTGTTTGTTTTTTTTCTTTTTCCTCCCTTCCTGTGGTTTCGCACATGGGACTGGGGAAAGAGAAGAAAAAAAAAAAAAAAAAAGGAGAGAGAGAAGGGGGAGGGAAAAAACAAACTGTTTGAAAATGTTCTGGTTATTGTTCTGTGCCTGTTTGGACTTCTCTTGGATCATCTATAAGCTGACCATAAATTATCTGGGCAAAGTTACTGCTATGAACTACTACAGCCACTGATTTAATGATAACAATTGTTTTCCTGTTTCATCTTCTGTGCAGCTGAGATGCATGGCTGCAGAGTGCTGCAGGCAGCTCCATATGTATTTCAAATTTGCTACTGGCAGTCCAGTAAATGCAACTTGGTAAGCAATACTGCTGCCAATCACAAATATATAGGCCAGGAATAAGTTCTATAACGAACTGGGCATCCAGGTTCCTCACTTTGTTGAATATATTGTTAGACATCTTTGGGAACCGCCCCCGCCCCCCCCCCCCCCTTTTTTTTTTCTTGCTGGTCTGTTCTGCTCAGTCATTTTCTTTCAAAAATATTAGCAATGTTCTCCTCTGCTTCGAATTCAACAGCAGTCCTATTCTTAATTTTTGAAGAATAAAATGGGGTTATTTGGTGCACTATCAGGATTTTCTTTAAGATTTCTTTTTGTCTTCATAGAAGAATTGAGCTTTCAAAGTAACACAAGCATTCCAGATTATTTTCCTTTCATTTTCAGTTTTTTTTTTTTTAATCTAGCGGTTTTGTTGAATTCAAGGGGCACAGATAGACACTTTTTGACGAAGTCTAAAATATTACATCATTTTTCCAGGTTATTTTTAGTAATAATCAAACTACTGAATTATCTGCAACAAAACAAGGATTTAGGTAATGGGGACTGTGCAGACAATTGATATTCTTTTAGACTATCTTAGCAGTTTCCTTTAGGAATTTTCTAGAGCTATGGGGTAAAAGTCCTGAACTACATTTTTTTTACATACATATATACATATATATATATATATATATAAATATATACATATATATATACACACACACACACACACACACTTAAAGGGACACAAATATATTTACAGTAACAGAAAAATGCCTGTCAAAGGTAAGGAACCAAGTGTTAAGTTTTATACTCAAAAAATCATTTATCATAAAAATACAAAAATAAATTAGCAACCTGAAATGTGAAGGTTTGTGAAAATTCAAAGCCAACTATTATTTTTCTGATAAGCTGTGATAACTCATGGTCGATCTGTTGTCTTAAATGAAGTGCACATAACCAAAAATATAAGTAAATGTAATTGATGTGCTGAAACGAACACCTCTTGCTGTGTTTCATCTCAAGGACTTAGAAATGCCTCTGTGATGAGCGCTGACAGGTTTTGAACTCAGCAGATGGGGATGATTGAGTCTGAAATATGAAAAAAATGTTCTTGACAATACCTGTGGATGCCTTCAGCTTTGCCTACTCAAAAATAAGTGGTTTGCTTTTGATAGTCTGTTAGGAAAAAAAGTGCTCAGGAACTTTGAAACAGCGTGAAAGACTTAGAGCAGCTTGGCTGCTATCTGATCTCCATACATGTATTTTAAAATAATGTGCCAGTCGGTTCTGATAGTCATGAAAATACCAGTTAGTACATTGAGACTCACAAGGGAGATCATCCAGGAACATGCTACAGTGGGAGGAAAAGGGAGCAGCCCAGTAGTGTTGCATGTTTTGCTCATGGAAAAGTTTCTCCTCAAATCCGTATTTGCTGCGTAGTTCAATTTTTCTGCACTGAGAAAGCTTTCACAAAGCTTTGTGTTGAGATATATTTTTATATATATTAACTGTGTCTTTCTCGATAATAAGATCTGTCTGAGATGCTTTTCTGAAAATGATTATAGGCACAGCTTGGTCATTAGGCTAATCAAAATATTAGTGATTTGTTTCAGAAATGAACTACCTGCTTCTGACCTCAAGAAGCAAATGTTTGGTCTCCTGACAGAATTCCGGTTTGGGTAAAATTGCATTTTGTTGCATTTCCTTAAAATGTTCCCCTCTCTTTCAGCTGGGTTTGGTACTTGTCACGTCCCATTCCCAGCTGGTTACCCAGGTGGCTGCACGCTGTGGTACTTCTGCCCCGGTGAGATATGTAGTCTTCGGTGGTGGGCGAGGTGATGCACCTTTGCTCTCCTTGGCAGCTGGCTAGCCACAGGGATGAGTATATTCCCCCCTCGCCCTAAGGACTTTTGTAGCTTCTTGTGGACCACTGAGATTCTTTCACAATGCGGCGCGTGAAGCGACCGCGTTTGCTAGGAGCCCTACGGCCGTGTATCCCTCCGGTGTGAGCTAAACCCGTCTTGGGAAGTCTGGAACTTACACGGAGATGAAAATCCCTCCATGAATGCGAGTCGATGCTGGCTTAGTGCCTTTTGAAGGATGTGAATTATTTCCTTTACTTGTGAGTTATGGCGTTTATAGTGAAGAAATCACAGAGGAATGCATACTGCAGCAAGTTATTTTGGCAGAAAAATTCAAAATTTGTTGTATGGTTTCAGATCTTAAATAATTTCTCGTGTTCCTTATTGGTGTGATTTTGTTATGGCTCAGACATACAACAGGATGTTATTGATGAGAAGGGAATGGGTGGCTAGCAACACTTTTTGGTCTTGTAATAGTGGAAATAGCAAACTGATGCTTGATTAGCCTGGATAAAGCAGTTATATTTTAAGATATATGAATAATATTCTCAATTAGTTTCTGAACCTGAAATAGTTGCCTGTGTTCATAATCTTGATGCATGACTAGTACCACGTCTTTGTGCTTTTTCACCATGCTTAAAAATAAACATGAGTAGTAATAGTGTGTACAGCTTTGAGGCTGTTGTGAGTAAGTGCAAAATTAATGTATTCAGCTTGCAAGTACAGTTTTCTTTAGTAGGGTGTTTCATGTCACACTAGCTAAAGTTCTATGAGATATACTTGCAAGAAAAAATAAATCTGAGCATCCTCAGGTCTTGGTTATTACTGCTTTAATAAGTGTGACAAGCTACAAAATTTTGTGCTAAGTTTCGTGCATTTGAGGATCAAATTGCAAGTTTGAAGTTTGTGTGTTAGCAGCTGCTGCATTCAAATAAAACGACCTTTGCGAATGAGGAACGTCGTTCTGGTTCGTGAATTAAAAAGCTCTTCACTGTAAACAGAAGGTAGTGTTTGTAAAGCTATGTGGTGTTTCTGTTGAGGCAGAGTCGGAGAACGTGGTCTTGTTTCCTTGTATATCTAAAGCAGCCCAAGGTTTCCCTGGCATTCCTGGTGTGCAGAGAATGCTGAGCTGGCATCCAGAGGAAGAACTTTTAAAATGGGAAATCCATGTTTATTTGAAAAATCCCTATTATTGTTATTCCCCGATGAAGTAGTTCCATTCTGTTGCAATAGTGAAGTCTAGCATCCATGACAGATGCAGCTGGTAATTCACGCTATACTGCTAATTGTGGCTTGGGATGGAGGAATGTAAATAGTTAGAGGGAAGGTGAAATGGTTGAAGGGGAGAAATTACTCTAAGGTTTAACGATTTGTCTGTGCGTAGGATTAACCAGCCATACTGAGCTGCTCTGGGCTTCTGTGGCTAACAGGAATATTAGGTGTTTTTTTGTTGTTGTTGTTTGATTGTTTGTTTGTTTTTAACACTGACAGTAATCTATAAAAGCAAGTTGCTCAAGATAAGAGTGAGAAATGTTTTGTCCTCCCATTTGCAATGGTGCCACAAAGCTGCTTGTAAATAAAACTTGTTGTTAGTGAGTTAATCAGAACAACTAGGAACAGAGTACTATAGGAAGCACAGTAAAAATTTCATCAGTGGGCTTTATTGGATTTTATAGGCACTGCTCGCTTGACTCTAGGTGGGTTGCAACACACGACTTGGTTACTGGCCGACAGTCTGAGATCCAGAGTGACTCCTGGCTGTAGCTCTTGGTGAAGATGCTCTGGTGTCAGAGCTGTTTCCCACTGGCTGGTGTCACTCAGGCTGGGTTGTCATGTGACTGCCTGTCTGTGCCTGCTGTACAGGTGAGAGGATGTTCTGCACAGCAAGTGTAGACAGGCAGACACATGACAACTCCGTCCAGCCACTCCCTTGGAGCCATCACCGCTGGCGTCAATCAGTTTGTGCCATTCCAGTTTGGGGGGCCTTGGTGGGGAGGTGGGGAACACACATCACAGAATTACACTTTAAAACATTGGGAGCTGTCGAACAAGAACATATTTTGATTTTATTCAGAAAAAGAAAAGCAGTTTGCTACATTAGTTATCATTGCATCCACATATATCAGAGAGACAGCGAACATTTATAAAAACAATAAAAAAACAAAAAGGATTGAAACTGTGGTTTATTTTAGATGCAGCTCATACAGGAGTTTGCCTGCATATTGCACTAGCGCCGAGCGTAGTAATTTAGCCAGATGTTTTTACTCTTCGTGGAAGCACAGAAATACTGAAGTTCAAGATAAAGAATATGTTTATACAGTGCATATTTTCTAGGAGCAGATAAGTACAATAAACTTGCATGGTAAAAATAAAAAAGCTTTCTGTAGAAATGGAGGCAACCGCTTGTACAGTAACCCAGCTAAAGGAAATACTCTGTACAGAAAGCTGGTTGCATTGTAGTAGCCAGCATATTATTTAAATATATGCAATTTTAGCATATTCTTTATATTCACTTTTCTCCTGAAATCCACACTTCGTAAGCAGATAGCTTGACTGAGCTTCAGTAAGTCTTTCTGTTAAATGTAGGTTGTGCTATAAGTCAAAAGCATCCAAATAGCATCACTTCCACAAGGTATGTTACTTTGCCAGTCTTCTCTGTATATAGCATATACAGTAAATGTAATATATTTTTAAAATGGCATTTTGGAGGTATCACTAATTTTAAAAGGTATAAAATACATTGGAAATTTTAAAAGGGAAAAATAGCTGTATCAGTTTTTACACAGATGAGGCGATTGTTTATCGCCGTTGCTCACTAGTGCCACCATAGGTAAGTCACCAGCCAGTATTTTCAGATGCTTCTCAAACATCCCGTACAGAAGAATAGTGTAGTAATTTACATTCTACTAGGCTGAAAATTGACCTAGTCTAACAGTAAATTAGCACTTAGTTATTCCAGTGTTCTGGCACTACCCATTATCTAGCTTTGAAAAATATGAAAAAAGTATATGAGTTAAGTATATCGCTATATGAATAAAGGATAGAATAGGGTATCTTACAAAGTGGATCGAGTACAAAATACGGCTAGCTAATTCAGACATAATATATTTATTCCAAGCCATTAAATGTCCTTGCTTTTACTTTATAATATGCTTAACTTGTTTTCGTGTATTTATAGCTCAAAGTAAAACTTTAAGTTAATCCTTTAAGGCGGCGATTCCTTCTACCCGCCTTGCAGAGTAGGAGGTTTTATTAAAATGAAAAAAATCAGAAATGCTTTTAAAACAAATATAAAAAGTTTTTCTTGATTTATATATTTAATTTAAATTATGCATGTAGTAATTAATTAGTGATCTTTAATAGGGGAGAGAATTAGGCCTAAGTTTCCATATTGTGGGTGCTTCTTGAAGCAGCAAAAGAATTATACAGTAGAAATAATTGGAACTTACAGAATGAAAAGACTGGAAAAACAGAAGTGTGCATTTTAATTAAGAGTCTATTAATAGCTGTCTGGGAACTGGTGCTGGGACAAAAAGTGAAAGATTGTATGTTCTTTCTAATAACTGTATACAAGGAGGATTAGTCAAAGAAATAGCAAAAGGCTTTAAATCTTGAGCTGAGGCAGATTTATTTTGCCTTTAGTTAATTTGGTACGACTAATGACTGGATAGCTATCAGCATTTGATTCTTTTCTTTTGAAGGGAATATTAGTTTTTTAAAATCACACTTTACCCCAGGTACTAAAAAGGGCCTAACATTTGTGTGTGTTCTAGTTCATTCATTAAGTCAATAAAAATTCTTCAACCTACTGGGAACAAAGAAAAATCTCAGGATTACAAATAGTCTAGATACAGAAAGGTATATTAAGGATCTGACTGTAAGTCTAGATAGTTCGTAAATTGATTTGACAACTAAATTCTCTCCAAGTGGTATTTTGACTCTTTGTCTGAGCAGGAGGTAGTTATTTTATTTTTAGGTATTATTTTGCAATGCAGCATAAAATGCAGCACAGAAGCAGAGCAGCATTATTCACCAGAGTTTCATTCTTAATTCTGGTATTAGGTTATTTGTTTGTTTGTTTTACAGGACAGTTCAGAAAGCATAGCTTTTTGCAACTAGGAATAAAGTTATAGATAATGAAATAGAAAATTTTAAAAAATCAGAATTTATGGAAAATATTTTTTTTATTTTCCATTTGGTATAATTGATTTTGATTGAAGGAGTATAATCTTTAAACACACTACTTAGAAGTTTGGATTTTTTGCAAGTATTTAGCTATTTTGCTTATAGAATTTTCCACATAGCAATGTTGCTTGGGTGGTCTGCAGAAATGTGTGTGCGCGCGCATGGTGATAGTGCAGGCTGTAAAGAGCAAGGCGGCAAAGAGTAGAGAAAGGACAGAAGTGACTTGTAACTGTCTGAAAATACAGACACGATAAACAGCATAAGACAACATGCAGCATAACTACAAGGCTAAAAATCGACAAGTGATTTTAAAAAAAGTATTTTTTTTGTCTTTGGTCTTTTGATCTGTATTTTTTTCTATATAATTAAGTGACTTCCCCCTGCTCTTCTTTCTTTTTTCTTTTTTCTTGTTTCTTTTTTTTACATTAAAAATATATAGAAAAAGTTTAGATTTTTTTCTCCCCCTTCCTCCTTTAGTTTTGTTGATTGTGCTAAATAAACCATGCTCCTTAAAGACAAAAGAAAGAATCCATTGCACTGAAATGCTGACCTGTTTAAATGGTCATGCTAGCTTTAATTTGCTTTTCCTGTTGTTCATTCTATAATAACAGGAACTGTATCGTCTAGTTCATAGAGCGGGTTTAAACATCGGTGCAATGCTGGTTACCTGGCACTCTGTCCGAGAGTGAGTATGTATTGAATCCTGCTAATAATTTTCAGTTGCTGCAATATATAATGTCTTTATTTTTTGGTCTTGAAAAATTTGCATACAACTGTCTTATGTGTTTGTTGATATGCATATTTAAAACCTCTGTTTTATAACTAGAAAGTCGTTCTGTAGGATTATTATCAGCTAGAAGTTTTTTTTTTTTTTCAGCTGAGACAGCTCTGTTTCAAGGATCACGCAGTCGCTTAATTTGCTTTGAAAATGTTTTGATTACTGAGCTGAGTAGATACTTCCTTCTTCATTCCTAACAATACAGGCTTTCTTTCTGTATCTACCGCTCCGCGTGCTGCAATCTCCCTCCCTTTTTCCAACCCCCCTGCCAAGGGGGCCTCCTAGATCGCAGCCTTACAGTCTAAAAATGTAACTTTGAGGAGTCATGGGTGTATGGGAGGGGAATCACTTCCTAAATACGGAAAGGTCATTTAAAATAAAGATTAATGCAAATAGTGGACTAGAGATAAGAGAAACACTAGTTGCGCATGTATTTGTTGTCTTTTTCTAGTTAGCAGAAGCTGACATGGCTATCTTTCAATAGTATTTTCATTTAAAAAGCCTATTATTTATTGGATAAAGAAATTTCTTTATAATTTGGATCTAGAAATTAAGAAAAAAGTAACAGTGACTATGAAGATAAGCACTATGTAGAAAAAAAAAATTGCCCACAACCATATTTTCCTTGAAAGCATAAGTGAGCAAGTTTCTTGACAAAACTTGAAAGCTATTTTTCTTCTGCTTAAATGGAAGCTAAATCATAAAGTTTTCCAGGTCTGCTATGCCTAAAAAAAAATCATATTTAAAGCAAGATTGAGAAATATAAATGCAAATCTTAATTTTGTTTCACCCCTTTGATTTCTTCCTGTCTCTTCAGATTTTTTATAAATAATTACATACAGCAACTTTAAATTGGGAGGAGAATAAAAATTCCTACACATGCTGTAATGAATTAATAAAAAGGAATTTAAATCTACAGATATTTCTTGAGATAAAGAGGGAGAACATTATGTGTAAAATATAAATCTTTTAGTCAAAATACACAAGCTTTGATGGGAGTGTTAGGGAAATGACAGCGCTAGTTCTTGCTTCGTAGGCTTTAAGACAGCCGGTATAGGCACTGCTGCGCTAATACTACATGGCCATCTCTTCTCACTTGGGCTTTTATTGATCTTTGAAGGAGCAGTGAGGAAGGTAATAATAATATGTTTATTTTTAAAAATTGCACAGCATCGGGGTGCTTTAAAATATAACATGCATTCCACCAAATAAATTGATTATAATTCTAGCAGCTGCATATTTATACTAATTTTGTTGATAGTACAGCTATAGCAGCTATTGAAAGCTTTGCTAGCAATAATGTGCACCATATAGATGGACATTTCTTTTTTCCCTCCCCATTGCAATAGTTTGTTACTAGTGTTAACTTTAGGGGAGCTGACTCTGGAGTTCAGCTGGTATCAAATTGCAGCCCAGACTTTTTGTATTATTCTCTCCGTGGGGATTTCATTCAGCCTGAGGGTTTTTTTCCCCTACCAGGACAGCTGGAAACTCACCAAAGCAAACTTCTGCATTCATTTACAAAATTCCATTTTTATCAGTGGGATTCAGGACAAAGTAACTTATCATTTTGAACATTAGAAGAAATATCAACAACACAAACTATACATGCAAGCGGTAACAATCAATTGGTGCTGATCCCTGTTGGCAATGGGCAGCCAAGTCCTGAGGTGGAAAGCTGTTAGTTCTGTTTTATTCATCTATTGTTTTCTCCGTCTCATCCTGCCCTTTCAGGGATATTTTTTTTCCTGGTGATCAAAGATTTTGTATTCTATGTAGCAGCAGCTTAGCATGGAGTAGTAGCTGTGTCTTCCCTATGACTTTCCTCCCAGTTTTCCCTAGCATATAGCATAGATTATTTGCAGAGAAGTTTCAGCTGCATGTAAAATCAAAGCACAATTTGCTCAATGATGAGACAGTATATTTCACAATACTTAAAATTAGTATTCATGCATTCCGTTCTATAATTTTATTATTTAAAAAGAAAATATATTTTTTAAATTGATCTTCAGATCATACTATATCAGGAGCTATTTAGGATGCATACTTCTATCAAGCTTTTGTTCTGCATTAAAAAAAAGCCCTTAAATATTTATACAGTTGCTACAATTAAAAAAATTTACCTTTTTAGTTTGTGGGGGAGAAAATAAGCTTTATTTTAAATTAAGAGAGAGGAAAAAAAGATAAAAGGAAAGGAAATGATGGACTTTAGCTATGCTCTTGTGCACTTCTCTAGGCAATCTAGCTCTCCCGCTCCTTGCCCGCGCGTTCCTAAATCATCAGAGCTCCATCTTTCTTGCAGTGATGACTGGAGGAAGGGGGGAGGGGGAGTCACCTAGGTTCGCCAGGTCATAGGCCAGGTGTTCTTCCCAAGTAGGCCTTACCAGAATGTCTTCCCGCATTATTCGGAAGTCCTCCTTTTTCACAGTGTCCCTTTAGCGTTTCTTATTCCCTAGCGTGCAAAACCTGCGAAGAAAAATACTGCATATGAGATCTGAAAGGAGCGGTAAGTGTCTTCTCCTTGGCCATGGCAACTTGGCGTCCCCAATAGTCCATCTCGCTGCTTTCCCTTGCCCAGTCTAACCAATGTGCAGACTACTGTACAACAGCATTGTCCTGAACAGGTAGTCTGAACACTGGGGCGACGGAGCAGGATCTCCGGACGCTTCTATTTATTTATTTTAAATCCTCTTTTAGTCTTGGGGAAAAAAAAAAAAAACTGCCTTCCTGCATCACGGGTTGTGCTCGGCTCTCCCTCACACTCTGCAGCACTC
This sequence comes from Tinamus guttatus, assembly GCF_059628265.1. Classification (NCBI taxonomy): domain Eukaryota; kingdom Metazoa; phylum Chordata; class Aves; order Tinamiformes; family Tinamidae; genus Tinamus; species Tinamus guttatus. Next base: position 5,159,175 of record NW_028288745.1, on the reverse strand, counting down.
ACTGAACCACACTGAAGTGCTGTGATTTCCAGTCTTGACGTGGCACATTTGCAGCAGACTGGGGATCTGGCAATGAATTTAGGACCAGGAAAAGGGGGAGGGCTGGGCCTGAGAGTCCATATATGGGATGATGTCACCCTAGGGAGGTTTGGGTATGCACTGTGCCGCTGGTGAGACCGCTAGAATTGCCTGCTCTCAGACATGGGTCTGTGTATAAAATGGTACCAGATGTTTTAGTGTAATGTTAAGCAGTCATTTCATCTTCAGGCCAGATTTTTTTCTTCAACTGGGCAGGAAGTGGGCCCCAGTATGGAAAAGCTGTAAAAAGTCAAGATGTACAGTTTCGCCGCAGCCAACGGAGCAGCGAGTTAATGGAGACGCAGAATTTGCTGCGTTGCGGAGACTGAAAAAATGAGTTTACGAAAAGATTTGCGCTCGAGAAGCGAACGCAATAAACCGGTGCTTATTTTGGTGGTTCTTAATGACTGCAGTTGTGCTTTTATATTTTGGCATTTCAGACTAAGAAAAGGGCAAATAGGTTCATTTTTTTCTTGGAACTGTCAGCGGCATGCAGGCTGCCGCGACTTGAACAGTAATTAGAGTTACTTCCTGAAAGTGAAGCCCCCATGAAAAGTCTGGAGAAATGTTCTTTGTCATAGCCTCTACATGAGTAATTAGTTCCACATGTGGCCTTCCTATTTCCCTTCAGCTATTTTGGCTGGCTGGCTGAATACTTTGCTATAGCTCAAGACTTAAAGAAGCTTTAAAGTTTTCATTTCAAGCATCCACTGTGAAAATAGCTATTTCTGGTGTCATAATAAATTGCTTCTGGTAGATCAGTGCTATTAGGCCTGGCATTGTTTTTCACTGGTAACCCTGCTGGTCCCATTTTTCTTTTAATGGTACTTGATGGAATTATCCTGCTAAATTTTATCTTTGATGTTTACCAGATCTATTGAATTTTGCCAAGTATGACTTTACCGTAGATTTTAAGATATTCTCCCCACAGGCATCTATCCTTGTTCTCCTGCAGACTTTCTTTCTCGCTCTGTTACTTGTGCCTGCTGATTCTGAGTGCGTTTGCATATATATATATATATATATTTCTTTTTAAAATCCCCCTTAAGCATTGATGTAAAATAAAGGAGCTCTCCTTATCAAGTGTTCAGTAGTAAGCTCTTCTGAAGTCAAAATTCCAGGTGATATGAATTAGGTTTAAAAAATGCACATACAGAACTGTTGCTGGTAGCTTAATTTTTTATTTTATTTCTTTTTTTTTTTTTCCTGCCTAGAAACGTGGTCAGTATGAGGCAAAAGTCAGTATTGAGAATTTATCCTAAAAGGTATATGCCCTTTAAGTGCTTGGATGGCTTTTGAAATAAGCTGTGTGAGCGAGCTCTGGTGTCCTAAATAACTTCTGCATGGTACTGCTCTTCCTGGGTGTTGGCAGGTTCTCCGAGAGCCATCACTGCAAGAGGCATGTGCAGAGCAGCATGCAAAACTCTCTAACTTCAAGGAGGATGAAGAGAGTAAATTTGAAAGGCAGACAGGTTGGATTTGCAGTCATGGACCAACGAAAAGAATAGTGGCTATTGAGGTGCTTTGTGGCGGTGGGATGCGAAGCACCACGTGTCTGGTTTGGATTGTGCATCCGACTTTACCATCCTGATGGCAAGAGACTAGTATGTATCCAAGCATCGGTGGGATTTCTGAATAGTGAAGATAGCAGCTCGAAGAAGCTATACAAAGATGTTTAATATGGAGAGTACTTCATCCTCCTAGGAGCAGTAACACCATGTCCGTGTGGAAGAGAAAGTAAGTGGGTAAAAGCTTTTAGAGATAAAGGCTGCTATTATGGAGAAAGTAGGACACAGCATGGACAAACCAGGGGGTATCCATACCCACACAGAGGTGAGCACTGAGCAGTGAGAGATTTCTGTGAGTAGGACCCTTTAGAGGATCAGATTTTCCCCAGTGATGAATCAAGAGAGAGGAATTGTTGCACATGCCACCAGTGCAAGATATTGATGCATGTCCAGAAAACACACTATTTGAGGAATCTTCTTTCCCCATCTGCAGAAGAGAAGCTAAGCTGACTTTTCTGTCCCTGCAGTTTAGATCGCAAAGATCCAGAATAAAACCAGAGGCTTGGATGTTTTACTCATCCAAGTAGGCTTAGGGGCTGAGGGAGGTGAAGTTTTGAATCTTGCTGCTGACTGCAGCAGCGTTAGTCCGTGAATTCTGCCTGAGGTGGCTGAGCAGAACCAGAGTTGCTCACCAAAGTGCAGCCTGGAAATCCTATCCCTCTAAACTTATTTCCTGGCAAAAGCAGAGCACCAGAGGAATGGGGGATATGAAAAGGGTTTGGGGGTTATTCTGCGTATCCAGAAAGTCACCAAATCTATACTGGAAGGATCTTCTAATATGGTTCAAAGCTATTTGGTTCTTTTATGCATCTTTCTTGTCCCCTCCTAAGATCTGATGAATGAGTTTCATATATCTGTGTTATACCTTTAGACCAGTCCCTCCTTTTTCACTTAATCCCTGTCTGGAAAAGAGTAGTCCTCAAAAGAAATCAGTATCTCTGTTCCTTCTGGTAATACAGGTCACGCTATACTTGAAATATTTGAAATCTTCTTCTGAAGTGCTTCAGACAAAATTGATAAGCTTCTCATGTTTGCATTTGGTTGTGGTTTCATAATTGACAGTTCATTTTCATGGCTGCAATAATCTTGATTCAAAGTCAGAGGCTATGCGTAGCAATTTATTATTGATATAAACACTATCTTAATTGCTTTCTGCAGGTAATAAACTTTAATTTTTTAATGAAATAATTGTCAGTAGAATGACAAACCTGCCATGTCTATGAGATCTGCCCAATGATAAAATCATTTTCCACAAGACAAAAAAAAAAATATATAGATAGATATATATTTAAAAAAAAAAAAAAGGGAGGAGGAAGGTTTGGCGGAAACTAAGAGTTTTGAAAAGTTCAACTTTGTCCCCTTTGTTAACACTTCTCTGCAGAGTTACCATGAAAAAGAAAATGGCTGTATACTTATTCTTTTACTGCTGGACGCAGTAGAGTGCCCGGCCTTTTTTCAAACTGAATGGGACCAGCATCTTTGAAACGGAAAGGGTGTAGCTAGATAGCTAGAGGGGAATCTATATACTTTTTTTTTTTTTTTTTTGGTAAAGCATTCTAGGTTGTATTCAAACTAGTGAAGCAGCTGAGTTGCTGCTCATATGCATTTTTACATTAAAAACATAGTTGTTATAGGAAATGTTTGGTTAACTGTATTTTTTATTACTATTATTTGTGTTTTTCAAAACCTCCAGATCCAGGAACTACAGAATAGTGAGCTGTATGTCTGCAGCTGATAAATGAGTTGAAGTAACAGCAGATAATTGAATGTGCTTATTCTTAAAATCATTCTGCAACAGAAAATCATGTCTGCCATGACTTTTTTTTTTGCATATCCAGCAGTAAAAGTTAACCCCTTTCTGCTCTCAAGAAGCTGAATCCTGAGCTAAGGAAATCAGATGCAGGTAGGCTTAGGGCACATGGAACAGTAGGAACGAGCTATGATTTTTGTCATTGCAAAAAGCCCTGTGAGACTATCCCTAGATCAGACTTGGTAGCCAAAGTTAACAATATCTATTTGTAAAAATGCACGTAATAAAACTTATGGATTGTGATTAGCTTAGGCAAGGCTAGGAAAGATGATGGAGATCTTTAGAAAGCCAAACTAAACCAAGTGAGTGGAGAGCTGAACAGGAGAAAAAAAAAAGAACAAGTGCAAAGGAGTAGCATCAACTTGCAGAAAAAGCCCCTTGAGTTTCATTATAAAACTATGCTCCCTTTTAATTGGAATGCTTGGGCTATGGATCCAAGAAGAAAGATGAATATGTGCAGGGAGAGAAAGAGGAGGGTTTGAGGAAACATCTCCAGGGAAGGAGGGAGGATCTGGTACTTGGTTGCAGTGTTTGTCACCTTCCTGTTAACAGGCTAATATCAGTGACAGTTGGACAAAGTCTGACACAATGTAGCAATCCTGTTTCTTAGTGTTCCACTGCAGTCTGACCTACTAATATCTCTATATCTGTATGTGTGTCTTTATTTTTATGTTTGCCTCTTGAAGATTTTGTTACCTCAGGCCAGTACATGTAGGAATGATCCATGTTTATAAGTAGTGGTATCCATTATTATGGGAACATTTTGTGCAGTGTTGCTCATTTTGCACCTAGAGCTTCATCTCTGGGTTGGGACATTGCATGAGCTGTGAGAGAAAATCATGAGAACTGGCAGCGGTGTTTCATAGTGCGAGCAAAGAGCCTCTTTAATAAAACCCCTGTTCGAAGGCTGCCTGTTTGTATGATTGGTTATAGATGCATCTTTAAAAGTTGTTCTATTTTCTGACCAGCCTTGGTCCTGTGGTAGTAGCCTTGGTGCTATGTTTTGGTTTGCTCTTTTATAAATTACTGTTGTCCACCCTTCCACCAAAGGCCCCTCCATGGTGTAGTTCCTGTGAGGAAAGCAAATACTGATCAGGCGAGCCATGAACTGTGAGCACTGTCTCCTGCTCCCAATCCTTTTCCCTCCCCTTTTTGCTTTTCCTCTCTGGTCTGCTCTCCCTCTTCATCAGATATAACTTGGATGCTTGAATATACTTGTTCTTCTGTTGACTCTTTAGCAACCTATTTTTTCCTTTCTCTACCTTACTCCATTTTTTTGCTGTTCTCCACATATTTTTGTCTCACACTTGGTGCAAGAGAGATGAATGTAAAGAAAGTGTAGCCGGAGGGGTTAAATCCAGCTATTCTGGGCATCCTGCAAAGCTTAAATTCCTAGCAGCTAAGTTTTGGAGTCCGTATCCACTGCATATGTAGTGAGCAGAGGACACGTCGGTGTCTGAGGTGTGTTTGTCAGCCAGCTGATGTCGATGGCTTCCCTTGCATGGGAGTGAACAGAGACAGGAGGTTTGGTACTGATGCCACTTCATTTTCCCCATTAGCAGCCCTGGTCAACTTCACCCTTGTTCCAGTGTGTGCCCCATTTTGTGTTCTTTATTGTTTATTGCCTTCAGAGATGGTGGTCAGGGTTTACGAATGTGTGATTGAAAATGTTTGAAAATAGCCAGAGTACCCCAGGTCATCAGTCTTCATGCACAGGTGACTTCATGCTTGCTTGAATTTCCCCAGTTTAAGCTATGCCTGTAACTAAACATCTGAACTGATTTTAGGGGGAGCTGTGTATGTTTAGCACGGTTCAACTTTGTTATTACACATGGCAGAAGTGATTGTAATGATTGAATCGCACTGTTTAGTTTGCATATAGGTTTTGATTCCTGTTAAATAAATATCAGCTTTGTTGACTTGTTATGGCCTAATGGGAGGTATCCTCTCTGCCTGTCATGTTATACTGCAGGAAAAGAACAGGATATGGAATAGCTTTGACATTTCCTTAGTCACTGCTTACTCATACACAACACACAATTACTGGAGATGCAAATTTAGCTGAGCTAAGTTAATTTTCAGAGTGTGGGAGAAAAGCATGATATGCCCTGAATTGACACTGTCTTTGTTCTGGAGTGCTGTGATCTCCTCAGACTTTGTTTTAGCCCTGAAACAAGTTAATGGTAAACTCTTGGTTCCTTTATAAAACCCAGATGTACAGTTGAATCAAGCGCTCCTTTCCCCCACTCAGACTCAAAGGATTCAGCCAGGTTACCACGTCACTGAAAAATCATTGTTTCTCTCCTAGATCTCACCTCTGCTACCAAGTGATTGTAGTGTTCAGTAAAGCAAAATAATTGAGCAATAAAGAGGAAGGAAGCTAGCAAAAGCAAACATAGATAATAGATAAATTTGCAGTGATATTTTTTTTGTTTCTTTCCAGAAATATCTATTTGCAAGTACTGTCTAGCTGGAAAAAAAATACTTATATTATAGAATTTTCTACTTTGAGAATCCTATGTGAAATGGATTGGGAAATATTTTGTTGGGTTTACACTGATTGTTTTATCTGATGAGAACTCAAACCCCTCAAGCATTTTTATGAACATTCTTCTGCTCAACTGAGAGACAGTTTGGTGTTGCTTTTGCTTTTTTTCTGGTAAAATTTTGTGTTGCAGCCATTTCTGTGTTTCAGTAACATAATAGGCTCTCGGGGCAGATCTTGGAATTCTTTGACTAATGACTACCAGTCACGTGAGAGCAAATACATGATTTATTACTTGAGAATATTTTTGATAGTAATGCTTTTTTTTTTCAGGAGGAAGGGAGATCAAGGAAGAAAAAGATGCAACTGAAAGGAGTTAGTGGCAGAATGATGTTAACTCTCACCTCAGTCCAAGTCTGGTGTGCAATGTCAACGTTGTGAATAATGACAAAACAAAAATATTCATCCTTTTCACATTTAGGAATATTCCCAAGGGAATTCTGTTATAGAAGCTGATCTTAAAATGAACACCAGCAATATTGCTCAGGGCCTCTAAAACTGAAAGCCATTTCTTCTAATATTTATTGTCTTTGGCAGAACTATCATCCCCTCTTTATATTAACTGCTGCATGAAGTGTCGTCTTTGTCTTGCCAAAACTTCTGTTCATAATGTAGTTTCTTCTTAAGTTGACTTACTTTTGATAAAGACTTAACAATAACAAGTCAGGTTCTTGAATGTGAAATAGAGAGTTCCTTTCCTGAGGCTGAATGTAGAAGTCAGTCATCAGCGCTGAGATGTGTGCTCTAAGAGGAGGTGATTACCAAAGAGCCTCAGTGGAGCTGCATTGCTCCAGCTCCATGAAATACTTTAAGTGGAGCCACCTAAAAATACCATTCATTCTCTTTTATGGCTTTTTGAGTTCTAAATTATATTTTCAAAGATGAAGTGAAATCCAAGGAGCAGTCAGGTCAGGAATATACCAGGGTAGGTATAAGAGCTGAGTATTGTTCGACTTCTCTGTAGGTCGTGATGGTTTAATTATGTACTGCTGCCATCAGACTTGAGTACCTTGGCATAAAGGTTTCAGTCAGAGTTAAGGGACAAGTTAAAAGTGTTTTGAGTGTTCAGAGATATTGAGGTGTCTGATCAGATCTGCTCCCTGCAGAATGCAGAGGTGAACTAATGGTTGCTGAGCTTGCCATGTGTAACTCTTGTATTTTTTCATTTTTTTTAGGAAAGCGAGTGTGGGTTTTTTTTTTTTTTCCCCTGAAAATGTGTGCAGCAGGAGTGCTCATAGACATTAATAAGCTTTCTGTGATTTACTGCACATGCTTACCCTACTGTAAAGCTCTAGTGATTTGCCTTACCTGTTGCTTTACCTAATAATGCAAGGAAATTTGTATTTGTCATGACTTCACTAATGAGCTCTCTGCAGCTAAGACAAGCCACGTTCAGGATGCCTATGAGCCACTGTCCATTGTATTGGTCAGGGGGATGTTTCTGAGTTTTTGATATTACTCAACTGTCTAAACTTACTGCAACTATTCCTCAGAAGTTTAGCAAAGCTTACTGTATTAAGGCTTTCTGTTATGTTGGTGGTAGAATTTCTTTCCTTTCCATAAATTACTAATTATTTTCAGAATATTTATGCAAGTTTCAAAGCAACTAAGCAACTCACTAACTGAGATGGTCTGAGAGGTGGAGATGTGTGAGAAGGACCATGAAGAGCTTTCAAACAGTCAGTTATTTTAAGTCCCTCTTTTTTGCTGTGATAAGGAAGGTCTATAGCAAAAATGGTTTAAAAAGGCCTGTCCTGTACTAATTTCAAACACCTACACTGATGCCGTTCGGCTTTTGTGCTTCAGAGGTCAAAAAGTTGTGGACTTTTCTCTTTTATTTTTTTCTTCCCTCTCCTTCCTCCTATCACTGTCAAAAGTCACAGCATAACTTAACCTATTGCATTATAGAATCATAGAATCATAGAATCATAGAATGCTTAGGGTTGGAAGGGACCTCTAGAGATCATCTAGTCCAACCCCCCTGCATACGCAGGGACACCTAAAGCACGTGGCGCAGGACTGCATCCAAGCGGGTTTTGAAGATCTCCAGAGAAGGAGACTCCACAACCTCTCTGGGCAGCCTGTTCCAGTGCTCTGTCACCCTCACTGTTAAGAAATTTTTCCTTAAGTTCCTATGGAATTTTTGATGTTTCAGTTTCCGAAACCCCAAAAAGGAATAATATAGAATAGAACCCCAAAAAGGAATAATAATACAGAATAATAACCCCAAAAAGGAATAATAATACTGTCTTCCTTCTTGCAAGTTCTCTCTCCTGCACCATCCTTTCTCCCCCTAGGATTTTTTATGACTCTTCCCCTCTCTTCTTTCATATATTTGTCATGGTAATTTATGCTTTATCATCTCTCACTGATAGTGACCTTCATTGCTTGTTTATGTGTTCCATTCATGGCAGCCTCCAGTCTCATTCCAGGTCTGCCTTTGCTGGTGGAAAGATTTTTCCTTGGATCTACAGAATTACCCTTTCTGTCATCCAGTTGAGTATCTTATGAAAAACTCCACCTAACAGATCCGTGTACTACAGAAGTTCTAACAACATTATTTTCCAATAGTTCTTCTCCATGTACCCCTCTTCTGCAGGACTTTTGGTTGTAAGTCAGTTATTCTTCTATATAACTTGTAGATCCCATGCATTCAAGTATAGTAGGTTTTCTGTGACCTCTAACGGGTGCATATATCTAATCATTACATTAAGGAAATAAGAAAACAACGTCAGGTCCACAGCACTCAGTCACTGGTTGCAAGCTAAAGCATCATCTGTAAACATAACTTTCTGCATTCCATTCTGGAAAGTCCATTTTCAATGAACTTGGCCAAGACAAACTGTCAAACAGTGTATGGTGTACTCGGGCTCATAAGAAAAGGGTTCCCATCGTGCGATCCCCGGACCGCAGCTGGCTGGAAACTACTGCGGGGATGTCAGGGGTCTTCCCACAGCCTCCCTCTGCAGGAGGGCCTGTCTAATGCACACCACTGGATTTTTACTTCTTGCTCAAAACAGGAAGACGAAAGGAAGGAAGATGAAATATTCGACAGTAGCCATAGCACTGAATATTAGTAAGCTGAAAAGAATTGGTAGAGTTTGGGGAATTATCTGAAAGTAAGTTTGGAGTTTGGTTTTGGCAAGTTAAAGGTGTAAGAAGATTGGGAAAAAGGTAATGGGACAGTGATAACTGATAGGACAGTTGATTCACACAAGTTTGACTTTGATTCATGCTGGGATTAGAAAGTGTTCTAAGGCTATTTTTTCAATGACCTGTCATAGCATGGGGTTCCTGGACTCTGGGCTAGCCCTTAAGGATGCTAAGATCGGAAATGCCCTCTTCAAGCAGAGCTGTTAGGCTCTATAGGCATGCTAGGTTTGTTAGCGAATTTTACAAGCCTGTGATGCTGTAAAGATAGCTTGCTGGTCCTGTATTTTTAATTCTACAATTCATATATTTCATATTTTAAAGTTTTCTACTGACTGCATGTTTCCTTAGGTTTTGTTATTCACTTTTGTTAATGCACAATATAAGGAGACAGAAAACCAGCAAAACTTTTTATGTCAAAGGGTTCTCAATCCACAAGTATTTATCAAAGTCAGGCATCCATAATAAATAACTTAGATATTATAATAGATAAATTAGATAACCAGGTGTGAGATTTTGCCAAACAACAGGAATAGTATATAACTGTACAGATGCTAATATTAAAGTTAAGACTATGTCTGTCAGGCTAAAAGACGCTTTGATCCTTTGAGTGCACACATTCCCTCAAGACATCAGCACATCACAATTTCCTATGCTTTGCTAGACTTGTTTTTGTCTTTCACCTGCAACCATGCAAAACACAAAGGTCGTCTTTGCTTTTGGGGGATCTGCATGTGTTATTCTGATGTGCTAACCAAGCAATGCTTATTGGGAACACAGTTTTTCTCAGATATGTCTCTTTTGACTTGGACTTGAAGGAAAATAGGGAAGATATACCGAGTTCTTCTGCATTCTTTCCTCCCTTTCAGAGAGTTTGCTGAAGAGGAGGAAATTGAAACAATTGTTAACTCCTGGCGCCCATAGAAGTGTGTGACTGATGTCAGTTTGTCTTTTCACTGACATGAAAGTCCCCTGCAAGTGGCCAGAGACACCAGGAGCTTGCTGCTTTCCTAAACTTTCCGCAGGATTTGATGGAAGCATGTGTGTGCTTGTCACCAGGAATGGCTGAGCGTGCTACAGGAAAAAAAATCATTAATAGAGGCAATGAGGAGTAGGAGGAAAAGATGCATTTTATGTACACAAAGTTAGAAAGTGCTTGGAACTAATTACTTAAAGCAGCTAGGAAAGCTGATGGAATACAATAGTTACAGAGGCTTCTTGGCAGAAGTGCTATGCATTGGCTGGGCTTAGTATAGCACTGAGCATGTCAAGTAGGTATAAAATCATTAGCACTGGAAAAATCCATGTGTCGTGCACAGGCATAAAATGCAATAAGCTCTGTGCCATGGACACAAATTTGACATGCCTGAAAACAGGAAACTCTATGCAGGTCCACACAGCCACAGCCAACATAATTTGGGTATGCATATTTTATATATATTGATTTACTGGCCAGATCCAGTGGTACTTTTTATGAATGATTTGCCTTGACATACTGCGATGTTTCATACCTAGTGCGTTGTCTCCTAGCTCCTGTGCTGAGAAAATTCTGAAAGTGGACTTCAAATCGGGATTTGTGGGAGGGATTTCTCAGTTGAGCGTCTATGAAACACTGCATGAAGGAAAATGGAAACCATATGCAATTCACTACAGAAATCTGTTTTTCATTTAAATCTTTTCCTGTATTATATTTTCTGCTAGTAGAAGAGAGAGAGAGAGAAACAAACTGCTAGTTCGAGCTTAAAATAAAGGGCTGTATATCTTCTATGTTTAAGAAAAAACATTATTTCATTAGTAGTGTAATATTGTGTAGCATTCTGTAAAAACAGAAAAAAAAAAAAAAAGAAAATAATGTGCCGACCCATCCGTTGTTTTAAATTTTAATGGATTGGGCTAATAGGACATCAACAGAACTGTAAGGCTGCTGAGTTAGTGAAGCTGCACCACTCTGGTAGAACTTAACCATGCAGAACTTAAATATTTAGTAGACACTAAATATTTGGAGTAGAACTCTAATATTGTTCAAAAAGTTATGAGCTGGAGTGGAAAATTTCACCATCTTTGAAAACAGTCCAGTTGATTTAGTCAGAGTCTCAGGGTTTGGACTTTTTTTAATTTATTTTTTTCCCCTCTGTAAGGGGAAGTTACTTTTACTGTAAGTTCATTCAGCGAATAAAAGCCTAACTTGCTTGAAAGGGAAGTTATGAAAATCTTAAGTTCTTGATCCAAATCTTGGACCTTTTGGAAACTATACAAAATAGAGCTGTTCATTATCAGGTGCTCAGCAGTACATGTGATCAATACCTACACTTGGCCGGTAATTTCAAGGTGTTGAGTGTGCTATCCAGATATGTAAACAGCGTGGTAAGGAATCTTTGGTCAGAGTAATAGTGGAAATTAAGCAAAGGAGATGGATCCTTAGGTTTCCAAGGATAAAGTTTTCTAAATCATCTTGGAAAATATAGGCAAACTGTGATACAGGAATACTGCAGGCATTCACAAGTGTTTCTGCACCTACAGTCAGCTGCCCAGATTGAGGAGGGTTGATGGGCCAGCTTCAGTTGCTGGATCTCTTTAAAGGGACTTTCTGTATTTATATGTAACTACTTATAAGAATGTTAAAATTGCTTCTGAGCCCAAGAAATGCTTTGATCAGATGATAGTGCACATTTTATGCAGGGAAGAACTTCACAAAGAGGCACTAAGTTCACAAAAATAATGAGAGGACATTCAGAAAGCTTGAGCAGATGGGCATGCCGATGACGCTACTGTCATGCTGCTGGTAGAAATCTGGCTTGAGTTGATTAACAACAAAGACCTGAAGGGTAAAACTGCAGAGCAAGTCAGAGGAGCTATTGAATGCCTCTGCTGCTGTGTCAGTGCCGCATAACTCGCATCTTCTGTCAGAGTAACTGAATCCTAAACAGAAGAATAAATCTAAAATGCAATTGAATGAAAAATAATTCTGAATTCCTTTTTTTTTTTCTTAATATCAAATGCAGGAGATACCTGTTTTAACATTATTCCTCTTGCAAAGGTGTTGATGAGAGGTACATAATTGAAGAATTTGGTCCACATGTAAAATGCATTGAGATTTCTCGGCCCTGCAAGAGTAGCCACAGTATAACTTGAGACTGGTGCAGACAAGCTTCTCAGCAAACCAAGCATTGGAAAAAAAATGGATATCATGTTATTTATATAGTGGTAAAGCACAAAAGAATGGACAGGAGGAGGTTGAATAATTGTATACTTTTGTCTTACTGGCAGAATGTGAAAGTTCTTATTTTGACTGACAGAGAACAATTTGTAAATGTATTTCACTCCTCAAAAATCCCAAGTTAAACAAAGAACTCTGACAAAATGGTGTTATTCCTTATTAGATGTGTTTGTCTAGAATGTGTCATTCCTAGGCAGTGCTCTTTTCTTGTACCATTAAAGCATCAGCACTTCGAAAGTCTCTCTGTGTACTTGAGGATCTCAGTATGGGGGGACATGGACCTGAGTTTTGGCATTTGGATCCTGCAGTAACGAAAGTTAACATTTGCCTTGTTTGATGAAATCTTTTGTTTTTTAGAAGTTTTCTTTTAATTTCTTTTGTTTTAATTTATCTTAATTTTCTTTTAATCCTTTTAATTTTGGAGAGATGAGAAATATTTTGTTTCTCAGGTTGGATAAATCATAGTGCTGTCTCTGGTGTGAAATTTCGTTTAGTTAGAAATATGTTATTTCTGTGGAAAATGTAGCTCTTTGAATGTATTTGAATTATCCAAAATTTTATTTTTATACTTTCCACCTGTTGAGACATAGTTGTGTTCTTTTAGCTTTCATTCCTAATTCAAGCCCCTGTTTCGAAACTTCGTATTGGGCATACTCTAAGGTATTGACAGACAGTTGCTTTGGCTAGGAAAAACAATCTCCTTTCTCCACCTGAAGATTCACCTGGCATTAAATTGTGTAAAGTCAATATGCTGCTTTTTAGAAGTCTCAGTTTTAGTTAAAGACATGATACATTCAATTCTGTATCTGTTAATGTTTTGTTCATTTAGAAAAGGGATGATAGAAAATTTCCTGTGGCAGACAGTGAGCTTGTATAAGTCTCATTGTAATGTGAATATTTCTTTTCATAACTCCAGTTTAATGTCAGTTAAAATCCTTTAAAAATTTTTAAAAGCATGATAACTTTTGCAGTTATAGTAAAATAGCATGGGAGTTAAATGGTGATATGCAAGTTGGTCAGTGCTAGGAGAGATGGGAATGTATTAAGACAGTGTCTTATTACTTGGAGAGAAAAAAAAGCATGTTTGTAACAGTCAGTCAGATGTCACAGACCGCACAGCCCTTTCAGTAATGACGGTGTCGCTGTCCTCCGTGCTGCCCCATCTTCCCTGCAAGTCAGCGTCTTCTGAACGACCCATCCCAAAGCAAGCTTGAGAAACCGATGAGGAGGCAGCAGGCAGGTTGTGGCCCAAAAAGAGGCTGGAGCCCTACATGATGTCTGTGCTAGCTGCTTTTCCTAAGATCGAGCCTAGGTATGTGTAGATTCAGGCCTTTATGTAATGAAGAAATCTACAGGATCTATTCTGTAATTCTCACTAGTTGTTCCCTTTCGTTATAAAATAGGCATGGGGGTTAAAAGACACAGCAATAATGATATATTCAGCAGAAGAAGGCGCTGAGAGCGCTAAGGCTCCCTGTTCTAACTTGGTAGCTCCTCTGTCCACCTGGCGGCCTTGCCACCATGTCACTAGCATCATCCTTTATCAATCCATTCCCCTCGCCTCGAGGACCTTCAATCCATTCTCCCAGTAACTCTCTCTCCTGCTGTCATCTCTGCAGATTGCAGCCTCCAGTTTGCAGGTCATCCCTGGGGATATAACGCTGCATTTCTTCTTGCTGCTGCAGTCCCCTTCCTTCCCAGAACCATTCCCATCCCACATACCCATTTCCATACCAATCTCTTACATGTCCAGTGTATTCCAGTCATAGTGCAGTGACTGTGTGGTGCTCTAGTGGCATCCTGCTTCTGTGTCTGTCATCCTTCACCAGTACCTCACCTCACCTTCATTGCCTGTGGCACTACCCCCAGGGACTCTGTTTCCAAATCACAAATCCAGATATTTGTTTTCGAGGTGCCTTTTTTTTTTCTTTTGCATTCAAGCAATCATGCAAAGCAGTAGTTTGTAGCCGGTCTGCTGTAAGCTGTGATCTTATTAAAACACATGTGTTTGGGTTTGGAAAGAACTCTCCTAGGAAAGGAACCTGTGGAAATCATGTATCTTTTGTACACCTACTTGCAGCTGCAGTCTAATCTTCTGCAAAATCTCTTTCTATATAGAATTATATTTATCTTCGCTCTCTATCATAATTTTGGTATTTTAAAATAATTAATAGCGATGTCTGGTAAAGGCCAAAAAACTAATGGTAAATTCCTTTTGCATGGCGTATGTGCATATAATTAAAGAAAAACATTCTCCAGAGCCAGGAAGTCAGAAATGAGGGCTTGTTTTATGGTATCTAAAGGTAACATCAGGGAGAACTATTAAACACATGCCCAATTTATAGTCTTCTGTGTAGAACTTGATATTTTAGACTGTGCTGCAGTCTTCACATGTTTATGAAGATGTTGCTGATTCATTTTTAATGTAGCTCTGCTCCTATTTATGATTTTTTTCTCTTTTACTTCATACTTGGTCCTGATCATGTTTATCTGAGTCATAAATTATCTGTTATAAAATAATAAAAAAAACCTTTCATAATCTTTGAAGTGATCCTTAGATAGGTTGATCATAACTGTATCGTATCTGTTTACCCCTTTGGCCTGTCCTGCCTAAGTGAGTTAGTCCCTTGACTTGCAGTGACAGTGATATGCTTGATTTGAGGTGGAAAAAAAAAGTGAGGAGTAATGCTAGATTGTGATCATTTCAGGTTTCCTGTTGTCCCAGTGGATAGCTTTGAACCCTCTATTCCTCACTTATTTCCCTTGCATCTTTGCTGTGATACTGTCAAGAAAAAAGAAAAAGTATAGTCTTAATTGTGTTTCTGAAATCCTTAAGTGCATAAAACAAGGTAAGATTTAGCAGATTTCTTTTCTTTTTTACTAAACGCAGAGATATTTAAAATGGCATCCCTGATTTATGAAACACAATGACTTTTTTTGTGCAATACCTACAAAATTTATAATTTCCTTGCTATTTAGTGTCCCAGTCTCCTGCAGCAAAACAGTGAAAGTGAGAAGATAGTTGGATTTGCTAGAAACAGCCGATGTTAGACTCTTGCTTAGGCTCTGAGGTTAGGATTTTTAGCACAAAAATGAATCTTCCACTGCAGAACTAGAACGGGAGGAGGCAAAAAATTGTTCAGTGCGTCTTGTGAAAGAAAATACTATCAAGTTAACTTCATCTTGTGGATAGTCTCCACGTTCCTATTTCTGTGGATACACTAGGAAATGGGCAGACATCAAAAATCTTCCTGTGATGGCTATGTGGTTAAGAATATAAATTAAACCTGTCCATAGCCATTAAATTTTCCAAGGCTTGGTGAGAAAAGTGAACATGTTAGATGGGTCCTGAAAGAGCATCCAAGTTGTGATAGGGATGCTAGAATATCTCATCAGCTGATTAATTAATGAAGATATTGGCATTTGGTTAATACCTTCTTTCTTAGCTAAGTGGCTGCCTACTGATGGTTTCTAGTTCTGCCTTAAGTTGTCCAGAAGCACAGAAGATCAATTGAGCCTGTTGTCTATCAGTCCTAAAGATGTGTGCTGGACTTGGCTTGAGCGTATGAGGGATGCTCCTTGGATGTTCTCATTGAGCAATTAGAGCAATTTGAGCAATTGAGCAATTAGAGTTTAGCCTGGAGGACCTCTTTGCGTATGTTTGTTACTCGATTTTCAGGTAATATCATTGGCAATATCATTCTGAAAATACTAATTTGGGAACAGAGGTGGTCATGCTTGTGCTGTGCAGCACAGAAGGCTTGTGCTGAGGCTGTCTCTGACACGTGGTGATGTGTACGCGCAGAAGTTTGTGCTTGCTTCCATATTGCTTTTATAATAAAGTTGCATTTTACCTAAAAATGCTGCATTCTGGTTCCCATCTCCGTTAAGAGCCACTGTAAACTGTGTTATGGAAATTCCAGAATGAACTGCAATTCCAGAGACCTGTTTACCTGTTTCCAATAGAAGTGTCAGCCCCAATTTACCTGAAATGTTTACTCTAGCAGAAAAACTGGCAGTCCCTGAGGGGCGTCTCATTCAGATCTCTGCCCGGGCTCTTCCCAAAATCAACGGGAAGGCTTAAGAATTCCTGCAAGCTGGATGGCATGGGAAGCAACTTGAAGATGCAATAGATATTCAGAGAATTATCATTTCTCTACTTGTATTTTTCTTAATACTGCCTTAGTTTTTTGGTATTTGTATTTTTGCTTCACTGCTGCTGTCTTCTCTCTGCTCTCCTCAGCTCACACAGTCAAGAAGGTAGTAAAGTAGACACTGTAATGTGGTAATTTTGGTTTGCTACTGCCCAAAACAAATACCCTGATGCTTGCAAGGAATTGAGCAATTAGAATTAGAGAAATACCTGAGAGTGCAAGGTGTGCATTGCCCTGAAACGTGACATGGATATCGGGATTTGTTGACAGAGTTTTACTCTGTGAGCTCTCAAAAAGGAATGAGGGAGAGCTGGTAATGTGGGGTCCCTTAGCACTCTTGGAGTAGCTTTTTGAAGTGCGACTGCTGTGATTAGCACTGTTAGCTGTTCTCAAAAATCTGTTTGTGGGCTATGGAGTAAAAGTATCGTATCTATATTAATCCAGTGCCACCTGCTGAGCCAGCAACTGCATTGTATGCTGTGAGAATAGGGGCTGGTGGAGCCAGGTGACACTCACTCCAATAATCTGATTTAACTATAAAAACAACCGTGTTTTGAAAACATGTTTCTGGAGATGTAAAGAGGTAAAAATCCTTTCTGTCTTTCTTTAACATTGTGTTGAATCGGATTTTGCAACTCAGAAATTTGGCTTTACTAAATAGCACCGAGATCTCTTAACAGAATGAAGGGAAAAGAGGGATTATTTCATTTATTTTATTATTATTATTATTGTTATGCTTTACTGCAAAAGTGCAGTTAAAGTGCTGTTTACTATAAGTTGCCCCCTACCCCACGCCTCTTAATTGTTTACTTGGAGCCCGGAGAACACACTTCATTGTTAGGAAGAAAGAAAGTAACCCAGGCAACTCAGGGACAGCTTGTTTTAATTTTTCAACTGCCTCTATTGTGTGGAAAATCTGACTTTTATAAGCTTGAGAGTGCAACCCTGAAAGGAGGCTTTTTGAAAATGCTATATCCAGAAAATGTGAGGGTTTTGGCAACTGGCGTGTGCTCTCGGAGGATACTCCGGCGCAACTCGCAGCAGGGCTCTATAGGTGTACGCTGTGTCAGGATTACAACCGGCCTGCACGCTAAGGGGCCGTTATTTGCAAAGTCAAGCACTCAGAAGCTAGGAAATGCCTGATTTATGGTTGTTTGTGCAAATGTACTTCTGCCGTCTTGTATGTGCTTTCTACACACTGAATGAGGCAAGATTCCTGGAGAAAAATTGTATGCAATCACGAAATCAGATACTTAATCACAATGCGTGCACAGAGGGAGCAGAATTAAGGCTGTTTGGGTGACCATAAATCTGACATTCCCTTGCTTTCAGCCTCTTGATGCTGAAAAGATTTTTTTAATTGCAACGTTTGTTGGGTTTAGGTATGATTTTCTGACTTTGGAAAGGAAAAGGCTAAAATATTTATATTTATGCAACTGCTGGGATTGGATGCGACTGTAACGATGGTAGCTGAGGGTGAGGGGCAGAGCTTTGCAGCTGGTCCCTTTCTCAAGTAACACCCTGCGCGCTACTCCGGCCACGGGTAGTGCCGGGCTGGGGACATCAGCCATGCTTGTCCCAATAATTAACCCTCAAACTGCAGGCGCCTTCGGCATTTTGGATCTCTTCAGCGACACAGATCACTGCGAAAGGAGTTGTAAGGACTAGCGGTGCTGCCTGGCAGGGGGAGAAAACGGGTGCTGCGCCGTGGGAGTAGCTGCTAGATTCAGGTGTTGTGGGTGGGAGCAACCCCAGCTGCATCCCTTGCTTCTGGGCCAAGGGAATCAGAACAGAATTTCCTGGGCTGGAAAAAAAATAAAGATCTGGGGTGAAGGAGCTCTGCTCTCCTGCCATGTGTTATCAAAGGTCTGCCGCAGACGGCACAGATTTGAGAGATCTTCAAAGATAAACACAAAAAGGATTACAAAGGGGGGATGTTAGGGAATTCAAGTGTCTGAGACTACTTGCTTTTGCTGCATTTGAAGTGATATGCCCATATTGCTTCTCGTGCAGTGCATGAGGATTTGGGGAGAAAAGAGAGCAGCATGGTTGTAAGAAGTTTTCAGTTCAATATATCTTCAGTAAATAGTCCATTGAATCTGATGGATAATTGTTTAAAAATATATATATAGCAGCTGGGCGGGGGAGGGAGGTGGGAAGCGAGTCTATAGCTGTCCAAACTAGCCAGCAACTAACTGCTTTTGGAAGAGCTTTGTAAGCTGGGCACAGTTCAGCTCCCTCGTCACCCTGCCTTGACAGCTCCATGGCAGTGCGGAGTGCAGCGCGGTGCGGCACCGCGAGCGGAGCCTGTGCGGGCAGCGCGGGCGCGGAGAGCTCGCCGCAAGCGCTTGGATTCTTGGCCTGCGGCCCCCTGCTTTTTAATACATCAGCTCAGGTCTGCAGCTCTCGTATGCAACTGCACCGATCATAAGTGTAAGGGGAGACTGATTTTGCAAAACAATAAATTGCAGTGAGATGGAGGAAGCAGGTGGTTTTGGTTAGTAAATTGCACATAAAATACAAAACATCAGTAAATGGAAGTCTTGGCCCCAGGAGAGGAGAAGCAGTGTTTAGCCACCCTTGCTTTCTCTGTTCTGATGATTGGCTTAAGCTCACTTGCTTTTGGCCCCAAAAGGGGCAGCTCTAGCAGCCTGGAATAGCCAGAGCACAGCAGAAGTCCAGGCACAACCTTCATGTCAGCATGTGCCGAGGACTGGAAGTAGCAAGCTGGAGCAGCAAGGAATCTCTGAGCTCCTCATGGGAATACCTCCGATATGGGGGTTTCCCAGGTTGCTTGATGTGCCAACTCCAGGGACCTTGTTAGCGGCTGCAGTGGCAGGATGTGCTGGATTGTCTGCACCGCTTCGTGGTTTGACTTTGGGATCTCCTAATGGTCTCAAAGACAACAAAGGCATAATAAGAGAGGTTGAAAATATCCTTCCTTTGCAATTTAAACAGAATAACTTTCCGTGAGGTTCCAACTAACTACAACCAAACATAATTTGGTTGATACTAAATTCATCTTACCAACGTGGTGCATGTGGTAAGAATGAGGGTTGCTTCGATCCTTACTGTACCAAAGATGTATAAATGTAAATTGTTTTCTCTGAACTGAAGCTGCTCTTTAATGTTGACTTCTAGCTGTGTTGCTGCTAAACTCGTGCCCAGTTCCAAGACTGCAGACGCTCACACACAATTAATCTCACAAATTTATGAATGCCAGAGCATGGAGCAAAATGAAAACAACTGGAGGAATGTATAAGGGGAATAATTGGACTGTATCCAGATGTGCATGTGTAAAACATCACCGATTGACTCCTCCCCCATATCCTGTCTGAAGAAAGGAATTTTTTTCAAAAATAAACTGGGGTTATTTGAAAGAAGTTGTGGTGTCTGACTGAAATCTAATAGGCAGGATTAGTAGTAATTAGGTTCATTCTTTGCTCCCATTTTTTTTCCCCCCTTTTCTCCTTAACTCTTTTGGTGTCATTAAGTTTAGCAGCTTCATTGCCAGGTTCTGTGCTACCACTGCAGCTTTTGCTACGTGTGTTTGAACTTCACGGCAAAGAGAAGCACAAACATCGTACGGGTGTTCGTGCTGAGCATTGTGAATTTTACGAGTAGCAGCGGGCACTTACAAGTTGTCTGTCAGGGTATTTTCATAGCAAAAAGCCTTTCAAGGAGCACGGGGACACTTGGAAGCTTTTAAGAGATATTTGGCTAAGCTAAAGAAAGCAGTGGACCTTCTGCATATCTTATTTGCAGATGGGGATTAGAAAAAGAAGGTAACAGTGATGCTGTTGCACAAATTTTGTTGAATCGCCAACTAGGAGGACTTGCACTGTGTATATGGTTAGGGCCAGCATTTTTCCTGTCAGCCCCCACTTTAGACTGCTTTCTGACAGATATATGGTTACAGTTGTGTTGGGAAGAGTGGCAAAAAGGAAGGGAAGGAGAAGTCTAGACTGAAAAAAAAGAAAAATCAACTCTTTCTTTGTAGCTTTGCTAATAGATCTCTTGTTCCCCTAATGATTGCGATGCACTTTTTACATTCTTCCTCTTTATTAAATTCAATTGCCCACCTTTAAATGATGATGTGATTTCTCAGCACAAACTTTTCCTAGACATTTTGTAACAGTTATTTTTCTCCTCAAATTAAAATAGCAGGAACCTTGGCAGAGTTTCACCAAACACCCTCACAGGCTTGCTCTACTGTCTTACGTTTACTTTGGTTCGGTACCCAAATAGGTTGAGAAAAAGAAATAGCACTGAATCTTCTCAAAAATGCCAATTATTATTTACTATGTGGAAGACGCTTGATGTGCTGGTACTTTTTCTAGTCCTTGCTCACACAGCATCGTCCTGAAGCCAAGGACGTGAAAGTAAATAAATAAATAAATCTTTCATCTTTGGACCACAAGATTCCAACCACCTCCCTCCACAAAAGCCGTTATCACAGAGACCCTCTGTGCCGATTTCTTTGCACAGAATCATGTTCTGGATTTCAACCTTTATTTTACCTCTGCTTTTAAAATGGAGTTGAAGCAATCTTAGAGTTTGGCTCCTGTGGAAGGGATGTGCTAGATCTTATGCCTGGTGCTTCGACGAGCTAGGGGATTCATTTGTTCTTTCTTTTTTTATTCATTTTCTTAATGGAAAAGGGAATCCTGACTGTCCAGGCAGGCTTATATTGTTGCCCTCGATGTAAATTTTTGTGCTTAAAATGAATGAGCACAGAGGTATGGTACTGTTTCTATACCACATATAAAATTGCCAGACACAGATCTGATTTACCAAAATATGTTTCTGAACCTATTGTCAAAATATTTCCACTAGAATGTGGTGAAATATATTTTTGAGGACAAAAAAAAACCCCATAGTTTTATTTTTTGGGGAAAAAGAAAAGCCTCAGAGGTTTATCTGAGTATGCTTTATACTTGGAAAGACTCTTATAAAACATACAAATTCAGAATTGCCACAGCCCCTCATGTTGATTCATTGCAGTTGCAGCAGCTGCTGAGGTGCGATCGAGTTGCCCTGGCAACAGCACATATTGCATTGCAGTACCACACCACCATCAAACCAGCGAGGTGAGAAGGAGTTTAGAAACGTTACTAAATTTTTATGATACGTCTGCTACGTTTTCAGCCTCGTGGCCTTTACCCAGCTTAGGCTTCTCGGAGCCCAGAAAGCTGAGCTGCTGAATGCGCTTTGTCGCAGGGGGAAGGGGGGACACAATCTGGGCTTTTAAAATGTTGAAGCTAAGCTGTCTCTTTGTAACACTGAATTATGCCCACATTTCTGTTTGGGGTGCTGCTGTATGTAGGTAAGTGCAATCCTCTATGCTTTTTATACCTTCCATTACAAGCAAGAGTAACTTTCTTTCACTGTTTTGGGTGATGAAAGCAGGAGGCATTTAGAAAAGCCTATTAAAACTTTGCAGGGAAAACACAAAAAGCATGAAACTAGCCTGGTTTTACGTTTCACTACAAATTTGCCCCAAATCCGTAGAAGATCAAAACAGTGAGGTTTTTGTCTTTTGGGACCACTAGGTACTATTCCTGCTGAAAGAAAAGGGAAATTAGCTCTCTTTCCAATTCTTTGTGTTTCCCGTAGCTGCTTAATTTAACTGAATGTATAATCACTTCCAACCACAATATTCACAAGGGATATGTGTTCGAGTGTCCCACCCTCTATATCACACTTGCTGCTAGAGAACTTGAAGTCTATTATTTTACTAGTCTAGCGACCTCCCAAAGATACTTAAGGTTCTTTTCAGCTTTGATTTAGTAAGTGGCTCCTGTGATTTGTCATGTAAAATTTTCACCTACTACCACCCTTGGCTCACTGCTTTTTGATTAACCTCAGCAAAGATCGGGGGGAAGGAGGGGATTCAGATGGTTGCTTGTAAGCAGAAATACCCTAATACTCTAGATGGCTTTGATTATGAACTAGGCAATCCAGTGGCTATTTTGTGTTGTGTTTTTAAACATCAACCTGAAAAACAAAAAAAAGCACAAAGACCTTAAGCAGAAAACAGGGGCAAATATGAAAACCTTGCCAACCATAACCGCCAGGTTATAGTAGTGAGTCCCATGCATCTTGGAGGTGAAGTGGATCTGGCTGCAGCATCCAAAAGCAAACCTGCAAGACATTGTCCAAAACATTAGTTAATAATTAACATCAACAGCTTGGAGAGCGCCCGGATTCTGCCGAGCTCTTGGAGCCTCTCGTGGGTTCCTGCATACCATCGTGATTATTGAATGCTTTTCCTTCTAGCTCCTTCGTTCATTCTTTCTTCTGCCATTTGGTGCCTCTAGTGTTGAGCTGTGGAAGTCTTGGACAAAGCTGCATCTCCAGGATGTACGTGCGGGCTAACCTGGGTGCAAGCCCTTGGCAAGAGATCTGTCCCACCTGCAGATCTGTGCTTGGTATCTTCTTGCAGTGCTCCTCTGTGCAGGGACATACCAGCTCTGCTTGTGAGCCATTTGAAATGCAGGGCTTCCTGCATCTGCTTGTGCTGAGTCCTGAACAGGCGCTGCTGTATCCCCTTTTCCAGCATTGGTTAATCCAGCTCATGTTTGACATTATCATTATGCTCAGTATGTAGCAGAGCCAGTTCTGTTTGCTGCCTTTAGGATGTGAATAGTTTTTGCAGCTTCACTGCAGTTATGTGGAGTTGATCCTTACAGTCTGGGAATCCCTAGGAGCAAAACATCCTTACCTCTTCCTCAGTGGTGGGCAGTGGGCGTCTCTTTCAATTTTCTGATGTTTCTGAATGGCAAAACACCAATCTTTTATGGTAGGTATGATGACAAGCTACGGAACTCGGCCTTGTACAGGTCTCCTAACTGGGAGGACCCTGTGATGTTGCCTGGACAGGATTAAAAACTACAGAAAAATTAACAGGGGGCAAAGTTAAGGGAACATCAGTTCGTTTAAGAAAAAAAAAAAAAAAAAGTTTTCCTAAAATATAATGGATTTGCTGTCTTTGAAATAGAGTCTAGCTGCAACATCAGAGAAGAGAGCATGCTGGTGGAAGACTGCTAGAGGGTCTCCGGGCTTTTTACCAAGGTGACGAGGATCTTTAGCCCTTTGGGCAAGAATGGATTAAAGTATTTTACAGGAGCAGTTTGAAATATTCCTTGGATCCCTAGATGCTTCCACAGTCCGAGTTAAGCTAATGGTCCTTAGGCTAGCCCCGAGTTTAGCAGAGGAGTGGAAATAACTTCATTTCCCAAATGTGCCCACCTTCTTGGGCTCCCCTTGTATCACAGGCCCACAACAAGCTGAACGTGTATTTTTTTTGTCAGTGATCAGAATATGGCTGAATTCTACTGAGTTACCCCTCCTTTTTTATACACAAACAGCAGAACAAATAACTGCAGGTTTTTCTGGCTGAAATATTTGTTAATTCCTTATTTTAGCCCCTTGCGTGAATGACTCTTTGCTGGCCTGTTAAATCTTCTATTAATTTTAGATAATAACTTGAATTCTGGAAGCTATTTGCTGTTAGAGGAGACAAGCAAATTAGTATCTTGGCAGGCAGAGCAAAGCATCCGAACCGGAGCAAAACCTATTGGGAAGGGGATGAGAAAGTTATTTAGTGCACCAGGCTGTTAATTTTCATGAAGATTCCTGAGTTCTATAGAAGAGAAGCTTTTGCTGCTTGCAACCTTGAAGACAGATTTTAATCTTAAGTGACAGAGAATATTTTATCGTACGTTCTAGAGAATACTTTATAGGGCACTGCTATTTTTGATTTGTTCATAAAATTGCTAGTGGGAAACTGTTTAGCAGTTGCGCTTATTGGTTCCTTCTTTCCATTTGTTGTGGTGATTATCCTGCTTGTAGCTCAGATCCTTGGAACGATCCTATTTGATTTCATTCTGTTTCTCTTTATAATAACAAAAAGAAACATTGATATTTGAACACACTTATTTTGGAAGAATTGCCATAATGACTTTGTAAACATGCTTTCTTTTGCACTGGATGTCCTTTCCTGGCCTGTTACAGGGGCCCAAGCCGCCACTTCCACATGCAGTAGGCAAAGTCATTGACTCTTCCATTCATTCAGTGATTTTGCGGATGTGGTTGTCGTCTCCTCTGTAGATGTGTAGTGAAGCTCTGTCCCTGCCGTGTGCGTGGAGGCTCATTTGGACGTGCGTGTGGTCTGCATGCAAGACCTTTGAGCGGGCTACCGGGCTTCTGGAAGTCCTGGGTGAGCTGTCATAACTTAGAAGTCCCTTTTTTTTCACTACAGAAATAATTCTATTTGCGTAAAATATAGTATTTCCAAGGAAATATTGTCAGGTGGTGCCTTAACTGTTTCTTATTTGTTTTCTTTGTTATCAGCTGACAAGCAGGTGGGAAATAGAGGATAGGGATTTAAATATTTTGTGAGAAAAGGTATTCTTGTAACTAAACATAGGATGGAATGTTTAAGGCTGTCGTTCCGTTCCTGATTCTTCTACTGCTTAGTCAAATCATTGGTAAACTTACTGTGAGGAGGTACAGCCAACCTAAAATCAGACTTCAGTTTGTGATTTTATGCAAACCAAACGCTGTGTATTTGATAGCACCGCATGCTGTAGAGGAACAAAATGTAACAGAGTATATAGGTCCCCATGCAAATGGTTGGGTAGCATTCGGCTTATTCCCTGGTTTTACAAAGTTTTATTTTTCTTTCATGATTCCCTCCTTTCTTTTCTCATGCAGCTGTGGTTGTCCATAGGAAAGGATTCCTGCAATCATACTGAATTCTTAGTCTCAAGGATGCTTGGCATCAGCGGAGTCCATAGCTTAAATATATGTTGTGTTTAAAGTAACTTCTGTTGATCAGCTTTTACAGAGTAAGTACAGAAGTCAGTGGCCTGATTGATTTTTGTCTTCTGTTTATGCTGAAGAAAATATTCACAGACGTAGGAAATAGATAGTAAAGCTAAAGAATGATAGTTGGGTGCATGGCGGAATAGGTAGGAGCTTAAATTGATGAATACGTGAGAACTGTTTACGTTAATTTTAAATTAAAGCATCAAATCAATCTGTCTTTGAGCTTTGATCCCTTATTGAGGTGTCCCTTATTGAATCCGTGAAATCCCATGCCTCTTCCCCATAAGAGTTTAATAAAATCCAAATTGTATTTACAGAGAGCGTTCAGATCCCTTATACAGTGCTCAAGACTGTGCTCAAGAATGGGTTAAAAAATACTGCGCGTTTTCTGGTAGTGGTAGAAGCTCTGATGGGTGGAGTGCAACAATGGGCGGTTTAATGCAGATGGGCTTACTAACCCTTTGCTGCACGGTCCAAATACGAAAAACTAAGGTGATGGCCAGAGAGAAAGCGGATTCTCAGGAAGCTGTGGTTGACAAAGGCCTGTTGGGAAAGCTCTCCTGCACAAAAGAGATTTAATGTGTTCTCCTGCAGCAGGAGCAATGCTTTTAACACTTTTTAATTACTAGCTTTTTCTTGTAAATACTGTAGGCAAAGGACTGCAAGAACAGCTTTAAAGAGTTAGGAAAGCTCCCTAGCAAGTAGTTGCCAAAATATCTTTTTCTACATATTCTACCCAAGTTAGAATAATCAAATTTAATGAAGGATGTTTTTTACATCTGGTTTCAAATCTGGAAATAAGTTGATACAGGCAGAGATTCACTGGACAGTTTAATTGCTGTCATAAATTTACAGTAAACCTTGTGGAAATCATATTTTCCTTTTTTTCACTGTGAAGATTGGTGCATCCTTACCTAAAGAGAAGACTGCTTCCTCCTTTGTCCAACTTTGTAACAACTGTTCCTTTTTAGTTGAATTTTGTAATTAGTAACTACACATTAATCTCATCTGTATGCAAAATGGCAGGAAGGGTGAGCATCTTCAGAGCTTAGATGGCCAATAAGCTGTGCTTTTTAATGACAAACTCTTAACTAAAGAAATGCCTTTTAATTATGCTTTTCAAAAATAGCCTCTGAAGCTTCTGCGTGGGTGCTTGATGGGAGGGCATTCCAGAATGTGGGAGCAGAACAAGAGCCTTTGGGCATTTTAGGTCAAAATGTGAATAAGAACTGAAGACATTTATAGCCTTGCTTCTCCTTGCTTATGAAGACGTTTATCTCAACAGTTCAAAAGCAACTTACATAACAAGCAGTTCTAGGGAGGAGGAACTAGAGGATGGAGTTATGAGTACGACTAGCCAATATAGTCTTAATGCCCTTTGGACAATCCTTAAAGGTAAATAGAATGTTATTTTAACAAAACAAATGAATTGAGAATATAATTGAAGCTTGCATTGAATTTGGATAATGTAAACTTCAGAACTGAAAATCACAGTACTTGGGTGCTTAGCTTAGGCTGATTTTGAATGTTTTTAAGGAAAATTCTATCTCAGCGGTGCATTTTTTGAGTCTTACAGGGGAGGAAACTTTCATAAATGTTTTAATTTCCCCTTTATTTTTTTCTTTTCTTTTCTTTTTTTTTTCTTGTTCTCTTTTTTTGAAGGGGCAACGTTCCCCTAAGCTCCTCTCCTTCCTTTGTATCTCTGAGATGAATGAGGGAGTGTTCGTCTCAACTGTTGCACATTATAATCATGTATTACTTGAGGAGCTGTTGGAAGATTATCTCTATAGAGATAATCTGTAGAGAGAATCCTAACGAATCACTTTGATCACTCATAGGATTACACCAATAAGACTTCAGTGTATGAATTCACTTTTCAGATTTCAGAATCTGTCCCTGAGTGAATTTATACGTGGAAAATGACAAAATCTTGTTTTTTTTTTTTTAGAACCCAACAGCTTTTCTTACTATTACAGATTCCTTGCCGACACTCAGATTTGTACCAATACTCTCATTGTAAAACTAGGGTTCTTGTTGCCATGATGCCTCTTTCTCAGGTGAATATTGCAATACTCGGGATATATCAGTGTTAGAAGATAGTTGCTCTATATTTTTTCCAGCAGCATGTCCTTGTTGGTTGCAGAATCTGTAAAAATCTACTATGTTTAGGAGTAATGGAATATCTTTTTCAAAGCAAAAGTAACAAGTATAAGAGTGTTTTTTTAAACAAAAAAAAAAAAAGAAAAAGAAAAAGGGGGGAGGGTAGGGAGGGGATTTGGTTTCCTGCCCAGAACTTTGTCTGGGAATTCAGCGCTGTATGTCAGCGTTATGTACAATTACGTTACGTCCTTTGGGACAGCTTCACAAACGCCGTGGTGTCCTGAGCAGCAAGTCCCCGTGTTGATATCTACGATATTTCCACTCAGCATTGATGAAAACCTGTATTCTTGAGGAAATGGCATCTCCTCATAAAAACTTCTTTCTTTCAGAGAAGCAGAGGTGATACCTCTTCCATATAGAATATGTTTGCTTATTATAAAAATCAGTTGTTTTTGCAGGCTTGTTTCACCTTTCACATTTCAGCGTAGCATTTTTGTTTGCAGTAATGTCTTTACCTCTTGCATTGACATTCTTTGCCTGGTCTGAAATTCCTGGGGACTTTGAGATGAATGTTTCGCAGCTTCTCTGAAACGGCAGACGTTAGGTGTAAAAAGTTCTGCTGGAGAAAAATTGTGCTGTCTTCTTGGTTATTGGCTCCATAAAATATTGTTTTCGTAAGATCCCTGCAACAATAATATCTTATCCAAACCACAAGTTATAAATTTTAGAGAAGGCTGGAGATGCTTCTTACAACTATTTTGATTAACAGTTAGACTTCTTTCTTAGTGAAAAGCTCTTTCTAAAATTGTTTTTTGGGAGAGTCCAACTGACTGTATGCTAACAAAAATGATTAGCTGAATGCGGGTGTTTATCATTCTGGTCTGAACAACTGTAGATTTGTTGTTTCCTTTCTAACCAAATGGCATCAAATAAAAGAGAATGTTAGGCATGATCAGAAGAATTTTTAGTTATAGGTATCCAGGCAAGAGAGAAATGGAATTTTTTAAAGATAATTGTCATTTCATATAGAGAAGAAATGCCTTATTATAATGTTATAATAAGAAATGACAGTGTTTGGTGCTAGTTTGGATTAGAAAGCATGCAGATAAAAGCAGAAAATTGGTTAAAAATAAGTTTTAATGATTTGTGAAGGTGAAGTTTTCAGGTAGTAAAAAGAATATAACAGCAAGATTTTGAATACAAGTTCTTGTCCACTATGCAGAAGCAAGGGAGATTCCTTACTACAGGGTGCTGATACTGTGAGGCAGGCTTTCGTGGCCCCGTTTCTCCACTCGCTGCTCACAGTAATGATGATGGAGTCTCTGGCTGATGGAGATTTTGTGGCTTTTTGCTGGCGATTAATCTGGCAGCCAGAAGCATCACAGATGTCGCCTCCGGAGGTCAGTGCCCCCCTTTGCTCTGGTGCCTCTTGCTTTGCGCAGTGGCAGTCCTGTTTTGTTCCTAGGTCTTAGTTACATCAGTGCATGATCTTTTTCTTAGCAGAAGTCTGTAGCTGTCACCTCGAATGTAGCGGAGGTAATACAACATCACTGAAAATTTGCTTTGAGTTTATGCTTGCAAAGTTTGATTGGTCTGTTTCTTAGCTCTCGGCTGTTTGTTCTGCCGTGGTCGCAGCAGACAGCTTGGGGTGACCTGTTGTCTGGTAAGTGCTGTCTGCTCTCCACGGCCTAACTGGGCATGCAGTTGGGCATTGCTTTGATGCCAGGTCTTCGACAGTTCGTTGGCTTTGGTATTGGATTATTATCCTGCCACTCTGTATCAGCAAGGGCACAGAGGTGCCCTTGGCATTTAAAAGATGTTCTGTCCAAAACTTCTTCCAACCTGTCAGGTTCCTTTTTGCTGTTCAGTGTTGATTATGATCAAGTCTCCAATCCCCACCTGAGGTCAAGTCCCTTCCAAGACAGACACTGTGCATTGACAGGAGCCCTGTGTCTTGCGAGGATTATAAAATCTAAGATCTTAAATCTTAAGACAATTTAAGGCCAGTATGAAGAACAACTTTGGCTCTGAACTTCAGAAGTCAGAGAGAACTTCATGGAAACTGTTTTTGCTAAATGTTTCCAAGGAGGCTTCAGTCTAAAGCCACTCTTTCCAAGGGCAGAGAGTCACAGGTTTCCTTGCCCATCACCACAATTATTTTAGGATATCTTCAGTTTAGTCTAATCAGAAACATTTTCCAAACTCGTTCTCCTGAAGATTTGATGGTGTATGTCAGCGAGTGTTTGAAGGTCATGTCCTTCCTGATACTAAGAAAGAAAATAGTGCTTGTCGCTTATGCTGTATTCCAGTGTCTGTTTTTGTTTTATTTAATATAGGAACATTCTTAAAGCTACTTATTTTACAAAAAATTGCAAATGTTCTTATGATGGACGATGCAGGTGGTTTCCTTGCTCGTTTGTTATAACTCAACAATTTTTCTTTGGTGAAATTAAGAAGCCAGAGTGTGTTTATACTTATTATGTAGAGCTAGGAAGGAGCTATCTTCAGACAGTTGTGTCTCAGAAGTTAACGTTTTCCATGACCCAAGTATCTTGGCGTGCTTGAAAAAAAAATTGACTGAAACGTACCTTTCAAAAAATGTTCCTATTTAAAAAAAAAAAAAAAAAGAAAAGAAAAAGGAAAGAAGAAAAAAAAAAAAGAAAAAAGAAAGTGGGGGGAGGAAGCGTGTGGGGGAGAAGACTTGCGAGCAAAAGCTCTGTCATACCAGAGTTTCTCTCGGATGTCTGGAAAAAGTCGTATACTTCTGGGATGCTTTCCAAAATATTTTCAGTGACCATTGCCACAGGCGTGAACTTCTTAATGCATTTTGCAGTAATCTCCACCACAGTGAAATTAATTACTGTCTGAAAGCTTTTAATGATAACAACTAAGTAGAGCAGTATAAATGCTACAGATTAATTGCGTGTGTGTATTTGGTTGCCTTTCAGGAGTCTTGTAGAGACAGATATATTGACTCAGGAAAATCCCGCCTAAAAAAAAAAATGCACAATTATGTAATTACATATTTTACCAGTTGGATTTTAATAAAGAGGAATTTTTGCATGCGCGCATGCACACACACACACACACAAACACACACACACAAGGATCTGGAAAAATGGTCTCACACCAGAGACTTCAGCAGCTACCCAAAGATAGATTACAGAAAGAAAGGAAAGAAAGAAAAACAAGCTGTTATAATCAGACTTTGTTACCATGGATAGAAAAAATCCAAGGATATTTCTCCCCACCATCCCACCTCCAGAGCAGCCACTAGTCACATCTAGCAGAATTTTTCCAGACTGTTACTGCTTCATCAGTTGGGTGCTTTCCCTCTGCTTTAAATGCCAGCACCACTTCAGTTTGGAGGAATTGCTGGCCATTTTCCTAGACAAGATTTCCCAAATTCAAAATGATCTTTCAAGATCTGAACTAATAGGAGCTAAACAGAGGTTTCCTCTTCACCAGGGCCTTTCTCAGGCTGGTTCCTTTACTGACACCACATCCCTGCAGCACTGTGATAGACCAGTCTTTACCACCTGCGATAAGAAATACTTCTTCTGAAGGAGGGGCGATCTTCCATCAGTCTTAAATCATGTTGCAGTTGTCCTATACTCCAGAAATTACTAAACACCTCAGCTTTTAAAACATCAGGCATTACAGGGAATGAGTGAAATAACTTGAATGTTTTTTTTTCTGAATGGAGCCATTCAGAGCTGGTGGCATCAATGCAAAGGGGGTGCCTGTCCAGCCCCCCTCCACTCGTGAGGGACAGGGGAGCTGGTCAGTGGGAAGGCTGTTTATCCGAGTAGCACAGCGAGGGCACTGCCGCGCGCTGGTCAGAGGAAAGAAGCCCTTGGAATTGTTTCATGTCCTTGCTTTGCTATCAAAAGCTAAAGGCGTTTGGACTTTAAGGCAAGGAACTGGAGGGAGAGGTGCCGAGATGGAAGAAACATGGTCTTTTCATCTGTAACTCATTAAGTACTTTTTTTTTTTTTTGCCATGCTTTTTGTAAAAGAGAGTTTCTGTGTGCATTGTTTTTCTGCTAAAGTAGCACTGTTTGTTTTATAGGCAGTTTAGCATTATTTTTTCTACAGCTGTACCCAGGAGCTTGTTCAGGCCTGAATCTCACATTGCTAAATTGTCTGAAACAAACTTGCTTGCTTTGCTTTTCTATCAAATTTGGGAGTAATGTGAATGTATCTTATGCTTCATTTTTCAGAGTATGTTGTAAGGCCAAATGTGGTAAGGCAAAGACATTGTGAAGATGCTGTGGGGCTTTCTAAATTGAGAGAGAAAAATAAACTGAAATAGAAACACAGTAAAATTCTCTTGGGTATATTTAAAGTTAGATGATAGTTCACTCTTGGATGTTAATTTAGATGCTATAAAAGTTGCTATGAGATGTTATAATAGCTTTTTTTTTTTTTTTTTTATCGGAGGCCATAGAGTAGACTATTTCACAGTGGCAATGACAGCAGCTCTTAGATGTATACAAGTGAAAGGCTTTCCTTTCTGGGGTTAAGCAGGCACATTTGCAGCACACCACCAGCATCTCCTTACTCTATTTCCTTTGTCATTGTTCCTTAATACAGATCATTGGCTCAGCAGGTCCAGGAGTCACTGCATCTTGTGTCTCTGCCTGTTTGTAAAAGGCGGGTAATGAACCATGGGTCCACAAGAGTACAGTAATGTATAAGAGCTCCACGTTGGTGGAGGTGGTTGGTTATTTTCTGCCTCTGATTTTAACAGCTTTGTAAAGCACTTGCTTGGGCATGGTGTTCCACCTACATGTTTTAGCCTCCTGGTTGCAGAGTGCCTTAATAAACTCTCCCATCACCAGCTGCTGCACAAAACCAACATGTAGCCGCAGGCCTGCGAGGCAGGTAGGGATTAGGCAGAGTTCCTTGTATGGAAACAAGGAGAGAGCAGTACAGTGTCAGCCTGGAAACCTAGTTCAGAGGCAGGAACGCCAACCTCTTTATTTGCTGCTTCCAAGCTTTAATTCAAAGCTGCCCTTCTTCAGTTTTTTGTTGTGGCCAAATAGTTGGCTATCTTGCCAAACCTTTGACAGAGATGTTTCATGGATACCTATATTTGCTATCAGGGCAATAATTATTCTTAAGTTGTGCTTTCAGTGCAAACAACGCTTAGGACAAATGCTGCTGGAAAGCAGCCTCTGCCAAACTTCTGATTTTTTCTCCAAAGAGTCAAAGCATGGCCTGCGCATCCAGCTGCGAGCCTGGTTTCTTTGGATTTGTGGTCATCTGAATTAGCATAAACACTTAGGGTTTTCTCGGTGTCGTGGCCCTTAGATTGAAAACTGGTGTTTTAAAAGACATTACAAAATGTTCAACCTACTGGGCCGCTTCCCAGAGATTTAATTGAAAGGCCTGTTAGTGCAGTGCTCAACTTCAAATCCACCTTTTGGAATCTGAAGAACATGTATTTGCATTAACACCAAGTCCTGCCTGAAGTTTTGCTTCCATCCCTCAAGATGTAAAACAGAGCAGAACTCGTCCGGGAGGCTTCTGTTGTGTAGTAGCTGTCTTGAAGTGTAAACCAAAAATGAGAATCACCTTAGATAACGGGAAAGAAGACAGTAACAGCCTATTTTCTTTGAAGCGAAGCCTTTAGGATAAGGGTAATATAATGTTTCCCTTATAACCGGGTTAGCTGAAATCAGGCCCAAGGCTTCTCCTTCCACTGTTCCCAGGGAGCCTGCAAAGCTCCAAAAGCAGAGGGAGAAAATCTAAATTTAAATGACTGCAGCCGAAAATGAGATCAAATTTGTAGATCTGAAGTAAGTGCTGGCGGAGACCTTTCTCGGGGAGGGGAGCCACTTTTGCTTCTTTTTTTTTTTTCTTTTTTTTTCCTCCTCTTTTTCATCCCTTGTGCCATTTTGGACTTCAGTGGTGTTTATTTTTAGTGCATTTAAACATTGCTGAAGGAAGAGGCAGTTGTAATATGGCATATTTACATCATGCTGTCAGCTCCTGGCAGCAGCTCATTCGCCTGTCAGAGAGCACAGGAGAGACGTGGCCTGTTGCGGATGCGAGTGCTACTGATGCCCACGAGGCTGAAACACCATCTCCAGGGGCCTTCCGAAGGCCTTCCCAGCCCTGCAGGTTGGTTTGTTTTTCTAACTTGCATTAGGGGTTTTATTTTCATGCTGCAGAGACGGGCCTGGGTCACACGACCTCCCACTATTTTCTTCCACTCCTCTGCAGTATATTGAGGGGGGAAAAGAAAAGAGAAAGGGCAAAGTGTCTCTGAGAGCAGCATGTGCTTTTTTTCCCCCTCGTGTCTCACTTGAGCTCTCTGCCCCGTTACAAAAATAAAGAGCTATAAATAAAAAAGAACAAATGCTGAGGGGGACAAACCGGACCCGCAGTTATGCGCGTGTCGTCGCTTGTCGCAGGGTGCCTAGCCCCATTCCTGCCAGGCTCCGTACATTCCCCGGGTCGCACGCCACGTGGGATGGGGAGCGGGCACGGATACGACCCTGGCTGGAGGGGTTTGGGCCTGCCATAACCCCGTGTTAATTCCTAAGCGGTTTTGGGGTCTGATCTCTCTTATGCGACACGCTGTCTCCTGTGCTCTCAAATAGAGGCACCCTCTGATTTCCCCTTCTTGGAAACTCTGCTCTGCCTCAGTGTGCGGGGAGAGGCCATGTAAATAAATAGCAACCACATCTTAGCCCTCAGTAGGCATTTCCGTTTTCCTGGTGGCTACAGAAGAAACACTTTCTCACAGTTTGGCATGAAACATTTATAAATCTTTCCTGCTTCCAAAATTTTTGTTTAGACAATCAAATTCTTGGTATAGCTTTTTTCATTGGTTTTATTTTTACACTTCTGTGTTTCTTTGGTTTATCAGTGAAGAGTGTCTGTCATCACTACTTATATTTTGGGTAATAGAATAAATAAATGATTATAGGCAGATTTTATAACAGTGGAAGGTCATATTTAAAGAATAAAAATTAAGCTTATCTATTCTTTTCTTAATAGCAATGAAAAAAAATGAGTAACTTATATCTTTTTGGCAGAGGTATAAGTTATAACTTAAGTGCTTGAAATATAAAACAGTGTATTACCATATAGTTCATCTTTCAACTCGAAAATATGATTTGCTTTTAATCCGAGATTAATATATGTTCTCCTGAAATGACATGCTACAAAATTTTCTCAAGTGTATGTCACATAGACACGGCAGCAGAACAAACACTTTGTTACCTTTTAAATGCTACAGGTAGTGTTTATAATAGCAAAACAGGTCTACCAATTTTGTTAAACATGACCTGTTTTGATAAACAGATGGACAATTGGCCTTTGAAGTAGGCTTTTCCTTCTACTGAGGCCTCTTACACAGCTGACTAGGCAAGCGAGGCATCAGTAGAGGTGTCACTAATATTTTTATAGTATCATTTTTCTGTGCATACTCATCCAGGTTAGTTTTGTGAACCTTAGCCAAGCTGAACTGCACCGGCACTCGTAGGACTTGTAACTCAAAGTCTAGCTAAAACTTCTTACAGTTCTTCACAACAAAAGATACTTCATATATTTCTTCAGGAAATAATTGGGAAATAAGTACTGAGGAAAAAAAAAAGAGTGCTAGTTGGTTTTGGTTCTTCTGCTCTGTTTTACCTTACTGCTTGTGTATTTCTTAGTGGAGCCACCCCTCATAACTAGGGTCTGTGTTTGTGATTCCTCTACAAGTGCTACACAGGCTGGATGTCACAGCTAGATGATGGCTTTGGGGAGGACAGTCTCACTGCTTTATTTTGGCAGAGACAGGAGTGAAAAGGAATCTTAAGCTTTCCAGCCTTGGTGACTTTATTGAACTTCTTTAGGGCTGATCATTGGGTAGAGAAATTCGTGAGAATCTCAAGCTGTATTTGATATTTGCTGCACAAATTCTAGGCCATAAATCTTTTTCCAACTTCATCACTGCCACAGTAATGGTACAAGCCTTAAAAATACCTTAACAACCTTTCAATGTTGTTAAACTCTGTACTGTGTTAGGATCTTGTCAGTAATTTTAGCCTGAAGTGGGAAACTAAAATGGCTAAACTAAACTAAAAGGATGCTATGCTTCAGGAGATTACTTCTATGTAGCATAAACCATGTTAATGGGGAAAAATGGACAGTTTTGTCCTGCTTATTCATCAACAAGAGAATTTTGGGGAATGCTAACACAGGTGAATAGAATAACTAATAATTTTAAGGTTTTTATTCTGACATCAGAAAGTATCGTGAGAGCATTGCTAATCCTTAATTTAGAGTCATAGGAAGCATATAATGTAGAAAAGGTAAAGTGGCACTGGTTGTGCTGTAAATTTTTAGTAAATGAGAAAGTCATATACAACAGGAGTGAGTTGGTCATTCCTGCTATATGGGGGATAAACTGGTAAGATTAGAGCATGTTTCTGTTTAGGTATTACTATATATGTGTACTTGAGCTTATCTACTTAAGTATGGTAGCATATGTAAATAATATCTATAAAGTCTTGGTTTTGTATGATTTTTTCTATTTTTAATTGGTGGCATGAAATTTTATTACTGGGATCATCACATGCCACTTCTAAATAATCATTCATAGAGATGAATTTTATGTTACGAGCTACTCCAGCTGTGATAGAAAAAAATCTGCATTGACTATGGATACTTTTATTTAAGTAAAATCTGTCCCTTTTCATTTTGGTGTTCAGAGGAACAAAGAAGAAATGTAGGTGCTTAGATTCTTGAGATGAGACTTTTTATATTAGGGTATCATCTGAATTGGCTCAGTGGAAAATTGGACTGGAATTTAGGTTTCATTTCTGCTGCAGATACATGTACACAGGATGAGCAGGCATTCCAATCTGGCTTTTTTCCCTCATGGTAGCAATCTACTGAAGACATTTGCAACTAAATAGAACATGATGATGTCATGTTTCTTTGAAAAGTTTTACAGTGTTGGTTTACTCTGTTTTCTGTAGGAAAAAGAGAAGAAGTATATGCTTCCTTTGGACAACTTGAAAGTGCGGGATGTTGAGAAGAGCTTCATGTCTAGCAAACATATCTTTGCATTATTTAACACGGAACAGAGGTAAGAAAATGTGTTGTTTGTAGATAGTTGTACAAAAGCATACCTGGCCAAGCATTTTAATTTCTGGTGTTTCTACTACGCGGGTGAACAGAGGTCTTGACACCCTTGGTTCATCTGCTTCTGTGCTGTTGCATAACCATGGAATGAAAAGCTGGTGTCCTCCTAGCCACTCACAGAGTGAAACAGCGCCGTGTTAGTCATCTAGCTCTTCTGTATGGCTGAATAATCATCTCCTGAGCCTATTTTTGTTTTGTTTGGCATTCTCCTAGGCTTACCAAAACATTCATGACTTCTGTACCTTGTGACCAGATTCAACTAGTGTAAATCACAAACGCTTCATTAGAACTTTCCACTTTCTCCAGTGGAACATCTCGCTGCCTGCAATCTTGGGAGTCATTCTGTTATTTGTTTGGGTTTAAATACAGCTGAATGAAGAACAAATGAGACTCCTCTCCCTCCTTAATTCATTAGGACCTTTGCTTTCTAGAGTTTTACCTCATACTTTTCCTTTCAGACACCATCCTTTGATCTAAGCAGTGTAAACTTATTCCTGATGCACAGCCAGTTCAGATACTTGTGCACAAATAAGTAAAGAAAACCTGAAAATGCTTAAGTCATACAAGTGATCTGTGTGCGTGCTTTAAACTAAAGAGTTGTGTTTGCAGCTGGTTCAGTGGAACTGCATTTTAGTAGATGAGGTGAAATTTGTTGTTGTTGTTGTTCACCCCAGAAAATTAGGCAAAATTATTTGTGTGGTGGCATTCGTAGATGTCCTTGTTTTCTTCTTCTCTTCTGCTAAAACCTTTCACTCCTGCTCCCCCTCCCATAAGCGAAGCTTGGCAATGCGTTCAAATGTTGCTCAAGATGATGAGGGCTGGATGTTGTTCCCTGCAGAGCCAGCTGTTGTTGCTCCTGAACTGGCCAGAAATAGTCATTGCAGAAGCGAGGAATGTCCCTCCCTCCTGCAAAGTCAAAGCAAAGCACAGGCTTTCTGGACTGTTCGTGGCTTCTGCTGATCACAGAAGCACGAGGACTAAATATGAGTCTAACTCTCAACTGCCCCACGAAGGCTTTGCCTACATCTGCTGACTGCTCGGTTGACCTATGTGTAGACTTCTTCTGCCAGGAGATGCACTTTGAAAATGTGCCTCAGAAATACTTGCGGGGAATAAGATTTCAAGCGTTTGACCACTTAGATTTCTGCAGCACAATAAAAATTTTGGAAAAGTTTTCTTAGGTTTTGAAAAAACATACATATTTTTCTTCAGATGCTGAAAATTAATGCAATTCTGACTCTTTTATTATTGATGTGTGTAAATAGTCTTAACATTGCACATAGAGCAGTCAAGAAAGATAATTTTTTCCTGATGGCTGCGTGTCAGCTTGTACACATTATGTTTCTTCCATGAGAAATCTTTTAATTTTAGTGCATTGTTTCTCCTTTGTTTGGCTGATGGATTTGAATATTTTTTTCATCTTAAATATTAATCACTGCACTGCTGTGAAAATCCAAGAGAAGCATCCATTTTTCTTGACAAGCCTGGGACTTATTTGGGAGCTATATAGCTGCACATGTACTTTTTCACTGGATCCTTGTGTGGACTGCACAGCAAGGATTTCAAAGTTGAGATGTCTAAAATGTTTGCCATATCTGTAATAACCCTGCCCTTTTGGGCTGCAAGTAGGTCCTCCAGCATCTGCAGCCTGCTCTAAAAACATCCTTACATCGATACGGACGTGCTAAGACATGACAGCACAGCGATAAGTTGCCAAGATAACTTGGCCTTGGGAGGGGCTGTTTATGAGGAGAATCCCCTAGCTTGAAAGGAGGCAGAACTTGTTCTTGAAGAAATATTTACTGAATTGTAGTTCAAGCAACGATTCCTCTGTTGCCATGAAGCAGCTGATTTTTTGATATTTCTCGAAATCTCCCTTCTGGCATAAACTGAGCAAATGAGGTTCAGTATCATTTGGCTATCCCCTGCCTCCTAAACTCATAGGCTGTGGATGCAGTGGCAGGGATAGCGGGGCTTGTGTAAAGTAATCCAGCCCTCAGCTGAGCCCTGGAGAAACTGAAACACACAAATGGTGGAGGACGGCTGATATAAAGGCT
The DNA here is from genome assembly GCF_059628265.1 of Tinamus guttatus. Lineage (NCBI taxonomy): Eukaryota > Metazoa > Chordata > Aves > Tinamiformes > Tinamidae > Tinamus > Tinamus guttatus. Next base: position 5,120,518 of record NW_028288745.1, on the reverse strand, counting down.
CTCGTCGTTTTGCTTTGTGCTAATATGTTGGTTTCTGATTTCTGAATAGATGGGGAGTTGAACATTCTTGCTTTCTAAATTCATGAAATAATTTTCTGCTTTTTTGTTTTATTTTTGAAAAGAATTTAGTAATTGAGCGACAAATCAGCTTTTTCCTTAGGAGTCTGCCTGCTGAGGGTTCTGACTCTGGAAACGTTTTGCTGTTTAAGATGTAAATTATTAAAGAACAAAGGCAAAAATCACCTACTCTGGCATCCCAGGTAGTGTGGGGCCAATTCTGTATCCTTCTCTTTTCTAATTTATTTTTATTCCCTATAACCTGTTTTTTTTTAATTGATTATGCAAACTTTCTTAATGTACAATTACAAATATTTTAATATTCAAACAAAAATATTTTTAGTAAAAGAATTTTCATAAGTTTGTTCTCTTCATTCCCAGGCCCTCAGTGCATAGGTATTTGCTACAGCCATATGTTTCTGATACTGTACATTTCAATAGTTTCCTGGATTATGCACGGCATTTTTTCCATTTATGAAGCCTTTCCAGTTGTGAAATACAGTTACCAGGGAAATCCTCATCTCACTGAATAGAGAGACAAACTGACTTGACTTAGGAGGCTTGGGGGTAGAGGCAGAAGGAAACTCACAGTATCTGTCACTTTGATTTACTGCAGAAGTCAATAGTTCCCTGACAGAAATCAAATGTGACTCGGTAATGTGTAGTAAATGGAGACTGTGATGATTGATTTCACAGTGAAGATAAATTCTCATGAAATGAAATATAATTGCACGTCTATGAAAAGCCTGTGTTGTGAAATAATTAAATTCTTTTCCTATTACTTTCTAATTAAAAAAAAAGTGAAAAAGAACCCCTCTGCTGTGAAATGGAAGTAGTATTGCCTAAAGAAAAGGGGAGAAGGGCTTGCCTGCCAGCAAACCAAAAAATTATTTGAAGTTTTTGAGCAGGACTATGTATTTTAAGTTCCGTGTACTTTGTAGTCACCATGGAAGATCTTTGGGGATGGACTTCTTTACTAACCTTAGTAGCACTGGGTACTAAAGCCCAGCACTTCAGGGCAGCTGCTCTTTGACTCATGCGTCACTCTTGGCAGTGTCCATCTACACGGGTCTGCCATGAAGCAGTCAAGGTTGAGCTGCAGGATTGAACAATATGTGTCTATATTGAAGGCTATTGAAAAAGCGAGAGGTATTTTGTGCTGTCTTTCTCTTCTCCCCTTCCATCTTCTTGGTAAACTGCAGGTGAGTGTTAGATTGTAAAAGAAATGCAGACAAAATATTGGAAAATAATTAACCTATAAAAAAAGAGAAATAATGTCTGCAGCACTGCTTTCAGCCCCATGGGAAGCGGAAGGATAGTAAGTATCTTGCTGCCTTTTATGCAGTCAGAGCGTGTTGAGGAGAAATTTGTGTGAACAGCTCGAATAAGAACTCCTTCCATAACTCCTTGCTGTGCAATGAGGTATGTCAGGAGGCTGCTCTCGAGGACTGGGCTGATACTCCCAGAGGCCCAGAGCTCAAGGCCTGGAGCCAGCACCAGGCACTCTTGCGAACACGAGGCAATTTACGGTTTTTTCCTGGTGAGGTGAGGAGCCAGAGGGCTGGCAAGGTTGCTGTGTAGATGTAGCCCACGGTTGGGTTTCTGAAACAGGACTAAGAATGGAGGAAGGAGGATTTTGTCAGCTCATGTTCGCTCATCAGTTCAGACATTGCAGGTGAATCTGCCTTATATAAGCACAAGCCCCTTGTGCAGAGCCCAAGAACAAACAAAACAGATTCTGTCCATCCCAGGAAGTTTACTTTTCTTCTAGGGTTTCAATCTAAACACTTTGCGCATTCCCCACCTATTTCCCGTAAAACTTATTTGCTGGTTGGCACTTTTTCTTTTAGGCAAGTGCTGTAATTTGGGATAAGAACTGTAGTCTTAAAAGTGCCTCCCTTTTAGGATCTATTCAACACTCCCATTTCTCCCAAGTTAATAAGGGCAAGTAGTCATCATATCTCATGACCTTGCCCAGTGTTTACATATTCCACATGGTGCAATTTTGCTTAGTTCTGTGCTGCCTTAAAGCAATGGATCTTTCCTGAGAGGCGAAGAAGCAGAACCAGTGTGTGAACCTCAGCTGCAACCTTTCTGCTCATAGACTGACCAGTGCAGTTCATCTCCTACTCCTTCACTTTGGCAGTAATCTTTGCAGAGCACAGCAATATTCCTGGACTCCATGGGGTATTTAAACAGCTATGAGCTCCAGCTACGAGTTTGGGACAGGAATGCAATTAAACTGGGACTGGGCTGTTTTAAGGAGACATGAGAATTCGAGAGCTGGGCCCTGTAGACGTTCCAGGGAGGCCATGAAAGGTGAATGTTGTTCTAGGAGGGGATGGGTCTCCAGATGCGTTAGAACTTAAGTAAAATTGCTGAATTCTTTCTTAGGGACAACAACTGGTTAACTGCTATCCATGTATAAGGGAAATTGGAGCAGAGCCAAAATAAAGGGAACTAGTGAAAGGAGACCGGGTCAGAGAAGGTGTTGGATGGAAGCCAGGCTAAGGGAGAAAGCCTAAAATGAGATGTATGTTTAGTTACTGTTTTTGAATTACTAAGAAAGCTAAGCCCCAGAAAGAGCTGGACTGTAAGCTATTCACAGCCCTCTGGTAGAAATGGAAGAGTAAGAAACTAATTAAAAATCTCATTAATTTAATCCAGAAAAATACTGCTTTTTTAACAAATAAACTTTTAAGATGCTGGTGAATACAATTTTTAAGAACAGAAAAATATACCAACCTGAAGAGTAAGTGGTCTTTGTACCCCAGTTCCATTCCATTAACAAAAAGCTACTTTTTCTGGGATATTTCACTTTTGTCAGCACTACAGAGAATGCTTTTTACAATAAGCAAAACATAGGAGAGTGGCTCAGTGGTGCAGGTAAAAACTGGCATGACAGAGTGAACATGGGGCCTCGGAGAAAGAAACAGCAATGCCAAAGTCATGCAGTAAATGAAGTTACACAGCAAAGTGATGGTGGAGGCACTGCAGTGAGCAAGGGCTGAATCGTGGCTGTGAACTGCACAGAGCCTGCAGGACGGCGCTGCCTCACTCGCTCCCCGTCACCCACAAAAGCCAGCACTGCTTCATCCAGGGCCGCAGAGGGCTGGAGCTGGAGCCGAGCTCCCTCCGTGCCGGAGGATGAGGCTCAGACAGCTGGGAGCAGCTTCTGTCTGTGTGTGTGGCCCCCCAAGCAGGTTCCAGCACACACTTCAATCCCTCACCACAAAAAGGCTCAAACCCCCCTTCTCCGGGGAGTCGGGGAGTATTTTTGTGCCAGTTGCTATCACTGCTGCAGATTTTGGCCTACGCGATGTGAGTTTTGGCTGCAGTTCTGTTTCGGGTTACATATAGAATTTTAGACACTTCACTGTCCGGGCTCAGCTTAATACTAATCAGTATATCTGCCATTCATTTTTGCCTTAAAACTTGGTGCATTTGCGTGTGTGTGAACTAGATCCTACTTCTGGGCAACCACTTATATGAGTAAGATGGTAAAATCCTTAAGTGCTGTGATTTTACAGTATTGTCTCACAGATACTCTCTTTTTTTTCTGGGTATTCAGAAAAAAAAATTGTTCAGAGACGTTTAATTAATTTTCATTACCATTCACACTGGACTGATGAGAAATGGCACGCCTTGGCAGAAAATGTTAGTCATTGCCCTTAACTCATAGCAGATGGTCAGCTTCATTTCTTTAATACATATGATTTGCGGAGCTTCAAGCAGCGCTTTCATGTAAGAAAAATAGTGTGTATATTCAGACCAGCCATTGTGTAATTGCAGGTGCCTAAAATGGTGCACTTAAGGTTGAATAAGTAGAGTATATACAGTGAGTTGCATTTGAGATTGATTATTTTCCTTAATAGTCCATGTATGTTTGGAGTGTGTGGATTCCATTTTCTCCCTTTTTCATTTTATGTGGCTAGGTCTGAAGCCGATATTCTATATGACTGCATTTGCAACAATAAAAATATTTAAGAATTGAATCTTTGGTCTTGCTTTTGTGGAAGTGGGCCAACTTGCATGGTTCCACAATTTTGAGTTCATTTTAGTTGTGATTTCATCCTAATAAATAGAGAATACAATCTCTATTTATTTATGGAAAAAATATTTAAAAGTTATTTCAGATGATAAACACACCGTTTTTAGCATTCAGTCTCTTCTTATATTGGTGGTTTCAGGATAAGAATAAACGCAACTTCAATTATCTTATCCCAGAGTCTGGGACCAATGGGACAAGAATCTCAGTAACTTGCAATGAGATTTCAGTCTTCAGAGTTGACAGGCATTTCTCTCTTTCCTCTTGTACGCTTCCAAATACTTTATTTGCATCCTGCGTTTTCATGTTAGGGTTCTTCTGAGATGGGAGGAACTAAAAAAGTATTGCCAGTACCTCCAGATGGAGAGTTTAAAAGGTCATTTCTGCATTAGAAAGTTCACTTTGAGCCCTGAGAGATATGGCAAAAAACAATCCCCTATGCTGGAAGCCAGGGTAGCAATAAAGTGAAGACAGCAACAAATTAAAGCAGATGCTCTCTGAGCTTTCAGGTAGTGGGTCACAGTCTAGATGTGTCCTGAACCTGGAGCCACTCTAGAATGAGAAACGCTGCTTTTAGTTCAACTGCATGTTTATGGATACGGTTATATTGTGTTTGAGCCCTCCGTTGTGCTGGGAGGGAAAGGTTAGCCCACTGGAATGGTGGCTTTCTCTCTGCAGTGCGATGTGTCTTAGTAGGTGGATCCAATCCAGCAGCTTGGTCATAATGTGTTCATATGAAGGAGATCGACCATAGACCTGAAAAATTGAGAATATGGGAATGGGAATCCTGGACTCCTGTCTCGCATCTATTGCAGGCAGTAATCTAAAATCCCTTTTCATAAATTGGTCAACTTCTGCAAATCATAAAAGTGTCCAAAAAACAAAACAGAATACTGATAATCATGAAAAAGGAGTTTTCATAAGCTGGTGTCATGTTGTTTTGCTCTTGCAGATAAGTGTTTTTGGAACTACCCTATCATGATGTTTTACAGCCTTTATTTGCACTACCGTCATTTTTTTCTGAGCATATCTTTTACTGTCTCAGCTTCTTTCCCTCGCTATTACAGCTGCCTCGATAACTTGGCCAAAAAGTTATCTCAGTAGAAGCTTCTCCTAACGATAAATTAATGCATTTTTTTCTAGGGATTGTATTGTGCTTTTCATTTTCATTGAGTCCTTTGCTTTACTCAGAAAACATAGACTCGGAGTCTCACCTGTTGTAAATTGATGAAAATTCAGGTGTTCTGTCATCAGTTCAGGGATCTGGTGAGGATGATCAGGCCTCACCTTTTGCCTAAAGGCAGTATTAGTACATCCAGAGTCAGAAAGGGAAAAAGGTCTCTTAGATTTCTATTTGGTGAAGGATCTACAGCACCTGAAATGACTTGCTCTGTCAGCAGCTTTGCCTCAAGTATGGGACCTGACCCTTTAATGTCACTTTGTCCCTTTTGGGGGCTGGTTTGCCTGAGAACGAAACCTGGACAGGTGGCCCTAAAGAGCACCCAACACTCTCCAGCCCTGTCTTAGATGTAGTCACTGAAATCAGTCAAAACCATGTCACTAATATCAAGAAATCTGAATTTGTCCTCTTTTCTTTTTTTTTTTTTTTTCCTGTGGTTTTGAGTGCAATCCATAAGCTTGCTAGTGTACCTAATTTCTCTCTTTGGGGTGGATATATTTTGGGTAGGAGCTTTTGTAGGTGACCTTGTTGATTAAAAGAGAAGCACTTTTGTGAGTGGGAATCATAGCAAGTTTCAGAAGGGTGTGAGTGAAAGCTCCTAAGTCCCTGAAAGCTGAAAAAAATGGTCTTTCCGGTAGTAATAATGGATTTATTTTCTAGTTTTATAGTGGACTCAAAAATATTTTTCTTTATCAAAATATGATGGCAGAAAAGGCCTCTTTAGTTGCATAAAGGACTTTTTGTTGCTGTCTTTGGAAGTTAAACAATCCCCTTCCTAAGGAAAGGAAATGGTCATGCTGCAATGGAAGATGGATTTCTGTGCATCTGCTGAGATCTTGCAAAACGTGGTTTCATAACCTTTGTCAGCTAAGCTTGTGGCCTTTCCTGAAAAGACTTTTGGCTGACAACTTTACAGCAATCTGCTCTGTATGTAGACTTTGAATTTGGAAACTAATGGCTAAACCGTAAGAGGAAAATCTGTTCTGTTTATTGGAGAATTTACAAGTACTACCTTCCCTCATATTAAGTATTTTTCCCTCTCTCTCTTTTCTGCCATTAATGATTCCCTATGCGCATTGATTGCATTTTGGTAATTATATTAATTACCTGCAATAGGTATTATTTAAATGTATTCAATTTTTTTTTGCTGCTATGGCAGACATCACAGTGTTGTTTTTTTTAATCAGATAGTTCTTCCTTTATTTTTTTCCCCTTTTTTACTGAAGATGTCTCAAAGTTAAGCAGGATCAGTAATGCTCTGAAAGGACTCAACAGGGGAAAAGGGCCCATCATTAAGTGTCTTGGTAGGTGTTGGTTACAGCATCAGTTCGCCACAAGACACAATGTTGTCATGTGGGTGTTTGTCCTCTGCATCCCAGCAGTATTTTCTTTCCTAAATGTGTGCCAATTTGGCAAAAAGCTGGAAATTTGATTTTAAGTAGTTACACAGTCCTTTTAGATTCTTATTGTTTCTAGAGCTCTGCTGTAGCATTCTAAGATATTTTTAAGCTTTCTATGTAATTACTGAAGAAGCACCTGTTTCATAAACTCTGTTGTGCAAAACAATTACCAAATCATTTCTGATCCCAAAGGATTTTTAGTTTAAAATGCTCTGTGCATAATAGAGAGTAGCAAAATTCCAGCTTTACAATGTGGTGCTCTCTATTCTAGGAATGTTTATAAGGATTACCGTTTCCTTGAGCTCGCCTGTGACTCCCAAGAGGAGGTGGATAGCTGGAAGGCATCTCTGCTACGAGCCGGTGTCTATCCTGATAAATCCTCAGTAAGTTAAACTGCTTGCTAGTTTTTTCAGTAGCTGCTCTGTGTGAGTCAGAACCACAATCTCATCATTTGGGAAGACATCCTGTCTGCAAATATTTCAAGAAATTATAGCTTTCTCATTAAACTCTTCTACAGTTATTTTAAAATATTCATAGTGAAATATTTTAACATTAATTTGTGTGTCAAACCTCAAAATACATATATTTTATATATAAATATATAGAGAGAGGTTTTACATATATATATATATAGAGAGAGAGAGGGGAAGTTTTTATATATGTAAAATGTATATATTTTTTAAATACACACACACACACACACATATATATATATATATATAAAATCTTCCAAAATATTATCCACTGGTTCTGAATAGTAAAAGTAGTGAGCAATTTGGAGTTCCCTGACCTTTATTGTTTCTGTTAACGTCTTCTAAGGTAAAGATATGTTATGAAGAGTTCATTCCTGCAAGCTCGGTGCATAACTGACAGAGGCACCCAAGCAATTACATCTATTTTACTGATTCACTGGATGTTTTTGTGTATGAAATGTGCTAAACCTTTCCAGGCTAATCATAATTCTGAGAAATGAGAATGATGCTTTGTTTTGAAGTTTTCCCTCTTTCTGCCTGTGTTCCATGGACAGACCAGGCCCCTAACTCCACTGTTCTGGGGTCTTGTGCTGGCTGCCACCTTGTCCTTCTCTCCTACCACTTCCCTTGTACCTGTGATATCCCCACAGCTTCCCATATAATTTTGTTTGCATCTCCTCCTGCTGCTATTTAGGCACACAAGCACTCACCAGAAGCAATTTTATTTTTGAAATATTTTTGAAATATTATACTGCTTCCTTTTCTTGCTTAGGTTTTAATGATGTTAAATTAGATGTAGCAACAGGCTAACTTTTTTCAATCTTTGATTCCGTCTCATCTGTCATTCATATATTTTGTGTTTTATTTTTAAGCAAGACAGGCTAGTTGGATTTTCAAATTGCACTTCTGCCCTTCTGTCTCTTCCTTACCCCTAAAAATATTTTGCATTTTTTGTTGTTGTTATTTCTGTTTTTTGTTTTTGTTTAAAGTAACTTTTTAAAAAGAATCTTAGATATGAGAGTTTTCTTTGTAGGATGAAAGGAAGGGCATCTTCAAAATTCAGTTTTTATTGAACTGGAGTTGTCTTTACATTGCAAAAAGAGTGAGTATTACTGTTCCCAAACGCTCTCGTCTGGAAGTCATCCAGTATCCTGCTCTGCCTGAGTAGAACGCTCCTGCAAGCTCTGCAGGAAGACACCATTGATGCTACTTTAGTCTTGCAAAGTACCTTGTATCTCCAAGGCTGGAGTTTCAAATGTGTACCGAAAAGGTGCTGAAGTTTTGAGTTTTGTTGAGCAAAGGTTCTAAGGTCCGCGAGACACCAGAAGCTGCAGTATAACTTTAAAAAGTCATCAATTTTTTTTTTCTTTAAAATCATGTACATCCTCATTACGGTTTCAGTTTCAGATCTTCCTTGGACAACAATAAAATAGTTTTAGAGACATCAACTAGTATTTTATTCTCCTTGGAAGGATTAAAGACCCTGGTTTTGAGCAAGTCCACTGCTGGAGTCTAGGTGCAATTCTCATGTCAGTGTTTCCCCAAAGGTTTGCAATCCTGGAGATTGCAAAGAGATACCCTAGTCCCTTTGCAGGATGCCCGTCTCATTAGTTTGTATGTACGAGTTAAAGCTGGTAAATTCAAGTATCTAAGACTCTGGCGCCAGCAATAGAAAATGAAGAATAGATTAATAATCCTGTAAACCTGGAGTACTGCTGTGGCAAAGCTGGCCTGCTTTCTGTAACTGCCAGGGCAGCGCGCACAGCCTGGAATTGAAAGGTAAGCTGTGGGTTTTCATCAACAGTTCTGCTTGTGGGCAAGAACGCCGATGTAAAACCCAACTCATTTTCCTTTAGTTGAGAAACCTCTACAGCAGCAGGAATATTAGGATTTGTCATTGTATTCAAGATTTTTTTTTACTGAACCCTCACTAGGAGCAGAACTCTGCGCTAAGAGTATTTGCTTTTCTATTGTTTTTCTAATAGTGCTGCTTGAAATTGTGTAATTATAGGCATACTGGGCCCCAATACTTCCTGCCACAAACATAAGGTCACCTCCATCTATCTGTCTCTAGGACTAACTTAATTTGTAAGCTAAGTTCAAGGTTGCTGATTTTTCCCCCAAGCAAAACTCTTAATATATTAAAACTTAAAGGCCAGATATCATTCCATTCCTCCATTTCCTTGCTTCCTTTTGCCTGCCTTCCTTGGCTGCTCTGCACATGCACACACACACTCCCATTCATTTATTCCCTCTCTTGTTTGCTATCCTCAGCCACCCCAAGAAGTTGCTCGAGGAGCCCCTGAACTCTTTTGCAGTTTGCCAAGTCACCTCCTTCCCCCAGGGAATTTGCTGTTGTCAGGCCGTGGGCTTTGACAGCCACCCGGATAGCAATGAATCAGTGTTTTTATTTTTCCAAGCCATATGCAATTCAGCTTGCCTGATATAAATCACACTACTGTGGCTGATTCACTTTGAAACGCGATATCCATTTACCAGCTGACATTACTGCTGGGTTTCGGTACTGATGCATCCAAACCTCCTTTTTTAAAAAAATGACTACAACTTGGTGACTAACCTTTCCAGACTCTATTTCTCAACTGTAGGCTGGTGTTTATTTTGGCTGACTTCCCACTGGATAATATACACTGTTCATGCCAGCTCATGGCAAAACTCGCAATTAAAAAAAATAATAGCACAGATGTTCATCGTAACTTGTTCTGCACTCTTTACCTTGCTAGCACTGTTCCTTTTCCTCTCTCCCTTTATGCCATCTCCTCCCTTTTTTATTACTAAATTAAATATACAGTATTTGCTTTGTAAAAAGCATTGGATAGTGAAACTTTCCGTTCGTTAGCATGTCGCAGGGAGCAGTTGTTGGGAAAGGTAAGCAGACATGGCTGGTGGGTTGCTTTGCGTACCAGCTCAGTATTACCAATGTGTGAAAATCCTTCTGGCTTTGGTCCCATGCCCAGATTATTTCAGGCCTCATTTTCCCGTTCCTTTGTATTAAAGTCCACAGACTTCCCTGGAGTTGCTCCTGATTCACAGTGAAGGAAGCAAAAGAAGAAACAGAATGTTTGGGTAGAGAGGAAATTTTGAAAACCAGTGAATTTACAACCTCACTGAACATCCTCAATCCTTTGCGAATTCCCTATGCTCCCCAGGAAGCTGCCTAACCAAAGGATCTAATGAATGTTCATTGAGTCAGTTTCTCATTTGGTTTGAGCGATTTCCAGAGCTGTACAAGTTAGATTGAACCCGTGTAAAATAAATGTATCTAATATTTCTCTCTTTCCCTTCTTTCCTCCTTGCTGCGTCCTGCAAAGGGGAACAGCAGAGTAAGTTCTTTGTCCTTTCACAAAATCCTTTTGTAATCTGCCACAAGGCTTTTGTTGGGGAAATGGGTTTCTCCTGTGGTTCACACGACTGTTGCCTGCATACTCTTTAGAACAAAATCGTATTACAAATGTTGGTGCAAAAGTGTCATCTATAAAATTACTAACAGCTCTTTGTTTTAATTTTGGGGAAGGAGATGTGTTAAATGTTGCTGAGTGTTGTTTATTTTAATGCAATTTGGTAAGAATGATGCCATAAAACGGTATTGGGACCAAAGATTATGAAGGTATAGTAATAAAGACCTTCTGAGGAAAGGTTACTACAGTCTGATGAAACTCATTACAGCTGGATTTTTTGACCATACATCAAAGCTTGTATTAATGGGCAGTTATAAAAACCCAGCGCTAAAGTCTTAAATAACAGATTTGCTGGCGTTGTTGGCTAAGCTGAACTAGATCAGTGTACTGGCTTTGAAGGTGCCTTAAAATGGATGGAGGAGGGTGGGGTCAACATTTGACTTGGCTTCTAGACCCTTGATGTGTTCCAGCTGGACAGCAGCAGAAGGGTGTGGGGTGTGGAGAGGGAGAGCTGAAGTATGCATGGTAGGTTTCTGAAACTGAGCAGCACATAAAAAGACAGTTTTGCTGATGTTGATCTGATAAACTAATAATCAGGCAGTTCCCAGGGCTAGTACTTTTTTCTTAATGTCACTTTTTACTGAACTTAAGGGTGGAAATTGCACATCGCACACTTTGGAATACGATGCAGAGAGAGTTTGTCATACAGTGGACAGTGGAAAGAAGTTACACAGCTTTTGTGCCTTTTTTTTTTTTCTTCTTCCTCCTGTTTTGGTGTATTAACCCTTAGGGAAGATGTATTTGGAATGTCAAGTGATGCTTCCTAGCAAATGTTCAAACCAATCCCTGAAATATTGCCTGTTGTGTTACGTACTGAGGTTGAAGTATTTCTGGGGTATTTTGGAAAGACTATAAAGTGAGTTTGAAATATTCTGAAGGTTTGGAAGTTTGTCCGTTTTTATTATTTTTTTAAGCAATTTTTGATTCCTCTATCTCCATAGCAGCTGAGCTGAGCAAACCAAAAATCCTTGGGCTTGATGGCCATTCCATAAAAGAGGATTTTAGTGTTGAGTAGGGAGGAGTTAAGAGTGGAGCATGGATGGCATGGAAAAAGGGACTTCACCTAGGAGATGATGTGAAGTGTAAATGTTGCTGTGTTCACGTACAGTATCAAGCTAATGCCTATAAGGTTTCTTTATCATATGCTGACTTTAGGCTGTGCTGTGGCAGCGAATGCTCATCTGCCCTGTGGATGAGAGACTGCAGACTGTAGGTGCTCTGTCAAGGGAGTGACAGTAACTGGGGCACCAAGAAAGCCATGGCACTGGCAGGGGCAGATCCTGGAGGTCAGGAGTTGCATAAAGATGTTCTGCTCTCCAGAGACCTGAACTGTGGGTCACTCCAGAGAGGTCACCTCTTTTAGGGAGAGTTAACTGCCAACATTAGGCAGGATACATATAAGCAAGCACAGAAGAAACTTGTGAGATCTGAGAGATGATGAAGCTGTTGACTCTCCTTTTGCTTCAAGCCAGGAGAAATTCTCATTCTAGATTCTACTGCTGGCCTGGTCTGAAAGCTAGAAAATAATTGCAAGAAATGTCCCTGAAAGTTGTCCTGCTTGGAACTAATTCATCCTGAGAATCCTTGCATCATAACCACTGTCCCTGGTCACCCTCATCCTCTTTGACAAAAGCCTTCCAGGCCAGCTTCTGGGGGCCATGTTGTCCCATGTAGGCAGGTATGTTAGTCTGCAGCTGCCCACAGGGGCTCAAACCCCACGGCCTATGCGCCGTTGGGACACTTCCACCATCCAGGTGTATGGAAAATGAACAGGTAAGCTTGAGAGGTGATGGCAAAGTTTGAAGAGGTGTCAGGAGGACAGAGGAGAAGTAGGCTGAAGCTCACAGTGACTTTTTAAATCAGTAAAATACTTCCTTACTGCCCTGGGCATCTAGCAGAGCTGTAACACTCCACTATTGCATTCACGCAGTTGACTGTGTCATGTACATCCACCTCTTCTCTACCTATGCCTTTAAGTTTGCACTTTTAGATTTACAAAAGTAAAAATAAACATTGGAATAATGAGATCCTTGAAAATAAAAGGAGAGGGGGCGGGTTTATATTCGTCAGTGGATCTACTAATCATTTTTATTTTTACTTTTTACTGTTGCACAATCATTAACGTAAGCGAGATTTCTCACGTGGTTAAAGTTAAATATATCTTCAATAGCTTTGTTGGATAAGATCTGTAGAGGGGTCCTTTAGAATGAGGTAATGGAGACCTACCTCATTCAGCAAACACATGCTGGCGAGCCACATCTTATTAATAGTAAAACTGAACTCTGCTCTGCGATCTTGCGTTGAGACAGGAGAGCACTGAGAAACTGTTTGTCGCTTCAGTCCAGATGCTGCAGACACTGGAGCTGAGTGTCTAAATAACTTGGTGAGTTTGGACCTTGCCCTGTGCACCTTCATCACCTCTGTTAAAAAGAAAAAGCCTTCTAGAACATGCCACTAAAAAAAAACCCACATGAAATCCATTTTAAATTAAAAAAAAAAAAAATCCATGGTTAAATTAAAAGATAAGCCATGTAATATGTCCTCATGAAATTTTGATTCCAAATCCATACTTAAAAAAAAAAAAAAAAAAAAGTTTTAATCTGAAGAGTTTACCTTTCCTTTGTGTTCACCAGGGCCTGAAGTCGACAACCATTTCACCACATCTGCCTGATTTGAAGAGTCAGAGATCGGAATGCTGTGATTAGACTCGAGAAAATCCAACCTAGAACCCTAGAAAATAAGTCTGATTAAACTGCATTAGGTGCAGTGATTCTGGCCTTCTTTTCTAAGAGCTTTGCATTATTATGCTTGTTCATATTTTTTACAAAGCATATAGAACTGAAGAATCATAAGTAATGTATTTTCATCTTGTATCTTCATCTTTTGTGAAACTGTGAGGAAAACGTGAGCAATACTGGTCATATGGAACATTTACCGAGTATAAAGTCAGCAAGGGTTAGTTTGAATTTTCTCTTGAGACAAACAAAAATCCTTTTGAATTTTGAGAAGAAAAATACACGGGCAAATACACTTCTTGCTGCTCAGTTTGCTTGTTGTTCCTTAAAATAGTTCTTGGTGACAGTTGCTTCAATTCAAGTCTCTCTTCAGAGGGCGGGGGGGAGTTTTACCAAACCCAAATTCCAGATCAGCTACTTCATTAAAAGGACCAGATGTCCTGCTTTCTCTTGAGACAGTCCTGGAAAGTAGCAGCTTACATTTAGCGAATGCAGGATACTCATTCAAATTGAGTATATCACAACAGCGCTCTCAGCTCATCTATGATTTCGTGCTTGCTTGGCAGTTGACATATAAGTGGAGATACTGTTCCAGAAGTCATATGTATCTTTGCGTCACGCAAGCGCTGTGACGCTTCCTTTTTCCCATTGAGCCATATTTCTGGAGGGTCTTCATCCACCTCGTAGCTGTGCGCTGTGACTCAGCCGGGTACGGGCTGTGGTGATGTTGTACGAGCACCCCAGGCAGATGCAAACTGAAAGTAAGTGGCTCTGCTCGGAGACTGCTCAAGTCGGTGTTTAAGTCTGTAAATTATGGAAAGTAAAGACTTGTTTGCATTTGTTGCAGAGTGAGAAATAGAGATGGAAACTGCTGATACGATGGAGGTCAAAACAGTGGAGGTATAAGTGTAAACTGTGCACTTACTATTTTTTTTACAATTTTTAAAAAACAAACTAACACTTTTTAGAAAAGGAAGGCATTGCGTTCTCCGGAAAGAAGAATCCACTTCAATTACAGCAAACTTGGGTTTAGGCCAACTGGTTTTAAAAATAACTTTTAAATGAAGAAGCGCTAAAATATTTTTTAAAGTGGAAAAATGCCATGATTTTATAGACAATGTTTCGGGCATTGCTTCGAACAGACGAACTGAATTTTACAATGAAGTCACAGCGTAAAGGAGCAGAGCGAGAGAGCGAGCGCGCACGCGCGCACGGGCTGGCTGGAAGGCAGTCCAAAATCCAGGCAGGAAAGGAAATGGCAGGCTGCTTTTCAGTCCATTCTTGCTGCCTCACTCTTTCAAGGATGTGAGAACAAATGTTTCAAATAAAAACTATCTTCTCATCTCCTAACTACTGAATAGTTCAAACAAAAACTAGATGCAACTAGTGCCTTGTTCACCAAATGGCAGATGACTCCATTGCCAGAAGCCGAGAAATCGTTCAGCCTTGCTTTTATATATTTTTTTAAATTATGATTTTTTATTCTTAAGAGTAAAATAATCCCTGTCATGAGAGAGTTAAAAAAATGTACAAGGGAAAAAGATTCATAGCATTGCATCAGTTGCACTGGCTGTAACAAGATGCAGGCGAGCTAACTGAATGATTTCAAAAGCAGTCCCAGAGAAGCTGGTATCTGCCTACCAGGAGCCCGGGGTTCAACTGCTGTTGCAGGGTTTTACATTTCTGCTATTAAATGGACCTGCTGACACTAAGCAAGCTTCAGGAAATTTAGAAATGTGCAAACAGTTTTTATTTCTCTAATGTATTCATGGTGGGCTCTTTAGTGTGCTTTTGGCAAGGCATCTGCATATTGAAAATATTTTGAAATTCTTCATTTTTTATGGCACAGCTAATTTTTGCACCACTTCTACGCATATAAACGATTTCATTGAAGCTGTATGGAAAGGTGAAAACTCTCTGGCTGTCAAGTTTCAGCTCATGGAGTCCAGCTCTGGACGTATGTGCCACTGAAAGGGTGGGAGAGTGAGATTTGCCCTAGAGCAGGCAGTGCCGAAGGGCAACCTCCAAGGAATTTTTTTTTTTTTGCCAAAACTGTCTCCAAGCTCACGCATCCATAGCATTTCAAGTGTAACAGGAAATGGTATCATTGGACATGAGGGTGGAGAGCAGCTGCTAAACTGCCAGATCATTCTCTTTTCTCTGTCATTTACCCCAGGCACCAAGATGATTGAGACAGACTAGGTGCTGTTTTCCCTGTCTCCTTTTTGGACAAAAACTAACTCATATGCAGTGTCCAATCTGATAAATGGTTTCATCCTGGCTTTTTTTTTTAAAAACCTATTTTATTGTGGAAATGGTTTTATAATTGGTCTGCACAGGGAGAGAAAAATCTCAAGTCTAATTTTCAGAGTGAAATACCCTCCATTCCGAAACTTCATTCTCGTTTACCTCTCTATTCATACTGTCGTTTGCTCCTGTTGATCAGTTGCTCCGTAGCTCCTGACCCACCTGTTTCCCAAATCTGTTGTGGCCTCTGCTTGGCTGCTGCTTTCCCTGTCCCTCTCTCCTTGCTGTGCCTATATGATACTTGGTAAATCGATTGTGCTACTTTGAGATAATCTGGTTTTGTCCCCAGGAGAACCTCCCTGTGAACATTTTCTGTTGTTTCAAATGTGATTTTTTTTCACTTCAGTGACTTTTGTTGTTCTCAAAACTCCTTTTCCTGCAAATGAGAAGCATCTTGCTCTTCACCTTTATGTACTCACAGAAAAGGTGCTTTTTGTTTATTTTTGCCCACTTGCTGCTATTCCTCTTTTATAACCCAATTATTTGTAATTCAAAGATGGAATTAATGCATCTTTGAATATGATAGTTCAAATGACATCGTATTAGGGTTTCTGCACTGAGCATCACAGCTAAGGGCATTTACGGAAATCAGCTGAAGGGATGAATCTAGAGCATAGAAAGAAAACTGTGTTAGAAAAAAAATAGTCCTATTGAATATAATTTGCCTTTCAGTTGTAGTTTGGTGATTTAAAACTTTGATTTGCAGAGATAGATATTTGCGTGGACCCCTGTATAATTTTATTTGCTGTTCCTTCACTTCTGTATAGGTGGTGATCTGTGAGTGACAACAGCAAACGCCCTGGAATGTGTAGGAGTCTAGAGCGGTGGTACTTTGTTAAGATGGTTATATGTGAAGCACAGTTAAGCTATGGCATCCATGTCTCATGTATGAATATTGAATGTATATCTCAGTGTGCAAGTAACCAATGTCCCATGCAAAGGAAAATTACCTTTACCCTACAGAACTTCATCTAGACCCATGGCTTCCAGCTGAGAGCTCAAAGCTGATTAAGATGTTAAAACTGAGGGGAATAGAGAGAGCAAAATACAGCATTGTCTGTAGTCTGTGACAGTACTTGTGGTGTCCTGGGGATGGTGAAAATTGGTGCCATTGCTTCAGAAAGCTCATCTGTCAGCTGTCTCCAAGCACTTGGAAGCAACTCTTTCTGTGCTCCTTGTTATGTAGGGCTATGCAGGAAAAACCTCTTAAACTGATGAGTGAATTCCTATGCTCAGGAATGGTTTTACTACAACCATCATAGGTCACTGGAAGGCTGGAAACATGGGTGAAATCCTGAGCACAAAGAATCCAGTGGTAAAACTTGCATCAACTTCAGAGGGCTAGGATTTCATCTGGTGTGAGTAGGCGGGTTGTCCTTAGCATTGGATGTCTTCTGGGGGACTGTGTGGCTTTTGTTTTTGTTTTCCCTCCTGCTTTCTGTAGTCTGATTAGTGTTCTGCTAACATGAAGTTCTCCTTTCCTAGAACCAGTCTTGGCATTGTCTGACCAAGGCTGTGATTTCTGCCCCATGTCGTATTTCTTCTATTTTATTTAGCTTCATCTTGTTGGTACAGTTTCTTTGTGAGTCTCAGCATGATGCTTTTCTAGCAGCTGTTGCTAATATTGCAAATAGATATTATGTGTCTGGAAGCTATAGTTGTGGATCAGGGTCCCATTTTACTGCCTCCAAAGGCAGGATTGTCTGCTGTTTGAGGCAGGCTTAGCCGGACGTCTTCATCTTCTATTCCTTAAAAACACCTTGCTCCAACATCCCTTGAGTATAAGGTGATTGAGTATAAGGTGATTGCTGCCTGTCTCTTAAGGACAAGCAGTGTTTAGTCCTCCTGTTCTACTTACTTTCCTGGCTTTTTCAAGTTCTTTCTAAAATTTGACCGGTTGGCTGGAGTGCTTCACTTCCTTAGCTGGTCAACCAGAAGCCTCTCAGATTAATGCGTAGGTGCAAATTTGCTCAAGTGGTTTTGATTTTATCAGGTTAGCTGTTCAAGTGGTTTAAAATGGGTAATCTTGGTGAACTAGGTTAGGTGTCAACACGCATATGAGATTCTCCATCCTCTTTTTGAGTTAATGAAGGAGGAAAGGAAAAACTTTGGAACATGATCGTATCTAAGCCATCATGTGCATATGTGGGTGTTTGTGTTCAAAGAACTTTGGCGGTGTCTTTGCTCAGATACGCTGAGTAGATTTTCTTTTCAGGGTGCAGGTATCGATAATTTTCTGTTAAATTCAGTTTTTTCTAATGGGATCTTATCTGGGTATAAGAAGAAAGAGACGATTCCTTCCAAGTCTGAAGCTTTTGACTGTGGGCTACTTCACAGTCTCTCTTTCTAGGCAATGCAAGCTTGGAAACAAAACTCTCACTGGAGGACTTCCTAAATACTCCTTTATGGGCAACATGGCAGTGAAACAGGAAAACTCAAGCCCACAGTGGAATACTTACACGCACGTTTTTTCCCTGAGAGAGCTCAGGAAAGGTGCCATGGGAGTGCCAGGGTTCCAGGGCAAAATCCTTCCTTCCTTTTCCTCTAGCTGAATCCTCTGAGTCTGGTTTAGCTGGCCTAAAAGATGCTCCCATTCATGCTTCACCAATATTGCTAGCCTTTCAACTGTTCTTTCACAGATTTCTTTAGTATATATTTTATCATTAAGTTATCTCCCAGGGCTTGCAGATAAATATGGTGGTTGTGACAATCTTTCTGGATATTCCAAATTCAACCCTTAATCAAAACTGGAGAATTACTGTTCAAATATCAGTGATATTATCCTTTCTGTTGCTAAGCATTATGGTAAAAACACTGCTTTACTATGGTAACTCCAGAGTCTCTTGAGAATTACTTTAGGATATTCTAATCTTCCTTTTTTTTTTTTTTTTTCCTCCGTAAGTTTCTGGTTGTATCCCTGAAAACTTCTGGGGGCTGCTAGGGATTTGGAGCAGCTGAATATATGGGGACCAGCATAAAATGAAAATAGTGTAAAAAGGAGTAACTTTTGGCAGGGGATATTCCTGGGCAGATTAGTATCCACATACACATTTAATGAGCTAAAAACTCATTAGGGAGAAAGTGGGGGAAAAAAATAACAGGAATTTGCTATTCATTTTCTAGTCTGTCTTCCTGGACTTCCGTAAAAACTAGGAGGCTTTGACATAAAATGTAAGCTCTGCTTGACACAGGATGGATGTTCTTATGTTCATATTCATGCCTGGCTTCGCCAACAGCAGAGTTTGTAGCCAGTCAAAAATCTGCCGTCACGATGTTCAGAGCTAATTGTTTGCTTGGAAACCACTGTGATCTCGTACTTTTATGAACTTATTTTACTGAGTTCAAGATCTCTCTGCTGGAAGATACACTTAAAAACACACAACATGCTTCCAAAATGTTATACTAATTAAAAAAAAAAGAATAAAATAAAGAACTTAGAAGATCATAACCAAAGAATTATACATTGGAAGTTGAATCCTGTCTTTCTTTGGCTGGATTTCTTGGTGCTGTTTCTTGCACAGGCTGCTGTGTGTCCAGTAACACACTCCAGAAGGGCTGTGCATGCAGAGAGCTTTTCATTCAGCTTCTCTGGGTGTAGTACGCCAGGATATTTGCATCCATAAACATTTAGTTATGAAAGATGAAGAATGTAGAAATCCAGGCATTTGTGTTTCTTGAGAGTACAACTGCATGTAGTCAATGGAGAAGCACTCTCCAAGGCTGTAGCAAAAAAAAAAAAACCCACATTCTTTTCACATTTCTTCCCAGTTTCATTAGACATGTCATACAAGAGCTAAAATATGAGGCAGACTTTTCAAGAAGCCACGGCACTTCTTCCTGGTTTTGGGTTTCCCAAAGTGAGCTGTGCTCACTCGGCTGTTCCCTGGCCAGAGGTTTTATCATGTGGACCAAATATCGCAACGGAACAGGCAACACCATCTTCATGTGTTTTTAGACATGTTATTTACTGGGGTTTCCCTGAAGAAAGCTTAGGAATTCTTTCCTTATGAGTCATTAACCAAGTGATGGTTTTTATATAAACTTTCCTTCAGCTGGCTAGAATTGGAACACGGTGTCTTCTGCTCCTTCTGGGGTCTGACTTTTCTCTTAATTTCTTTTAACAGTTCTTCCTGCAGCCAACAGGATGATTTGAACCTGGTGGCCTTCCCACCCTTTCCATAGCCTTGAAAATTCGTGGTCTAGCCAGTAGACATGCTGGTGGCAACCACAATTTGTGCGTAATCCTGCTTTTCAGCTCTCTTCCTGGTGGTGCTTTTTTTTTGTTTTCTCAACTCTGCACCTTACATGTGGCTTAGGCAGAATGTGTTTTGCCACTAGCCAGATTGGAGGATGTATTTAATGTGCTGAAATTAAAACAGAAAAGCAGATATTTGACTTCAGCTGCATGAAGGTTAAAAGCTGTGAAGGAAGCCCTGCGTTTCCTTAATGGAAATCGCTAAGGCTGGAGAGACACGTGCGTTCTCCCGCATGCTCCTGATCGCCTTCCCACCCTCCTTGAGCAGAGTCGTCATTGCCAGCTGCGCGGTGGGTGTAGAGTCACTTTTAATTACCTTCCTCCACTGCTTTTGAGTTCCAGCCCAACTGATGGCGCCAGGGGCTGAACCGCAGGGAGATCTCCCGTCAAGTCCAGCCTTGCCAGGCAGAATTGGTGCAGCCCCCTGCACTTTCTTGTGGTGTTTTCACTATAACATTTTAATTCTTTGGACTGTCAGGAGCTATGTTAACATCTAGTAACTCTGTAATGTGCTTGTACATGTGAAATGCCAGGTTATGGTCACCAATTATCTTCCAGGGCCTGACTTCAGATGTTTATATGCTGTGTGTACATATATGTAATTATATATCTATATATATATGTTTGTGTAGATAAAATATCCTGTGTATAGAGGTTTCTTAAAATACACGGCATCCTTTTAAGCCAGTAAGTATGCAAAATTCTTTCAGTCTTTTTCATAACCCAAGATTGGATTTCTTTATTTTTACAGGAGAAGGAATGGTTTAGCTGGAATGAAAATGTTCATTCCACTGCATCATTAGCTACAGCCAATCTTGAGTTGAAGCCTTTCCCATTTTTCATGTTAAAGCCCTCGTAGTTTGACTGTGAATCAACATATAGGATGAATTTCTGGGGTTAAAAGAGCTTGTCTGCATGCCTCTCATTTAAGCTGAACTTTTACTCTTCTTTTTCTTATAAAGAAAGGTAGACAGAAAATAAATTTGCGCTTTAAAGTTCACGTCCTATCGTTCCTCTCCTAATGAACACCCCAGAAATTTTCCCTTGACAAACGTGGACATTTAGCTGGAGTAAAAGATCCTCAAATGTGTCAGCTGATGCTCTAATAATTCTGAAGTGACCTTCTATTAAAATAGATTAGTCACTAACATCTCAGGTTTGATATCTAGTATGGACGGTCCAGTCCACTGTTCTTTTATCAAATTAATTTGTGGGTCACGAACAAGGTTTTTTTCCCTTCTCCATTACAAGGAAGCTGAAAGCCCTTTTGTTCAGTTCTTTACCTGTTTTTCAGCAGCCTGCTTTCCTCATGCATGAGGCTGATGAAAGCATACATGGGAGTTCTCGGTGACCGCTAACCAAATACCTTCACTCTTCTCTCCCAAGTACAGTCCCCTGCGTAACGGGAGAGCTGAGCCGGAGGCCTGTGCAGCTCTGAGTGTTCTCTGGAACACGGACAAGGACTTTGGGAGGGGTGAAGGAAAAAGACCGTATAGTTCATATATGATGCAAAGCCATTTCATTTTCATTTCTCTATTCAGGAAATACTGCAGTAAGTCTGGAAACAACGAAAGTGTAAAATGTATCTTTCACCAGAATGCGCCTAGCCTGCTTCATCCATGATCCAGACTGTTATCCCTACTGGACCTGCACTGCTTTAAGCAGTGCTTGATAGCTCACTTGGTCTTCTCGTGGCCACATTAATTATCAAAATTATCTCATGGTTGGAGGCCGTAGAGTTTTCTTTTCCTCTATTATTGCTACCTGATGAGCTTCCAGAGCAGCAGCTCTCAGTCTGTCAACATCTAAGCATTATTTTATCCTGTTTGTGTTTTTGTAATCCTTGAATCTGTCCTTATCTTTCAGGACACTGTCGCAATCCCCCATTGTGTTGACAGTACCTCACAGGGACATTTTGATGAAAGCCTTCAAGGCTCTCGGTTCCTCTTCCAATACTCTCAGTTACTGGTGGTAGTTTCTCCCTGTGCAATTCTTCCATAATGCCCATGGTTACCGGCTGAATTACCAGCCTCGTAAGGGTGCTGCTTTACTGAAACAAAGACCTATTAAGCTTTCCTTATTCGGGAAATCAGCTAACCTATAGAGCAAGCCTGGCATGTTCTGCCATTGTGCTTTTTTTGCTTGTTTGTTTGTTTGTTTTATTTAAAGCAGATTTACAGACTCACGGTTTCCCTTCACATCTTTTGTCCGGGATATGAAAAGTAATGTGGTGAGTTTTATTTCTCCTGAGACAGTCCATACCTTCTTTGTGTTTTACCTGGCTTTCAGCTGGTTTTCTTTTTGGGGGTCTTTTTGTTTTCACGCTGATTCAGACTTCATTCCTCTCTGCAAGACTTCCAAACATGCTATCACAGTCCTTCAGCCTTTATCTATTGGTGTGTGTTTCACGTAGCTCTTCCCTTTCTCTCATCACTGTTTGGGTTTGCACGATTGTACTTCTTCTTGCCAACAGCCAGTGCCCTTTAGGCATATGTTTTCCATATATGCATTTGTACGCATCCAGGCATCTGTTAAATTCAAATGTGTTAGGATACTCTGAGGGTAAGTTAATCTCTAATTCTAGAGAGCCTTGGGCCGAAAGAGGAACCGTTTGATATGACATGGAATATGTAGTTATCAGCTGGAAAATCTGCATCCTATCACTTCCCTTGTCAACACTTCCAATATCAGAATGTATGTGGGATCCAAAAGCCTGTGGTGTTAAACGTGAAAATCATTGCTTTTTTTTTTGGTGTGTTTGCATGGGATCTTTGTTCGCTGTGATTAATGGTCCACTAACAGTGTCCAGTACAAGTTCAGTGCAGTGTACAAAGTGCCTTTGATGCCAGACATTCTACAGTGCTGTGCAAAAACTAAAGCTAATAGTCGTAAGTCTGAAGGACTGGAATGTTTTCAATATACTTTTAAACAAACGATTTTATTGTGCCATTCGCACATGGGAGCAAATTCCACAGCCTCAGCACTGCATTAGACAAAGTCTTTTTACCTGCTGCTTTCTGTTTGTATGTGGAGAAAAGAAATCAACCTCACTTAAGAACTGTGGGGAAGAGAACAGAACTATGAAAATTGGGGGGAATTTCGCCAAGGGCTTCACTGAGGGCAGGATTGGATGCAGTAGTACAGGATGTAGCTGCTGGTTGGTGTGTGGTGCAGAGCAGGCTTCCAGGAATTCTGTATTCTTGAAAATCAAACTCATCAAAGGCACCTGTAGGAAAGGCTTTAAACCTGGCTTTGCCTCTCCTGAAATGTAAGGAAGCCTTTGTTGTAGTCTGATTATCTGCCAGTGGATGTCAGGAGGAAGATTTTGTGCCCCTTTAGTCAGAGTTAATGAAGCCCAACTGCTAAGCATCAGAATTCTAGAGTAAGCAATGGGAGCCTGTAGTAATACAGCAATGAGGTCCCCTGACCAGAGGAATCTTGCTCTCGGGTCATCGCTCTGACTGCTGTTTAATGGTAAAGAAAAGATTTTCAGATGTAGAAATAGAAGATTTCAATGAATTAGTATTCAATTCTTTGAGGATGATCTAATGTCTTCTATTTTTACAAATACATGGTATTTAAAAATGCCTCAGTAAGGAACCTGGATCCCTTCAGAATTGCCCATAGATATAACAGAAGTAATAACTAAGTGCATCATATTCTTCTAGTAAGTATAGTGCCAAATCTATTTCAGTAACTTCTTGCAATCAAAACAAAAGTGTACATTAATTACAGAACCAAAGTACTGCTAGAATTTTTTTAAATGAAGTCTTTCTTTACTAAGTTTTTGTTCTGTGCATGCTGTATGATTTTATTATTATAAATCCATAAACAATAAAGAAAAAGTTTGAGTTTTGTTTGACTAAGGTTATACCTGCCAGAGGAAGGCACTCCAAAAGGTTCTATCAAGAAAGATATAAAAGATATCAAAAAAGATATAAAAAAAGGGGCTTAGAGCTATTTCCTTTTAGACTTGTAAGGCAGGGCAGTCCTGTCCTGTTTGGCTCTCCTTGCTAGACACAAAAATGGTGTCTGTTAGTCATTACTGGAAGGAAGGAAACCATTGTGTGTGTAGAGGGTGACAAGCAAGTGCTGCCATGAGCCAAAGCTGAGATCAGAAGTTTACCAGCCTGCTTGCTTTTCCTGGGAGTACTGGGAAGCTTGTGGGGAGGCAAAGCTGTTTGCTTGCCAGGTGATGCCTGTGCACAGCTTCTATCCACTAGACCATTAGATCCATTTTGTTAAAGTACCTGGGTTTTCTGAAAAGTCCCTGATGTGCTTCTGGAGCTTTTGCAAAGCACCGCTCCCCTCCGTCGGGAAGAAGGCACGCGGGAGAGGGCCGTGCTGCTCTGCACCAGCTGGATGCAGCCTGGCCCGCAGCTCCACGTGCTGTCCCGCAGCCGTGAGCTTCCCGGGCAGTGCCAGCAGGCGCCCAGGGGACCTGTTCGGTGGCCACCTCAACGTGCAGCAAGGGCTGCAGCTGTATTAGCCATTATCCAGGTTCTGCGCTCTTGCCTAAGAGTCCTCAGCTCCATCTCTAACCGCTCGCTTCCTGCCCATCTGGAAATGCAAGCATCCGACTTGCAAAACGTCTTGGGAAAGAGAGGGAATACGCTGCAATGGAAGCATCCAATCCCCTTGTCTCCCAAATGGCTGTGTTCAGTAGGGGTGTAATTTGTGCTTAAAGGCTGTCCCCGAGGGCCTCCAATTTGGCAGGCGTACACTTAGGGAACAGAGGCTCTGAAGCCAAAGGGTGTCTCAAATGTAATGATATTTGTGTCTCACTATGTAGGTTTTAATAATCCATGAGTCTTAATATGGCCATGAGGACATAAATTCAGGGATTTTGACCTCAAAGCCTTTGAGTGTGTTTAAAAATAGCTCACCCATCCTCATTTTATCACTTCATATACTCTGACACAAATTTGGAACCTGCCTGCATCCCATCTAGCAGGGGAACACTATAATTAAGAATCAGTTTTGAAAGGCTGTTCTCTCTTAGCTCAAGGCAGAATAAGGCTTTATGTATTTTGCAGGAGATTATAAACAATTCATTGGCTAAAATTAGCAGTAAAAAGGGAGCCCCAGTTCTTTCCTGTGCTGTGGTTTGTACCACAAAGACTTAGTGTTTTTAAATCATGACAGAGCTCTCAAAAAACCTTGAAAGCGTATTATATATGTGTCACTTTGGCTCGGTTAGGAATAGTCTCACCTCTAAGCCAGAAGGCCATGGGTTCAAGTTAAATGCCTGGCCTTGCATTTAGTTGTCTCAAAATAATTTCATTACTGAAAACATGTTTAAATAGAACTGTGGGGAGGAAGAGTACAGCTTTTGTATCTGCAACCATACAGGGAGACACTTAGTTGCTGGGAAGAAATGTTAATCTAATGCCCTAAAACTACCAATCTGCCCAGCAGGTGTGAACCATCTGAACAGAGGTAGTAGTTTCAATATTGTGTTTGTTTTTAATCTTCTTGACAAAAGAAGTTCTAATCCTTAGGGCTTTAGATGTGATCTCCCCATCAAGAAGAAAAATTTTGAAAAGTTTGAATTGAAAATGCTACAGATGAACTTGACTGCAAAGGTAACTCTGTGCCAAGTCTGTGTTGTTTTGGTGGTGGACCTCGGGATATAGTGATAATCACGGATGTCATTTAACTTCCCATTAGAAAGGAGATTAGGGTGACTTACAACTTACACTTTATAGTTTTTTTGTTTTTTTGTTTGTTTGTTTTGCCAATAAGCCCACAACTATATAGCAAAAGTGTTGCTAGGATTGTTGCTTACAGGCATGCATATGAACTTATCAGAATCTCACTGTCTCCTAAATAAAATTGGCTTTTATGTTCATATTCTGTTGGCTTGGTAGAACACTTCGAAGGGTTTGGGAGTATTCAGGTAAAATGGAAGCCATGTAATAAAGTAGTATCTAATTTCATTTGATCCAGTTGTATGTGCAGCAGAGTTACAGCTCGTTTCTTTCCTTAAAAATAATTTTACCCAGCATTTTTCAACTTCTGTTCTTGTGACATGAATCCAAAATGCTCCTGGATAGATAAATTTATTTTATTTAACAGTATTTACTACATTTCAGTAAAGGTCTCATTGTTTTCAGCTTTGTCTCCTGTTCTCTTGAGGACTCTTCCACCACAGGAGTATTAGTGCTCAACTTTTTACTTGCTAAGTTGAATGAGATCTTAAATTGGGAGCACTGGTGGTGATTGGTGATGCTCTGCTGGAATCAGAGTTCCTGCCAGGAGTTGTAGACTGTTGTCACTCTGCTGGACGGACGGTTTATGGAAAACTCGTTAGTGTGTAAGAGAAACTTTGAATCTTGCAACCTGAATTATCAAGTTAAATGTTTTGGCCAGAACATTTTGTCTGGCCAAGATGTTTGGCGTATGACTAACATCTGGGAAAGGTAGTTTTATCTACATAAAACGCTGGTTTCTTCTTGTATGTGCGCTCGCTAAATAAGATGCAACACATTCCCGTTGTTATTATTTTATTTCCCATAAGCAACTGCAGCGGGTGCCGCAGGGAATGGCCGGGAAACGGGATAAGCCATCTTGTCGCAGCAGGGACGTGGGCCCTTGGCATCGCTTCTGGTGACTGCAGGTGGGAAAGCTTGGGCAACTCTGGAGCTGCCCTGCCAGTAAGAGGGTAGAGCGGGGGCTAGCCAGCTTCGCTGCGGAGGACAGACACATTTCTCTATTAAGATGTGGTCTGTGCTGGGAGAAAAACATTGAGAGTCCTCCCCGTGCACCCCAGCACAGCAGTGCTGACCGAACGCGAGACGAAGGAGAAAGGAAATAGCAGCGCTCCAGAGCACAGGGATCCAACTGTGCGAAATCACTGTGGGCGCTATTAAAATGCCATCTTCCTCTCCCTCCTCCTTCCCTTCCTCCCGCCCTCCCCCGGCTGCTGTCAGCCCGGCCGAGGAAAAGTCAAATAACGTACGACTGTGTTCCTTGGCACCGCAACTGCAATTTCCCTTCAGGGGCTTCGGGCTGGGGAATCTTGCTGATTCGTGCTATTCCAGCGAGCGTGTGCGCGAGGAGACGGAGCAGTGCCAGCTCGGAGCCCAAATCACAGGCGAGAAATCACTGCTGCTAAATCAGGTGTTGCAGAGGCCGGTGGAGAGAAAAAATCGGACACTGGGAAAAGTCGGAAATTGTTTTGTTTAGAGCTGGGGAGGTTAATGAGAGCAAGTTAGAAAGTGCTCTCTGTATATTCAGCCCCTCGGGATTCGAGCAAAGTTAGAGGGATTTATTTACTGATTATCCAGACTATACAACTGGCAATAAGATTAAGTGAGGAATTTTGGAACATGCTGACATTTCTTATTTGCATCATTTACTATGGAGATCATTTGTCGGTGCTGCCCTGAGGTTGTGGTGAACCAGGGCTTAGTCTGGCCCGGCAGAAAGAGCTCTGGTACTTCTCACGGCGAGAGGGATGTGGGGGTGAAAGCAGTTTCACGTCCCCTTCTGTGCCTCACTGAGGAAACATCAAGTTTGTCTAGGTGCTTATCAGAGGAGAATTTCAGAATCGGTTTCTAGACATCATTAATTATGGAAAAGAGTGCAGTTATAAGTGACATGTTACATTAGATCAGCTAAAAAGAAAAGGCAAGGCTGTAATTTATGCAACCCATATACTGGACGCTGTGCAGAGCTCCCCCACTAGAAGGCCTCCCCCAAGCCCCTCGCTCACTGAATGCAAGTGCTTGTGCGTGCTGCCCTTCTGCTGATGCTCACCTTTATTTAAACCAGGGCACTAAATACTGACCGTTTCCATCAGAAGTTACTGTCCGGGCTGAAAGGAATTGGGGTGGAGGGAACCATGGAATAGGAGCCCAGTACCAAATCTGGAAAAAACAGGATAATTGTTATTCTTTCTTCGGGTGCCTACCTTTAAGACGGTCATGCTTTGATGTGCAACTCCTGTATTATACGCACAGGCACGTGAAGTCATCAGCCACGTTTTAAACGTGTCACCTCGGGCGCTGTGTCTTCCAGCGGTTGCCCTCACCGAGCCACTGGCCCCGTACTGAGCCCTCACTTGCCCCTTGTTAACCCCCGAGGATGAGACATTTCCCCCTCCCTAAAGGCTTCCTGCAGCCCGGGCTGACGCGCGGCTGCTGGAATAAGGAGACCTTTGTTAGTCCCCTCTCTCGCACGGGTACTGCGAAGTAAAAGTCTTCAGTGCTGAACTTTTTCTGCCAGCATTTCCAAGGCTGGGCTTTTAAGGATTTTACTGGGCAGGAGGCAAAGATGAAGGGCTAGGTGTTATTTCAGTCCTCAGGACTCCAAGGACTTCTTTGCTCTGCACCATGGATGGTTGCTGGATTCTTTTGCTTTCTGTTTTCCTCTTCGTTGGCAGAAATTGAAAGACTCATATTTGCTTTCGTTCTTCGGGGAAGTGCACAGTGCAGCCGCTGGCTTTAACCCTCCGATGCCTGGCTGAGGCCTCTACCACTCATTACCTTCTCCCACTGCTCCGTTTACAAACCACGTCTGCTGCTGGCTCCTGCTCTTTGCTGCCTTAGAAGATTCGTTGCATGTGCTCGGTAACAAATGCATAATAAAATCCAGCCTGACCATCATCTAGGCTAATCAGCACACTTCTAGTCCTTATCCGCATGGCTTGAATTCCTGGGTGGCAGACCGCTATTGTGACTTGCCAACGCTCCTGCACCTCCTTCTCCCCTGAAATAACAGCAAATACTATGCCCACAATATCTCACATTTTAGATTTCTTTTTCTAGCTTGCCCTGTAAATATGGGGCACTTCATATGTTGTTCTGATATGGAAATTCTTTGACAGAAAAGTTTGCAAATTCCCAAGTAGTTTTTGTTCTATAAACGAAGGTGCTGTATTCCTAATGCCAGCTTTTTTATTATTTTTTTTATTATTTCTTTTGCTTTTGCTTGTCCAGCAGTCTGTTCAGAAAGGCACGGAGCAGCTGTTGGCCCTGCTTCAAAACTTACAGCGCAGGGAGGGTTATGTAAAAGTCCTTTGTGCGAGAGGTGCGCGGCGGCGGGTGGTGCGACTGCAGCCCAAGGGCTTCTCCGAGGGGAGGCTGCTGCTCCCTGCGATGTTTTATTTGTCACTGTCATGAGACCTACTTGATTTTTGCGTACAACGGAAAGAAAAGTAGAAGACGTTGGCAGAGTTTTAGGGATTGCCAGCTTGTAATTTCTTGCTGCTTTGCGCCCAGTATCACCCAATAAACAAGAGGGCTGCAAGACTGTGTTGGCTAATATTGCTCCTCTATTCCACTCTAGCCCCAGTTGCTTTTCCGCAGAGCTGCGACTTAAGTGACCATTCCCCTGCTGCACGCGTATAACAGGTTTATTCCTTTGTAAATGAAATGTTTTCTCTTCACAATGAATTTCATCTAGATTTTGAAACTTTCTGAAGATCACTGTGATCGCTGTGAATGCTGGTTCCATCATTTAAAATACTCACAGTCCTCCCAGTTTCTATTCATTTACAAATGCAATAGGTACAACCTGCCATCCTAGCATCAATAAGCACATTAAAAAATGCAGGCTCATATGGATCCCCTGATGGACTCTTCCAGTTTGACTGTGAACCACTGATGAGAAGAGCGCTGAAGAACTTCAGCTGCAGTAAGTTCTGAAGAAAAAAGAAGAAAACGGACCCTAGAAATGGACCCTAGATGGGGGATCCCTTATGGACCCCTTATAAATGGACCCTAGAAAGCTTACAGACTCTAAGTTAGAAATCAGAGCATATTATTGACTTCAGTCCCGTATTTTCAAGCCTGCTTCTTGATCGAAGAAGGCAGAGACTGAGCCTAAAGTAGATCCTAAACATTTGGGATCGCTATGGTTGATCGCCTGAGGGAGGCTCAGCAAAGGCACCAGCCATACGGTCAGGAGATGAGAGGGTGGCAAAGTGAGGGAAGAGGATGGCTGCCAAGCTACCCGGGAAATGTTCTTTCTGCTGCTTGCTTTGTTGTAAATACACAGAAGTAGAGTATTGTCCTTTACTTGTTGTTCCTTCCAGTACGAGAACCTCACTGTGTGAAGCCGTCATGTCCTTCGGCACAAAATACACCATGTACAATTGAGAGTATGTTAACCAAATTATATATGTATGCAGCAGCACAATGCAATGAAATGAGGACTTCAAGAACCAGTCGTAAAGATTTAGGGAAAGACGGGGGATTTAGGACAACTACAGTTTGCTGAGTGTTTGAATATTAAAGAACACTTGGGTAGAATAGATAAAGCAATGTTTAACGGTCGTGAGTTATACCATAAATGCATTTTATTGTGAGATGTTTGGTCCTGTTGCAAGCTTGCATCTCTGTATGAAAGATATGGAAGCAGCTCAGACTATTGGTTTCTGACAGCAGTTATGGATTTATTTCCTCCCCTTACCTTGCTTTGCTGATGCTTCGACTGTTACCCTTTAGCCTGTCACCTTCTAGTCTGCTGCTTCTAGGTCATTTTTAATAGAATGCCTTTTTGATTACAGAAAACTGGTTGATCCACTTTTCTAATGAAAACACTGGATAAATGCTCCTTCTTGGAACTGACATCAGGAATGTTATACAAGACATTCTTAAATATGCTGGCAGCTGCCCTGAATTTAATGAAATCATGGAAATTAGCAGTATTGCGCTCGCTGTGTGGCCAGCTCAGGACTGTTTTCAGTATGTTATCCAGTTTTGCTGTAAATTTCCAAAGGAATTAGTCTTCCTGCATTTTTCTTGGGATCTTGATCAACATGCTTACAGTTCCCACAATCAGGAAAATTATCATGATATTCCGAGACACTGTTCCTTTTTCAAGCGGCATGTAATTACCCAAAGCTACATCCTGTTGTACCACATTAAATCATTCCTCATGCACCGGAGAGTTTACAATCTGCAGTGGACTGATATAATTCCTGTCTAATTATGTCTATGTGTCCTAGACATGCATAGGGTGAAATCCTATCCCCATGGCAGCCAGCAGTAAAATTCCCACAAATCTGGATGTTTATAATTTCACATACAGTTTTTAATCTTTTTTTTTTTTTTTTTTTTTTGACAGTCATCGATCTTTCCTCCATATAGCTGTTTTCCTACCATACTAGTACGGAAGGTACTTAGATCTGTCCATCCAGAAAGGGAGCACTGTACAGCCTGTATGTGAGCACTTGTTGCTCATAAAGGGAGGATGATATTTTCATGAGGAAGACTCCAAAGAGCAACTATTTATGTAGCAATTTTGATCATTAAAAAAAGCGGTGATGAGGTACCAACATGATCATTCTTTCAGTGGCACCATGGCCTTGCTGCCTTCACTAAACTGCAAAAAGACTTGGTAGGCTGAAAGTACAGGGCTTACTGCTTGGTCATCAATAAGATAATCTTTTGAAATGTTCAGTCTTGTCTTTAGAAGTATTTTATCAGTGGTCAGATAGATGTGAGGATTTTTTTTGAAGTATTTCTCTTTGAGTTTCAGCATCACAACCAATTTGCAAATGCATTTCTGTAATGTACAGCAGTATACATTTGTGTTGTGGGTTGTCCTGTACTAAAGTGAAAATTGTTGTAATGCTCAGTAAGAAAATTAGCCATTTAAAAAGACTTGAATGTAGATGAAATAAGGTGTCTACATCACTTTTATCATGTCAAACATAGCGTTACCAGACAGCATTATTCTCAAACAGTGCTGTTAGCACCAAGTGCGGACCATTTAGAGAAGAAAGCCTGGTAACGTATAGGTGTGTAGGTACTATAGTGCTGTAGAGATAAATCTGTTAAAAATAAAGATTTCTGTTGCTCAAGGTGTTATGCAAGCACTAACATGAAGATGATGCCTGGCGTGAAAAGCCATCAGTTGAGACAGTTCATGATTAAGAATACTATGGCCAAAGCTTTTATAACAAATCATCATAAACTCATGAGAGATTGATCTTTTTGGAATCTAGAGAAAATAAATCAACAATACAAAGTCAACTCTGTTACAGTTTCAAACAGGAGAGTGACTCCTGAAGTATTAACGGCTTTTTGTAAATATCACCTATGAGCCTGTATGCAAAAGGTTAAATGTTTGCAGACTGTTCCCTTTTGCTGTAAAGATCAGAGACAAATTACTATTTTGACTTTACATTCCCTTGATGAGGATAATGATAAACATCTGTCACTCAGCTGCTCAGCCAGCTAAGAATCTTATTGCAATCCGTTATTTAAATAGGAGGAAAAAAAAAAGAAAAAAAATGCACAAGCTATGCTTTATATAGACAGCAAAGAGGAAAAGAAAGAGAATACAAGACAGGTCCAGGGGAGCTGGGAGGGGAGCGTTTTCCGCTTGCAGTTGCTTGGCTAGGATCTGTGGATATATGATCGATGTATGATTTTCCAATTATTTTTGGTATTTCAAAGGGAAAATTACAGTTAGTTTCTTTTCAAACATGGAGGGAAAGCAAAATACTGCATCCTGAGATTCATTTGTACATGCAGTACACTGCTTAAAGTTTGCTAAAAATCCTTGAAGTTTGTACGTTAGTGTGTCTGTTGGTGTTACAGAACTGAAAGCAAGATTTGCATCCAGAACTCTCTTGGTCTCTTTCACCGTCCCAAGATTTTTAGGAAGTGCTGCTAATTGTTTATAATTCTTTTACAAGCATTTGGAGGATTCTTTTTTTTTTATAGTGGTATATTAAATAATAAAACTACAACTTAACAAATCACAACTGTGGCCATTTAATCTGGATTGGACTGATCCAGCCACTGTTTATAAAACATGAAGCGCTCTCCTTGGCAGTGCTGCTCTAGCAGAGTAAGAGGTCAGACTAGCAATCTCTTTGGTGTCTTAATAAGGATGATTTTTCATGCAAGGAGAAGCCTCTCTTTGGTGACATGTTATCATATCTTGCTGTAATATTTTTTCACTTAACAAATCTGTTTCATATGAATCATGAGACTTACTACCACATAGGAATTGATCCAGGTTGTATTTTCTGAAGAAGGGCAATAGTACGGCTTGAAACCAAGCTCTCCAAGGTGACTATCATTTTTGGCATCTCAGTTGCGTTGACACACTGCAGTACAGCATTTGTGAGATCCAGAGGTGGATTGTCCACATGCTAAAAATTAACGTCTTCTAAAGCATCTCAGTTTGGGCATTGCGAATCAGAGGCACTCAGTATTTAGAAGTATCAGCCAATTTAGAAGTCTTGATTTGACACCTACTCATCCTGAAGCCCATGTATAAAAGTATAGGTTTTTATATTAATTAGAGATCCTAGAGAAGAGCTGTAACAGAATACTTTCATATACCCACCTACCTCAACTGCTCAGCAAACCTGTAAAGCGCTAGGAATTCGCAAATTTTAGCAACGTGCCACAATCTATATGGGGTTGTGCTTGTAGTGATAAATCTAGCTAGTGTATAGCTAGGACTTGCTAATAGGTTATTTATCTTTTTCAGGTAATTTCTGTTTCCTTATGTTTTTAGCTACCAACAGAACAGGTTTTGATTTTGTGCTAATATGGCTTAATTTGTTTTCCTAATTTTCAGTGAGAAATATGGTAGGTTGGAGTTTGGGGAACTTTTCACGTTGAAAATCCATTCTTTTGGCATCTTTGAGCCTGAGAAAGCAGTTTTGTTTTTGTTTTGTTTTTTTTCTAAAAGGATTTTTTCTTTCCTTTGTTAAGTTTTCTTGTGTTTAAACCCTCCAGACTGAAATAAAATTACATATCTTTTAGCTTCCTGTTGAAGTATGTGGTGTTTTCTATAACAAGGTCAGCTGTTTACATACACATAAATTATTTCTATCCAAAGAAGAGATCTCTGATGCATAAACCAGCCTGTCCTATGCTGAACCTTGAGTACTGTAACCAAAGATTTTTTACTGTCATCTGTCATAACTCCTTTGTTTATAGAGGTGCTATTCACATCCAGCAAGTTTGGGACTGAACTGTGGAATTTGTCACAACTCAATCTGCCTAAGTAACAAAGATTTTTTTTTCGCTTGTAGGAGGGTCAAATTCAAAATCCACCTTTACAGGGCTGCTCAGTGCTTGCATGAGGGTCGGGCTCGTTGAATCTCAGGGGTAAAGGATTTGCACTAGGTGATCTAAAATAATTTCTTAGGCTTTTGTTTACCTTCACCCCCATATCCCAACACTTGCTTTGATAAAAAATTCCAAGTTTGTGAAGAAATATATAATGTACTTTCTGAAAATACTCACACGTCTTGTATTACATCAACCTCTAAAAGTCGAGATTTCATAATGCTAAGTAAGTACTCATATTAAACAGGTCAGTACTTCATATTTTAACCTCCAGACATTCTCTGTGTGCCAGATTACTACAATGTTAGTATTAACATTAATTCCCAATTGATTTCCATTTTCAGCCTTTTGAAAGATTTGACTTTACCTTTATGCTTCTCCATAGACAGAAAATGATGAGAACGGCCAAGCAGACAACTTTTCAATGGACCCCCAGCTGGAGAGACAGGTGGAGACAATCCGCAATCTTGTGGACTCCTACATGTCTATCATCAACAAGTGTATCCGAGACTTGATACCGAAAACAATCATGCACCTTATGATCAATAATGTAAGTAACAAGGTTCAACATTAGCTTTACATGTCTCTTACATCTCTGACTTTCATAGAAAGGCACCTCTTGAATGTAACTGTTGAATGTAGCAGAGGGGAACACATGCCTAAAATTTTGCACTCTAAATCAAAATATTCCTATCTTCTGTAATAGTACTAACAAAATTCTGCAGCTTTCTAAAAGGCTGGTGCAGTGTTGCTACATTGCTTTTAGTATAATATTGAATTGGCTTCTTTATCAGTGTGTAAATTATGTAATTTAAATGTAGGATCCTTTTCTGTCTGTTTTTGATGTCATGAGACAAGCTGGAGTTGGGAGCTCCATCTAGGCAGTTCGTGTGAGCAGCAGAGTTGCGAATCCTTTGTGGGGGGTGCTTGAGGCAGTTCTTTTTTTGTATTTCTTTTTATTTGCATATCATCCCTTTTTAAGGAATAACTCTGGAAGCCATGGGCACACTTGTTTAGGTAAGCCAGTGCAGTTGTTTGATTTATTGTGTATGTGTTTCTTTGATCTGAAGGCTATTTGATTAAGGGAGTAGCTTTGTGATATCGTTGTTTTTTCACTGGACTAAGATCTCAACCTTCATTTCCTGGAAGAGTTCTGAGTAGGTCTTGTTGAACTAAGCTTTCTATTACTGTCATATAAATTAATTATAGAAAGCACAATTTCTGTTAGTTATGGATAGTGTAACTGTTAAGGCATCAAACAAATCAGCTGTTATGAATACAATACACAATAAAGCAAATCAGGCTAAAAAGTGGCATTTACTTTTGACTCAGCCACTTTCAGCATTGGTCTGATGGTTTTCACTTAGTCCTGTGGAATTTGCGTTATATTTAAGAGTTGAGGTGGTTGGATAAGTAATTTCTATAGGATTTCCTCGTCCATACGATACAAGCAAAATTTTCACACCAAATGCTAGATATATTCAGTTAACTTCTTTAAATGTAGATACCATACACACACACACACACACACACACATATATATATATATATATATATATATATATATATCAAAAAAGAAGTCAGACTCCAGATTATGCTCTAGTCATGGGTGAGTTTTTGCAAAACAGCCTGGGAATGAGGGAAATACCTTTCTTTCCCTGACATCAGCAGGGATTTTTAATTCATATAGTGGGCATGTTCCCTCTGCTCTTTCGAGATCAAAGCTGGCAGCCTCCTGCTTGGACTTTGCACAACTTCAGTGACTTTTGAATGGGCTGTTTTTCAGCTCCCATTTTGTAAAATGCCGAGTTCAGTGGGCAGTGAGCAGTTCCTTTGAAAGTTTACATTAAATTTTCTGCCACTCACCTCCTCATATGGAATAGTTTAAAGGTCCCTGAAGTGCGTGCCTTACTCAGAAATAGAATACTGTAATGTTTTGTGCTTTCACTCTCATCAGCTGTTCCGTTAGTAAAGTCTGCCACACTGGGTGACAGCGGCACACAGTAACAGCACACTTTTAACCTGATCTTCTGTTCACAGCCTGTGCTTGGGCTTACTAGTGTTAACTAAGACCTGTAGCACAACCCCAGCATTGAAACTTGTGCCAATGCATCACAGCTTTTTAGAAGACTGTGAAGAATGAGACTAAAACCTTTATGTGCCTCTTTTTGTGCAGCACGGGCAGTATAATACCATGCTAAAAAAATAGTAGTGAAGATATGAATTTTAAAAAATCAACACCATTTAAAAGAAATAAAGACTTCAATTAAGGCTGTTGAGCTGAGCAAAAATGTTCTGTAAACATCTGGAAAGCAGTGGAGCTCTGAGGGAAGGTGGGTCCTCTTAAACAGTGCACGTGTTGGAGTCTTCCAGAGTCCAGCCCATCACCAGGAGTCAAATGAGAGTGACCCCCACCTTTAATGATCATGTTGGGTCCTTTCTGTTGGCCCATCACGTTGCCTCCAAAACTAGAAATGAAATTGATCCCCAGGAGTTTGTTTCCTGAGCAACTGTAACCTCCCAAGGACTCCTGGAGCTTCCTTTCTGTTTGTGGGCCTGTAAATGAGCACTTGCAATTCAGGGACAGTATCAGATTCAAACGTGGTATACAGAAGATAATCAGATGCTGTCTCTAAAGCTTATTTTGAGGCCTAAGCCTAGATGGTTGTATTCCAAATAACATCCCATGTTCCTCCCCTAGGGTGAATGTTGATTACCTTAAAGAAAATACATTTACCACAAAGAACTGCATTGAGTTACGAAAATTGCAAACATGCACAAACAAAATACGCATTTCAGAATTTGTATTTCATGGTGCCTAGATGTCACAGATTATACAAGAGGGGTGGTCTCACAATAGATGATGTATCTCTGTAGGCAGTGGTGATTGATATTCACAGAATCAGAGAATGGTTGAGGTTGGAAGGGACCTCTAAAGAGCATCTACTCCAACTGCTCTGCACAAGCAGGGACACCCAGAGCATGTGGCACAGGGTGGCATCCAGGTGTGTTCTGAAGATCTCCAGAGAAGAAGGCTCCACAGCCTCTCTGGGCAGCCTGTGCCAGGGCTCTGTCACCCTCACAGTAACAAAGATTTTCCTCACATGGAGACGAAACTTCCTGTGTTTCAACTTGTACCCATTTTCCCTTGTTCTTTCACTGACCACCACTGAGAAGAGTTTGGCCCCATCCTCCCTACATTCTCCCCTCAGGTACTTACACATGTTGATCAGATGCCTTCTCAAATCTTCTCCTGGCTAAACAGGCCTAGCTTGCTTAGTCTTTCCTCATAAGATACTAATCTCACTTGAGTAGGAGAATGGCAAAGTGAAGGTTAATAGCAAACGTATGATCAAAGAATGAATCATCCCTGCATGACAGCCATTACTGTCTGTAGTAGTCGGTCCCACTGGATCGACTGGGCCGATGGCTGACGTTTCCTTGC
The DNA here is from genome assembly GCF_059628265.1 of Tinamus guttatus. NCBI lineage: Eukaryota > Metazoa > Chordata > Aves > Tinamiformes > Tinamidae > Tinamus > Tinamus guttatus. The sequence goes on along the minus strand of NW_028288745.1, from coordinate 5,083,097 downwards.
AAGCACTTTTCTGCCCGTTTTTCAGTGACAGGCAGTCTTTGGGTATTGCCATACAGAACGTGTGCTGTGGTTCAGCTCTGACTGCAGTCCGATGTCCATGAGTTAACACATTTGAAACTATTCTTGTGATCTGTTTTCTCTTTTCTAGAAAAGAGCAAAGGCACAAATAAGTGTCACTTTACTTTTCTCTTCCAATCTGGAGAAAACCGTTATTGTGGAAGATCTAGCACAATCCAGTAAAGCGCATCTGTCTGTAGAAGGAAGGAGGTTGACTGAAGGATTGTCCTTAACGTAGCAGTCATCTCCTTCCAGAAGAGTTTAGGGAGTTACTTGCGTCTTGTGCTAGTGACAGGCAGGGATCTCATGATAATTGTTACAGGCTGATTTTTTCAAACAGATATTTGTGGTTTAGCAATTCTTTTACAATCGGCTCTGGCCTTAATTTAATTTTAGGACTACTTCTTCTTTTTTTGAAGTGATGCCATTAAAAATGCTCACTTCATCAAGTTGAATGTGATGCTGTTTAACTGTGATATCTGTTTTTAATGTGGAGTTTTTGGCAATCATAAGGAAAGTAGTGTATTCTGGCTCTTGATCAGTACCATCTACTGGAAAACAGCATGAGACTCATGGAAAATTTTTGCCGGCTTTGCTAAGAATTTGTGTATCTCCTGTCATACGTGAATGGGAAATGACAGCAGAGCATAGTCAGTGTGGATCTGTTCCTCTGAAAGGTCCTTCCAGACCTTCTTTTCATTGCTAGGTGACAATGAAGGGTCCCATGCCCGTGCAGTTTGCTTGTTCCTGCTGACCTTGTCTGACCACAAGCGTTGTCTAACTGTCAGGTTTAAAATCCTTTTAGTTAAACTAGCGCAATCCCCTTTGCAAATGCAGCTCAGGTTTATGTAACCAGAATCCTGGGAATGTATTATCGTTAGCATCTCCAGCTCAAATAAGCTTCATAGCGCAAAAAGCCAGATGAGAAATAGATCAGAAAAACAACAAAGGTCTCAAAGGCAAGGACTTAGCAGGTCAGCATTTGGTCTGTTTACCACAGTCTTATTTATCAGAGTACCTCTTGCTTTTTGCCTCTCTTAACGGGGCCCAGGTTTCTATAACCAGTGTTTTTAGCATTTCTCTTCTGCAGAGAGTTTTCAGCTGGATCAGTCCCTGATCTAGCCTAATACAGAGCTGCATGGCTGCTGAAATTGCCATATACAAGGTAGTGGGGAAGACGCAGCTCGAGTAAGGAGAAGCTGTACCTAGATGGGCTGAAACCACAGGGAGCTCCTAGAGAGATGTATGTACAGAAGTATTTCATTTTCATCCTGTTGACCTCAAAAAAATGTTAGGAAGTTTGATAAGCAAAATATGCAAATCCACCAATACTGTCTACCTAGTTATATATTCTTATCTCAGTGTTTCCATGATCAAATATTTGCCAGTTGACTTAGCAAAGAGCAGGATAATAGTGGGAGCTCTGTGTTTTTAAAAATATTCATGCCAAGTACTTAGAGATTAGAAGAAAGACTGTTGCTAATGGTAACCCTGTGAGTTTTCTGTACAGGGCTATGGAGAACTGAACTGACAGCTGCTAATTCAACTTCTTCTTATTAGAAGGGAGAAAATTCATGTGACTAGTATTGCCTTCTCTTTCAAGTTCATGCTGTTTAACAGACAACTGTCTTTTCCACCGTGGTCTACCTGGCACACATGAAAACAGTAGTTCCTTCTGAGCTCTGGTTTCCCTGGGTGTCTTCTATACTTTCTTTTAACAGTACTTCTGGAGTAACAGTTTCAATTTAGTTGTGTTTTGTCCTCTGGTACAGTGGTTCCCCCAACTTATTTGTTCAGTATGGTATTTTCAATGGCTAATAGCAGTGTGTGTTTTTGTTTATTTTTTGTCTCATGAACTAGGTAAAAGAATTTATCAATGCAGAGCTCCTCGCTCACTTATATTCTTCTGAGGACCAAACACTCTCATGGAGGAGTCAGCTGAACAGGCGCAGAGGCGCGATGAAATGCTGCGCATGTACCAAGCTCTTAAGGAAGCTCTAGCAATCATTGGCGACATTAGCACTAGCACTGTGTCCACCCCCTGCACCCCCTCCTGTGGATGATTCCTGGCTTCAGCAAGCCCGCAGGTAAGGATCTTTATGTGCATTTTGCGATGAACATTAGGACAGGCAGATGTTGTCATCATCAGCACTTCCTCCCACTCATTTTGGGCAGCTAGTCCTCCAGGTCTTTAATGACATTCATGAGGAAATCAGAAAATGTTGCTGCTATCTAGATGATGTTTTGAGTTGCTTCCAGTACCTGAGAGATGAAGAACATGCAAGTAAGCTTCTTTTATTGCATACTGCCAAGAATCTCAGAAGTAAGCTGGACTTCAAATACCAGTGCTCTCCTTCCAGTCAAGTCACTAGCCTTCTTTCCTAATATCATGTACTGTATTCAAGAATGTCTTTGAGGAAAGACTAGTTCTGGTTTCAATAAGCACTGACCTTCCTAGAACATGAAAAGCATTATGTTCTCCTATACTATGCTAGCGGGAAGCCAGATCCAGAAATCCAGGCGACAATCTCCAAAGCAGATGAGGGCCAGCAGGCCTTCGGTATGGTTCAATTTAAATGCTATTTTTTAAAAACGTTTTCCCACATATACATGTTCTCTGGATGTGTATGTAAACGCCTGTCTTTGAGAGAAGCCCCAGTGGACTTATAGCTTAGCTGGCATTTCACGTTGCAGCTGCTTATGTCACCAAATAGTGTTTTGTTTTCTTTGGAAAATGTTGTCATGGATATAAGATTTTTTTTTCACTTATGTCAAACAAACAAAACTCCAAAACTTACTGAGCATCTTAATCTCTGGTATTTCACTAGATCACCTCCTCCAAGTCCCTCGACTCAGAGGAGGCCTACCTTAAATAATCCCCCAACCAGACCTCTGTCTGGCCGAGGACCAGCTCCTGCGATCCCATCTCCAGGCCCGCAAGCGGGGGCTCCCCCAGTCCCATTCCGCCCGGGACCGCTGCCTCCGTTTCCGAGTGGTGGTGAAGCCCTTGGAGGACCTCCCCAAGTTCCCTCTCGGCCAACTCGGGCTCCTCCCAGTGTCCCCAGGTAAGCCATCCACATCTCCTAGTGCCGGGCATCATTCTCTTCCTCCAGCCTAATGGACTGATTCTGCGCTCTGCACAGCAGTCATGTGTCACTGTTGAATAGGTATTGGAACAAAGCAAAATTAAGCATTACCTGCAATGAGTCAAAGGCATTCTGAGGAACCTATTTTTGGCATAAACATCACTTTCTGAAAAGATAAAACTCTTTCAATTATATATATATATATCTAAAATATGTACATATATAATTAGATATGTATTTTACATAGTACATATATATTTTTTACCAGACAGTTGATTCAAAGCAAGTAGGTTCTTTTGCATTAAGAACCACTGTTGTGTTGCATCCTCTTGAGGGGTTCATAAAGACCAAAGTCATCTCTTCCTCCAACAGTACAGAGGCACTGGATACAATAACTCGCTTTAGTCATTCTGAGTCTTCACTAATGACTCTTCTGGGGGAGAACAAGAGCAAGCCCTTATAGAATCAGTGGAACAAAGTGGTCAGAGCTTGACTTTTATTTCACGGGACAAATAATTTACAGCCAGTTGAAAATAGTCCTTGGTTGTCTAATGGTGTAGGTCATATAGCACAAAATGGTTGGTTAAAGAGCATGATTTCATAATCACATTGTTTCCTTTACTTCCAAGGGCTTTGTATTTATCAGTACTTTAAAAAGTAACGTCATATATTTTATAGGCTTTCTGCGTGGCATGAACTGGGGGTTGTTTCTGCAAAATATTTGAATAAAATACCCATCAGATTTATTTTCACCATGATCTAATACTCTTAATCACTCATAAATGTGAAAAGTTCTGATTCCAAGGGCTTCAGGAACTTCCAAAATTATTAGAGGCATGGGCGGATTGGGCCATGCTGGAACAAAAGGCTTTCTCCATAATAATTAATAAATTTACATTGAAATTAATAATGATTTTCAAGAAATGTGGGTTAAAATAGAAGCAGAAAGAAAATGTGCACATTTTCATTTTAAAATAGTAATTGGAATTAAAGCTATAACCTGCCTTTGGATGAAAACTACTAAATGCTTTCTTTTAAAGAGGTGAGATATACCAGAGCTGTTAGCAATTTAAATCTGAGAGTCAGCATTTCTAATATAATTTCCCTTTATAATATAAAGAATGGGCGCCCAGTGATGAAATGCACAATTTTGCCCCAGTGGATATCCTAGCTTGGATTAGGACTACGGAAGAGAAACACAAAATTGCCTTTCATGGTACTAAACTTGACCATGAAAAGGGGCAAGTTGAAATGCAGTCCCCTTAATGGGAGATTTTTGCTCAGGGCTGAAGGGCAGTGGCCTCAGTTTTTCCACTTTGCCATCAGAGAAGAAAGCCAGACAGCAGAGAGGAAGACGAAGCCCAGGGCTGTGTCCGTCGCTCTGGCGCAGACCCATCCCTCCGGCAGTGCTCGCCTTGCCCTCCCGCCAGCGGGCACCTCTCCTTGCCCCTGATTTTGCATGGCTCTTGCTTTCCCAAGTCTGCTTGCCAGGAGCAGGTCTGACCATAACCTTAGTGATGCCAAACTGATGGATGGGAGGGACATCAGACAGGCATTTCCAGGCTTGCAAAAGCCACTTAGGGAAGCAGCCTGCGAGCAGCTAAATTCATGGCTGAAGCTGATGGCCGGCAAAGCAGTGGCTGATGAAGGAGCTTGGGGCTTTTACGGTGCTGTAGCTGGATATAAAACCAAGCGCACTCCTGCCTGGCACTTTTGTGGAAAAAAAAATGTCTGCAATCTTCTGGACTGGATCCTGGTTCTCCTTTTTTTTCTCTCTCCCTTTTTTTTTTTTTTTTTTTTAAGAGTTATGAAAGCCTCAGATATAAAAATCCCAGATGCTAAAAGCACGAAGGAAGGGTCTGCCTTTTTGCTGCAACTTCAGATTTCTCCTGCTGACTAAACATTGCGAGAGGAAATCCCAGGGAAGGGGCTGCGGGGGAAATCACCTGAGGGGGACAGTGTAGCAGGCTCCGGTGCCTGTTAAAAGTTGCTTTTGAGCCTTGGAATTTCTGCTCCGCTTGGTCTGGTTTTAATAACAGCCTTTGCAGCATCGAAGGAAATTGACTCAGAAAATGGGTCTGAGATATTAAAGGGAAGAAGAATAGTTGCGAGGAAGAGTTCTTGCAGAAACTTGAGCTTTCCCTGTGACTTATTTTTGGACTGAGGCTCTGCACTCTGCTTTGCCCCTATATTCTGCAGTGATTCCTTGAAGTGTCAGGATTTGACGTATTTAGGGAAATAATGTAGCTTCCTGAGAGGAAAGATGTTCTCTTAAAGTTGTTCTAGCTTTCAAAAGAAGCTTTTTTTGCACTCCTAGCACTGTCACATGGAGCTGAAAATCCTGATGTGCCAAAGAAATAGAAGTTTTTTTTTTTTTTTATGCATTCTGCCACAAGATAAAAAGGTCGTTTTCAGGGGAAAGTTCTGAACCATCCTATTCCAATGATAAACACATTTCGTTTGGAGAATTTCCCACCTTATTACTGAAGTACAGCTCCTGCCTTTAATAAAAAACCTTTTTTTCCTCTCAACTTCATTAACATTTAGTCACAGCAATTGTGCAGGAACTGAGCTCTCTACATTTTCTCACTGTTCCTCGCTCCACTGTACAGGGAAAGGAAGAGGGTTAGGGGAGCAGGAAATAATTTCTTCCTTGCTTCACTCTGATTCTAAAGCTGTTTTGGGTTATGTGCTCTGAATATTTCTGTAAGGAAATAGAAACTATTTGCATGATACATGCCTCTTTTAATTAATCCCACTTGAGGTGGGTGGATCTCTCCCAGCAAAGCCTGTGAGTAAAGGCCCTTGGCTTTGTTAAGGGCTTGATGCCAAAGCATATATGATTTGTGAAATATCCCCCACTGCCAGAATTTAGATTATTCCCCCTCTCCCTTGAAAGGCTGCAGTAGTATTTTAAAAGAAAATGCAGCTGTGCGCTCGTTTTGGTAAGGTAGCTTTGAGTAGACACTTGAACCACTGCAGTTTGCCATGGCGTGTATCTGTCTCCCTGTTTGCAAAGCCTGAACTTGATCAATTTTAGCTCTACCGTAGGTGCTTTGATTTATGACATTTAAATGCCCTGAATGTGAATTGAATTCACTTGAATTCAGTTGAATGGATGCAGTTTTTCTGCTGGCAGCAGGGCCCGTGGTGGCGGTGGGAGCTGCTCTCTCCGTGCCGCTCTGCTGCGCTACCGCGGCTTCACGAGGGCCTCCCCCAGGGAAGGGCTGCAGGCCATTCCTCACTTGGCTCTTAAAACGTAGACAATCCCACTTGTGGTGGACCCCCAGGACCTGGTTAAGCATAGGTTTCAGAGAGCTGCCTTCAAACAGGGAGGAAAATGGACACTTTTGTGCAAATGTGTGTTCCTGAAGCCTGCCGGTGCGTGGTCCCTGCAGACTGTGGCTGTTCTTTAAGCATGAAGCAAGCAAGGGAGAGAGAACACATCATGCTGGTGGCAAAGAGCGCCATACCCTGCCTGCCACCTCCAGCTGCCTCCCTGCAGTTCACTGCAACCCACGGGCAGGCAGCAGACTTGAAATATTAAGTTAAAGTCTTCTACGGTGGATTTTTAGGGATCAGAGTTCTTTGAAAGGATCTACTGAAAAGTCTAACACTGTGCACCAAACAGGAAGGGGATCCCTTGCAAAAAATCCCATGTGATCCTCTGACTACAGTCTGTCCTAATGCATAGGCACATAGGGCCAATGGGTTGGCCTTCCTTACTCCGGGAATCCCCTCTCTTCTAAGAGTTTGACCTTGCAGCCTTAAAAACATACTACTATATTTTAATGGGATACAAATAATAGTCAAATAGCCCCTGCATCGAACTCTTTTGGCAGGAGTTTTGACACTGTGTTCAATGATCTCTGTCTGCAAGCACAGCACTGTCCCACAGAATGAGCTTCAGGGGAGGTGGTAGTCAAAAAGTATAATGAGCAACTAGGAAAGCTTCATGTGTGCAAATAGACAAGAGTGTTATCAGGAGAGGTACCCAAATCCTGGAGGATTTAGAGGGAGACAAGGAAGCCATTTCATATCTGCGGACAAAAGAGCATACAGCTGTATGGGGTGCTGCAAAGCCAGAGCCCATTGTAGCTGAAAATACTGCTCTTCCATAGTAGGATTCCAACTCTGCCTATCCAAGTACTCAAAATTTGTGAGATTTATGAGATTACAAATTATTCTTGCTGTTATTTCTGCCCTGGGGAAAGACACCTCTGTGTAATTTGTTACCAGTCCAATTTACATTTCTTGATCAAAGGTATATATACTACTATGTTCCTCTTGCTGCTGTCTGCTTTGAGATTCCATTTATTTTTTCTTATCTCTTAGAAGGGAGATCTGACTTTCTCCTTCCTTCACTCTCTCCTTTATCACTATTCTGTCTTTGCCTCTTTCTGCCATTCCCTCACTGTCCCTTTCCTGCCCATTCTGTTTGCATGCTTTTCCACATTCTTCCTTCACTTAGGTTCCTGTCTAAGGCATTTGTCTCCCTTCTCCATATAGTCCATATATTCTCTCCTTTACCTTCTCACCATTTTATGTTGGTTTCTTTCCAACCTACTCCTTTCCTGGCACCTCTGTGAATCTGTCTCCTGTTCCTTACGTTTCTCTCCTCTTTTAACTGTTTTCCATCCAGTTTTCAAACAGCGGTATCTGGCAGTCTTTCTTAACAGCAGCCTGTGTCAGTGGTGGTGATGACCATTAGAAACACTGGCTATTTTTACTTAGAGTAACCATACTAGCATGTGCAGAAAAGCAGTGGAGGAATGCTTGTCATCTTAACTAGGGGCATCTGGTGGCTTCAGTCCTAATGGAGACACCAAAATAAGCAGCATTCTGAATGAGGCTGAATGCTGGAGGAGCTGGCCAGAAAGCAGGTCACAGCAGGTTTTAAAAACATGTAAAATATCACAATACATCAACTCCTGTGGTTTCATTATAACTCTGCAATGCTGACTTTAAGAGAAATTTGGAACAGCATTTGCGCAGAACTGACTCTTCAGCTGCCTAAACTGTAATGCTGGGAGAGACAGGAGAGTCTTCACTCCTGTTTCCAAGAGCTTCTCGCATCGCTGTGCTTTCTTCAACACTAGCAGTGGGATTTTGCTCACCATATTCCCTCGTTTACTTCTCACCCAGGTAACTGTCCTAAAGGTCAGGTAAAGCAAAGTTTATTTGATATCAAACATTAGAATCTAGGTATTAAACCTGCCTGCACTGAATCTAACTCTCACCGGCATCTCCTTTCATAAGCCAGGCGCTCCACTTTACTTCTTCAGTGGTGTAGGGATTTTCTGATGGGTTGTGACCTTCAGTGCCCTAAGACAGTTGAGCAAATGTTCCTCAAGAGTCAGTTATTTGTTTTCTTTTTTTCTTTTTTTTTTTTTTAGGTTTAGTTCATTTATTATATCTCAAATATTTTTTTCTTTAATATCATTCCTGAACTATTTTCTCCTCCCTGTCTTAAAACGTACTTAGCAAAATTTGTTTTAAAATGAAGTGGACGAGGGGAGATCCACTTTACTGTAACTGTTTCAAGTACTTTCCCAATTCAGCAAAGTGGTTCAGGCTGGAAAATGGCTCCTCATTACTCTCTGGGTAGACCAATCCCACAATATTGGGAAGGGTACATGGAAATGATGCAGGAAAGAGGAACAGAGCAAAGGAGGAATCTGAGAAGAGTTCTAAGAAGTGATTCTGGGATAAAGCTACTGCTGGGAGTGCAGTCCCCAAGCATAGTGGCAGCTTTGGGAGTGTCAGCTGGTCAGCTGGATGAGTGACTAATTTATTCTGCTAGGTATTTCCAACAAAAGCTTTTTTTGCCTTCTTAGCTTTTTCTCTTTCAATATACTATTTGTAAAAGGAAGTGGTTTTTATTTTTAGCAACTCTGAACTTGAAAAAGGAAAGTAGAGTGGAACAATAGCAAATGTTGTTTGCCAGGAATGCAGACAGGAACCAAAGTTTTGTCTCTAATATTTACTTAATCTCAGAGTAGCTAAATGACAGTTGCCATAAAGGCTATGAAGGGCTAGCTCAAGGGTGTCTTTCTTGCCATGTTTGGAAGAGTGGACAGAATAGCAGGACGTTTCTAGTTTTCCTTATGTTTGAAGAGAAAACATAAGACAGTAAACAGAAAACAGTGATAGTGTAAACTTTCTGAATCTGTCAGTAGCTTGGAAGGCTAGAAACTCCTGTCCGCTGCAAACTGTGCTGGATCATTAATGAAACGAAGGGCACTCAATAGTCACATTAACAGCACTGGTAATGATAATCATGTTAGTGTCTGTCATCATAGACAAGAATAGGTGCAATTCCAGCTGGAGGTGATAAGCAGGATGTGCACTTCCTTCCTTGCACCAAGGTAAGTAAAGAGGAGAGACACAAAAAGGTGGAGGGAGGTCAAAGAAAAAGGAAAGGCGAGGAAGGAAGAGAAACAGAGTGAGCAGAAATAGCGGTGATGTTTAAAGACAGGGTACACATGATTCTCATTGATACTGGACACTGCATTTGAACAACGAACAGTACATAAGGCTTTGGCTACTATTCCAAGATAGCTCCTCCTGCTGATTTAGTGGCCCTCCCGTTGACGGCATTTGTTGCGGGCAGAGGAGGGAAAAGCAGCCCTGGGAAGGTATGTGCTCCGTACTCCTAGTCCTCTTCCTCCAGGCAGAGTTTTGATCTACCCAGCCACCCTGACCCAGGCTTTCTGAAGGGTTGTGACAGTCCTCCACTAATGTGTTGCACACTTGCTTAGTTGACATGTTCTCTGCTGAAGGGCAAACAAGAACAAGCAGTTTGTTAAGAATAATAGTCAGTCTTGGTTGTTCTGTTCAATTAATTTCATTGTTTATTCAAGCAGAGTTTTCCATATGACATAATAATTCCCTAAAATGACTAACTCCAAAATGCAACACCCACGTAAACATAAGTATAGCTGTGTGTGTTTGTGATAGATGTTAATTTATGATGGTCATATAGAAAACCCAGCGTAAGTTGCAAAGAAATTATTATAGTGAAGCCTATTTTGCATCCCTGAAAGAAGGCAATTCATATTACCAATACATAGCAATTTAAATGCGTAGAACATCAATAACCCAAATGCTTTGGAACAATATTAGTATTAGAATTAATGTTGATATACATTGCTGCAGCGTAGCCATGACTAGTGGAAGGACACATTCTTTGGGTTCACTACTAATTTTTTTTTTCCTTCATGGAAAAGGAATAATTATGCATGAGGAAAAACTGAACAATCTGGCAATACAATCATATTGTGCACTGGTGGAGCTTCATATATATGTGTTCAGCTGGAGAGCTACTTCAGAACTGACATTTGTCCTCAGAGTGTTCTGCTTCTTAGTCCATCTGTTTACTTGCCTTACAATAGCAATCTTCTAGACATGCTTACTGGGAACATTTCATATTTGACAAAATGGCGTTTTCCAGCTCAGAAACAAATCGGAGAAATTTCTACTCTCTTCAAGCATTACGCTGGGATAAGGGACAATGTCAGATATATGCCCCTCTATTACTTTTTCCTTTCATTGCCATTTATTGCTGTTTCTCATTTCTCCCATAATCTCCTCCTCCCAGTTTGTCAATGAGTCCTCCTTATTGTTCTTACTCTCATCTTCCTTTTTCTGCTTTTCCTGTTTTCATGAAACCTGTGTCACTGGCATCAAATCTCTTTCTTCCTCTTCATTTTCTCACTTCTCATCAAGAGTTGTCCTGGAGACTCTGTAGTTGCTGTGCTTCATCTGCTCTAATCGAGAGCTTCTAAGTACAGGTAGTAGACTACCTAATCAGACCTACAAACTATGTCTCACTTCCGTTCTTTGACCATCATGGTGTACAGTAGTTTCACTCCTTGTTTGGATTTTCTGCTAAATCCAGAAGCTGACGGAGGGCAAGAGGAACCATATGAAAGTTACAGAGGTTGATATAAGAATGTGGAAAGGCAGAGGATTTGTTGTGTGGGTCTCTCAGGATCTTACTTCAACAGCAAAACATGTATAAAACATCAACTGAGTCAAGGCGTTACAGTAGTCCCAAGGACAAGCGCAGGATATTGGTTGCCTGTTCTCTGTAACTAAATCACCTGAATGAGGAAATTATATTTATTCCTTACCTAAAGAAAGCAAATTACTCTTTAATCCCATTATTGTATGCCTCACATCTGAATTTTTCTTTTCACCTAAAATAAAATCTGCCTGCAGTCAGGTTTAAAGCCACTTAGAGATTTTGTTTAAATATTTTCTTGTTAAATTCTGCAAAGACAATGTCAAATATGAGGGGACTCTGAGGGGCCTGCATTATAGGAAAACCAAAGTCATGTAAAAGAGGGAGAATAATGGACTTTTGTTTACAACTTCAAATCTATAGGAATGCATCATAAAATATGGTTATGTGCATGCCTTCTGCAAGTGATCTCTGGTGGTCACAAGCAAACAAGAATGTAAAACGTAAGTGGAAACGAAAGCCTTTTATTTAGAAATATGTTAGCTGCACTCTGAAAAGAGAAGCCATCTTCTTAAAGCTGGGCCTCCCATGGTAATTACAGCTGTGCTTTACTGAAAGCATATTTTGTGGACTCTGCATGTGGGGTGATAGCACTTCTCAAAAAGCAAAAGCTTGAAGAGCTCCCATATGTTTCCGATTGAATTTTAAGTCTAGACTTGCTTTATTTAGTTTCTTTTGCTCTGCGTTTGCCTAGCTACGTTTTTTTAGGAGTTTTCTTAAAACTGAAAAAAAAAACTGTGTGCTGCTTAGGTTAAAAATAAATGTAAACCTTTTCCTTTTTAAAACGTTTTTTGGTGGAGGGAACGAGTTATCCTGTGCTCAAAACCCCACTGAGCTCTTCAAAGAAGGAGTCTCTGCAGCAACATCAGGGAGTTATTAAATACATACTTACTCCACAATTTTCATTGGTAAATTCTTTATGTCTGCTTAATGTGTGCTAGTTAGAAGAACTGATTCTTTCTGCAGACTCGTTTACTCAACCCTGGGGACCTATGATCCCCTGCCCCTTTAGCACTAGCTTTTGCAAACACTGTTTCCCTTTTAAAAAAACGGGCTCAGCAGACCGTTAAAGGGGCCAGCAGTGGGACATGGCCCCCAAAACTTGGAAACGCAGTTAAAATGTTTGAGACAATAACCAAATTGGAACTACTGTAGAAATTACATTTTTATAAGCAGGAGCTTTCTATGAATCTGGATCAGCCTTTTGCAGCCTGGGAATCGCTAATGCACCGAGTCCCCTCCCAGGCGGAGGGAATCGCAGCCCGATAAAGCAGGGAAACATGGTCCATGCTGTCTCTACCAGTATCATCTTTTGGCCGCAGACTAAACATTTAGTTGGGCTTAGTCACATATTTACTCCCGCCACGGAGCCCGGCTCTGGGGGAGGTTGTTTTTCTCCGGTTTTCCTCAGCGCCGTGTCCAGCAGCGGCCTGGGGCTCCCCCTGCCGCTCCGACTCTCCAGACGGCTGCGATTTCGAGGGGCTGGCGAGCGCGTTTACGTAACCTTTGCTGCGCCTCCTCAGGCTGGCGTTTTTTCAGAAGAGAGAGAAAAAAAAAAGGAGGGTTGGCCTCTCCTGCTGACCCATCTTGCTGTATTTACTGGCGTGTGGAGCTACAACCTTCCCATGAGGCTGCTCGTGGAGGGCCTAGAGCTTCCGCACATCTCTCACATACCTTCCTTTCCAAAATGTGAGGCAGGAAGGATGAGGCCAGGCACTAGGCACGCTGTGCCCGTGGTGACCAAATCCACTGCTCGGGACCAGCTGCAGGGTTTGACTGGGCAGTCGAGCTGGTGCGAGCTTTGCTCTGGCTTGCCCGGTGACTGGCATCTTGCTCTTCTAGTTGGGGCGCCCATAGCAGTGTGTGAACAACAGAGCTGCATGGTCGTGGCATTTCCCGTGCGTGAGGGGCCCCTCGGCGGCCGGGCTGCCCGTGGGCGGCACCGCGGGGAGCTGCGAGGCCCGGGCAGCTCTGCCTGGTGCAGGCTGAGGAGAGAGGCCCAGGACGGGGGCGCAGGGCCGCGGCAGAGGCCTTCACAGGGCCCCACGACAGGGCCCTGGGGAGCCTTGGCTGCCCCTGCAACTGTTATGCTGAGGCGGCAGCGAGAGCTTGATGCTTTTTTCTACTTCAGTTCTACAGTGGGCTTAACAAAAGCTTCGGGTTAATGGTTCAGGTGTCATAAGGGCTCTGGTGCAAGGAGAAAATGACTCAGAGCCATTTTTGGTCCAGGACGTTCTTCCACTGGGCTCTCCAGCATCTGACCCAGCTAGTCCTTGGTGGCCATTTGACTAAATTACATTATTTGAAGTTGTTGTGCTACATTCAGCCCTGGTCTTAAAATACAAGGTGAGACTTGTATCTTCTCAATTCAATATGAAGACAGCTGTATGCATTTTCCCTTGTTTGTAAATTGTACACACATGCTGTTTGCAGTAAGCACCAAACAATGCAATGCGAGGCATTTCAACAGAGGCATAATTCAGTGTAACCCAGCAGAAATGCAGAGCCTTAGAAGTGGTCCTTTGAAACTGCAAATTTTGGAAACGGGGCCAGAAGACCTACACTGGAGCAGCGCAAGAAACAATGGTTAACACAGTGACATTTTTCCTGTAAGAAAAATACAACAGGAAGAAATTAGGACTCATTTTTTTAAGCTTGTTGACTTACATGAACGCTTCGGTTGGCATGCTTCGTATTTGTGGCATAGTAGGGATTAAAATTCTCATTTCTTCACCAACAGAGAATATTGCTGTACAAGATACTCTTGGCGCCAAACAAGCTTTTTTTTTTTTTTCCCAAGTGTAAATTTGCCTCATACATTATGTTTTGGTTCAAAGAAGATTTGCACGTTGTGAAGTATCTAAAGGCAGAACAGCCTGAGCCGGTGCAAGCACTGAGGGCAGGAGAGGAACGTTCAGTGCAGGCTCTGTTCAGCTTGTGTTAGCCCAGGTGGAACGGAGTATTTACAACGTAATCCTTATAACTACTCTGCCTGGGTTATCTCCACCCAACACTGAAGCAGTCCATACAGGTGTACCCTAAATACATGCAAAAATGTAGGTGGCAGGCAGCTAGCAGAGAGAATCTGTCAGGAAATCTAATGGAGACAGCACGTCATCCTTGGGCAAAGGGAGGGACGTGAGGTGTGAACTCAGCTTGGCCTGCACGGGGAATACGCCTGGGGTTAAGCAGCTGCTGTCTGATTCTTGCACCGATGCAGCCCACATGGAAATGGAGGGTTTTGCAGTGCGCAGGAGCCCAGGGCTGAACCAGCCATTTGAAACATGGGTAAGGTCTCCTCAGCCCTCCCAAGGAACCTGGGGTTCTCTCAGCAGCTACTGAAGTTGCAAGGTGAACATGTTAGTGGATAAATCCAGAATCCATCACCTCAGCTGGCTTTTTTAAAAGTGGCCGTTGCTATTTGGCCTTCAAGTACGTTCATGTGGCACAGGTCCTATTGGCCCAACTGTTGCAAGAAATTGCAGGTTTTCTGCTTCTGCCAAAGCACCTGAAGTCACTTCAGGCTGTGTCCCAGATCCCCAGTGGATTCTGTCTGAGAAAGCCTGTAAGTCTACCCTGTGGCTGCCCAGGTTGGGAGTGACACTGGGAAAAACAGGAATAATGATCATCCACTGGTAATTTTCATGGCAAAAAAGATAATGGTGCTCACAGAATACACAGCCTTGAAGAAGAGCTTTCTGATATGTGAGAAATAAGGTACAGGTTGCAGAAACTTTTTGCCTTCTTCCATGTTGTGGATGCTTAGGACTTACACGCCTCGGTGTAAATGAACATAAGAGTATAATGTTTAGGTGCATGTGCATGTTCACATAGTTGTAGCAAAAGGTTCATTCTCAGTGTTTCTGCTTAATGTTTCTTCTTTCTTTCTCTCCAGTCGAAGACCACCCCCTTCACCTACTCGGCCCACTGTAATTCGTCCGTTAGATTCGTCCCTATTAGACTAAACGAAGTTTCTGGCATGCCATTCATTGTTAACCAAATATGTGGAAGCAAATTGCTTGATAACTGTTGCAATAACCAATGTATAGTGGCATGTATGGACATCTATAGGCAAGTAACCAGTTTTACTGATACATTCTCTGTCCATTCTGCATTGCTTGTGAGTCTTCAATGTTTTGGGAAGGTCTGTGCTGCCTTGGCTCTTCCTTGTGCTGTAGCTGATGCTAGCTAACTTACTGACATACATATTCACCCAGACAGCTGTGCTCACAATCCTGCCCAGCCAAATGAGGGATTGCGTGTGTGAGTGAGTGTGTGCGTGCGCACACGTGTTGTCCGAGTCTGCTGCTTTTCTTCTTCTGTCTGAATGGCTTCTTGTTTTATATGTAGTTTTCAGATTTGTAAGGTGTACCACTTAAAGAAAAGTTTTCTGTCATTTGGAATTAGAGGGTTCTGCCCATTGTCTTCTTTAATGGCTAAACTGGGCTAAGAAAAGCAAGGTTGTTTTTTAAGCAAGCTCCTTGTTGGCCCAATACTTCCCTGTCTCTCTTGCAGCCTGGATGGCAGCTTGTCCTATAATTCTCCTCATCAGAAACCTAGTTTATAAAGAACATTGTTCAACAAGAAGGGTGTGTATGGTACAGTCAGTGTTTTACAAAATCCTTCTTTCCACATTGGTGACTGACATCCAAAGTTGGCTTGGCGATCAGCAAGGACCAGGCTGCAGTACCCTGGCCTGTACTAGCTAGTGTTCTCAGCAGCTGTGACAAATCCATCCTGGATGTGACAGAAGCAGTTTGAAGGGCTGGTACATGACAGACCAACACGGGCCAACTTGCTTTGTCCTCTACTAGGACTTGCTCATATTGGTACCCTGGCTGAACTAAGTGGAAGCACTATGTGTGTGTGAGTGTGGGTAATATGTCTAAATATGCTGCCTGGAAGGACTTAGAAGGTTGAGTACTGCATTTGGTCATTGTGGGAGCCAGTCAACAGAGCTATGGCCTTGGTTTGGATGTGAGCTCTCCAAGGAACCAGTTTGAATTCAAGATACTGGCTCAAGCCAGTCAAGGAAGTTCCACTATAGAAAGGTTTTCCGTTTGCATCTCCTGAGGTCCCACCTGCCTCAGACTGGGAGTCTCTTAATCCAAATAGGTACTAAGAAGCACTCAGCTGTGCATCCTGGCAGTGTGTTGTTTTAGCAGATACTCACTTTCAGAGGTCTTCTCTGCTTGTTGTTTTACAAATTGTGTATTAGTGCATCAAAAAAAAAAAACCACTACACCGTTATCACTTAATTTTAAACACTTAAGATTAGTGTGATCCTTGTGGCTTAAAACTTAAATCAATAGAACTATACTAAAGACTAATTTGGTCTTGTGTCTTCAGAAAATATTAATTGTTGTTACTACAGTTTTAGTTACAGATCCCTAGGCAAAGCCTTTGGTGGTTTCAAAGGCCACTAGTATAACAATCTAATAAATGTATTTCTGGAGACTGCTTATAGGGCTACATTATGTTGTATCTCCGTGGTTAGGAAGAATCCAGTCTAAGAACCACAACCAGTGGAAAATTTCCCTGTTAATTAGTCCCAGGCTGCTGATTAAATAACAGTTATGTTATTTACTGAAACAAATCATATTTCTGCTTAAATGAGAGGTGAGCTTGGAAAAGCACCATGATTTGTGTGTTAGCTTAACTTTAATTTCCTGTCAACCTCATACTTGTGACACACGCCTGGGGAGCCCAGATATCAGTATTTGAAGGGCAGTGAAGATGGAATTTCTCAGTGCAGTGGCAGCTTGATGGTCTCAGCAAAGGGCTGAAATGGCCAGTGTTTGTCTAGAGAACAGGACCAAATCTTCAAGTGCAGAAAATCAGTTTACAAGGGAAAAAAAGGGCGCAACTGCAACTGCACTACATTGGTTTTTACTACAGAAAAAGTGAAAACATATTTTGATGTTTTTTCTTCTGTTTTCCACTCTGTAGTGCTCTCTTCTGTAACATATAATGCATCTGTTAAATAAGTTTTTATAAGCAACTGTAGTAGTCCATATTATTGCCTAGCTAGCAAACCTGTATATAGATTATCAGCTAGTTACTGAGCTGGCAGCTGCCTTCTGTGAGAAGGCCCTGCTTAGCACCTCTTCCACCTCAGCCAGCGAGAGTCATCCTGTTAACCCCAAATCTTAATATTCACCCCATCCAACCCTAAATGCCTGAGTACAGCTTTAGCTGTCCAAGGCCTCCTTTGCTTGGTGGGAAAAGACAGCAGCTCCAGAAAGTGATTCAGACTGGTGTGGCTGCACAGGACGCCAGGCCCCAGGGTGGGAATGCTGGTAACTTAGGAGCCTCAATCAGATGGCATAATTCTTGGTCTAAAAATGTTTAATTAACATACTTGAGACTCCTTAATTTACATTACTTATGGTTTCTGTGAAGCTTAAGGAAATACACAGTTATCACAATTCATTGCTACCCTTAAGTCTGCCCCACAAGAAATGGTAATTCTCCGTGGTAGTCTCAAATTCCAAATGAAGCTCTCCAGGATAGATTCACCATCAAGAGGAGGAAGGGAAGTCGTGGGGTCTGTAGCCCTGGTGTTAGCACCACTGGGTTCTGCCCTCGTTTTGAGGCCGTGGGGCACAGCGTGCAGCTGCGCGGCCCTTCCTTCTGCTGCATCCCCATTCAGATTACACCTAAACCTGGCCCTGCTCCTGAAATGCAGCACTTCTGGGTGGGTAGGTTGGTTAGGTTAAGCAACAGAAGGCTCTCTGAGTTTACGTGAGCTTTGTATTAGCTGGATGATACTTGGGCTAAGTTTCAGGAGGGTGCTCGTGTTCCTGCATTTAGACTAAGACTAGATCTCTGCATAAAGAACATGTTTCACCTCATCCCATCGCAGATGACCAACAGCTGAAGAGCTCACCTGTGCCATAAAAATAGCTCTCAGTCTTTAATCTCAAGGGATCTTGTGTTGGGATTAAAAAGATTGTATGTTCAATGAAAAGGTTTATGTAAATAGTATGTGTTTATTTTGTTGCCGATCTTACTGCACTTTCTGAGTAAGTTTCATAAAAGGAGATATTTATTATATTAAAAGAGACATGTTATAGGTTATGACATTTTGTGTTAATGTATAACATAGCAAATATTGTACTCTATATTGCTGACAGCTACACTAGGCAATATATATACAGCATATTGAGATTACTGGCTAGCTCTGTCTGTCTTAAAATAGCCCCAGCCTCCTGAATTGAGAGCAGAGCTATTTTGCACATGTGATGCTGGGGAGGCACCTCCCGTCCTGGCGCGTGTAGGACGGTGCCTCCTGCTTCTTCCCCCGGGCTCCAGCAGAACAGCTCCCTTGTGTAAATGAATGTTACTCTGCCCGTCTTTCCTCTTGCTTTGTCTGCAGGCGAGCTGATACCGACGGCTCCTCCCGTCCCGACAGCCCTTCACTCTTGCTTGATATATGATTTGTGCCGTCTCGAGAGCCGCTTGTTTCACTTCCTGTTTCTTTGCTTTCCCAGAATGGTGTAAGCAATGTCTTCTTTATGTAAGGAGCTAACGCTTAATTTCTGTCTGAATTTTGCTCTGTATGTTAATACCCTACTTCATAACAGCCAAAACATCTGCCATCGGCTTCCTAGTCTGTAAATGGTTCCTGGTATTGGCCTTTGAGCACAGCAAGTCATTGGTCATTACCAAGCATTGCATACACCCGCTGTAAAAATGTTATGCTGCATTTCTGAACCTGAAATAAACTGTAACTCTTGACGGGCTTTTATTATTGCTTTCTGGATGCGCAGGAGCGGTCTTCACCATAACCTCAGCATGCTGCACTCCACCTCTCTGTTTGGACTGCAGTAAGGATTCACCAGAGACACATGTTGCAGTTCATATCGCTAGAGATATCACTTAAGTGTATGGGGAGATGGGAGGGAAGTGACCCATGGAAAGTGTTCAGCTTGATACCGTTAGGGGCTTGGAGTGCTGCAGAGATGTTCTGCTGGGAAATGGGTGAGTGCTTTTCCAGGCAGTACCAGATATTTCTTTCACCGTTGGGGAAGACGTGTTTGGGGAGATTCAGAGCTGAGCAGGGGTCCAGCGAGCCGTCAGGAGCAGAAGTTGGAGTGCCGTTGTGCGTGTGCGTGCGTTCCGCCTGGAAGGGATTTCTCCCTGAAGTGATGGAGTACGAGCATGCAGATGCCTCCACGTCTCTGCTGCTCAGTTCCTCCCGCAGGTTAGTAAGAGCCAAGTCACTGGACTCAGTGCTTGGAAGAGCAGGACAGCAAGTAGGAAACGCACAGCAGCTTCCTCCGCAAGGGAACGTGTCCTGCCTGAGCAAGACAGTCCCTGTGCTGGGCCCTAGGTGCTAGAGAAAGAGAGGGGAGCAAAACACGGGATGGGCAGGGCAGCAATGTCCCAAATTTGCTGTTAATGCTTGTGAGCCCTGGGTTTTTTCTTTTTGTGAAGAGCCTCTAATGGCTGCGCCGGAGGCAGTGTCTGCACTCACTCTCAGTAGACAGGAGTGTCCCACACGTGTCCTGGCTGGCTGGAGTACATTAAATATCCCTGTGTGAGTTGTTTCCCTTCGTGCTGGCCAGCTAATATGTCAGTGTTGTCTGCTGGATACTAGAATGAGCAGCCGCTCTGCTCTGACTGCTGCGCTAAGTCACTGACTGCCAAGGGTCTTTCCTGCATATTTTGGCAGCAGACTCATTGCACTGCCATCACCCAAGCTTTTAGGCTTCCTCAGCAATGTCCCCTCCAAATATTGCAATCCAACGCATAGATCATCTTGTCTGGTCATTCCTTGAATCCATCAGAATCTCACTTACCGGCCTCCTCCAAGAACAGTGTTTGAAACAAACCGTGGTCCAGATTTTAAGGCTGGCTGGGGAAAAGCTCTTCTGGCGGATGTTATTTTCTGCAAGAAAAGTAGAAAGTTTCTGACCAAGGATCTCGACACTCGTGATGCGATTGTCCTAGTTCTGTGGCGCCGACATGGCAGATGGGAAGTGGTGAGGATGAAAGCAGAAGCTGTGCTGACAGCCAGCTGATTCTCATCTCCTTCATGCTCTTTTCTTTACTGTGCATGTTCTGTGCCTTTTTCTCTTAACCCATTTTATAATTTTGTATATGAGCCATTTTGTTGTATCTTACCTCCCGTTTTAATTCTGTTCACCTCCCTCCCCATGAATTTTGGGTTATTTTTTTTTTTTTCCCCTAGGCGACCTCCTCCAGCTGTTCCAGGAAGATCATCCTAACACGCACATTTCATTTCTTTTGTGTTATATGCAATGTGTTGTCTTTTTGGCCAAAATTATCTTTACTTTGCACTACACTATTTGTAAATAAAAATTTTATTTTCAGAATCAGTGATAAGCTTGGTGATAAATAAAAGAAAATGCTTTTCCATTACAGGCTTCACCCACTCTTTCTTAAATGGAGCCATTAACACCCCCAGAAAGTAATTGCCTGGGTCCTGCTGAAATTGTGGCCATCTGTAGAGAGAGAGGGAGGTGCTGCTGGGATCCTAGCACAGCTTCAGAATCCCTTATCCATTAGGGGCTCCAGAGAAGGGGCTTTTGGCTTAATGGTACAGGAGGAAGAGTGGACAATGTCTTAGCAACAAAGACTTGAAGAGACCCTCTGAGGAGAGGCTAATAAACCAGGGGAATGGAATGCCCACTCGATAGTAGCACTCTCTGCACTGATGAATCTACATGGTTATAAAGAAATCGCAGCTGCTGTGACCGTTTCTCTAGCTGAACCATTGAATTCTCTGCGGGCCAACCCTGTTGGAGCATCCGAGCTCAAATAACTGTAAGTAGCTACCCCTGCGATTGCAAATGTGCCTGTTCCCGTGGCATCCAAGTGAAAGACTGTGGCATTTAATGGGCAGAAAAAATGGGTTTGTTTTGGGTGCTGGAGAAGTGTGTAAAGGAGTAAGCCTCAAGGAGTTCATCTAATCTAATCAATGTTTTCATTTACTTTATATTAAAAAAAAAGGTATCTTAAGCTGCTTAGATAAATTGGAGAGAATTTGTGCAAGGGTGAAATGGAGGCACAATGTGACCTATATTCTGTGGATAAGTGGAAAAGGCTAAGGGTGCCACACACCAGCTGGTGGCATTAGGCATCCTAGGCTGCTTGACAAGGGATGTGTCAAGACAACCCCCCTAATTTTTGTTTCCTGATATTCATGTTGTTGTCCCCATGTCATAAAGAAAAGGTTAGTGATTGCTGTGTGGAGAGATGGAAAGATCCTGCTTTCAAAACCTAAAGCTTTGCTGTCGCCTGCTTCCCAGATCCCCGTCTCCTGCAGGGGAGACAGCCTGATGTCACTGTGGTGGTGGCTGACACTTGTCTTTCCCTGCTGCAGACTCCCGAGATGGATATTCCAAATGGCACGGGTCAGTGATTCCCCTGAGCAGCAACGTTTATCCCTGGCCAGTTTAGAATTACTTAACTTTGGGCTAGATTGAAGTTGAACGAAGATGTCCTCTTGAAGTGCTGTATCCCAGCAGATTTGGAAACCCCAACCTAAAGAAACTGCACCTGCTTTGTTATGCAAAGTAACATTTAATGGTTTCTCAGTTGCATAAACCAAGAAGGACCAATATTTTTGTTTGGTCTCATGGTGTGCATCCGATGTATCCTCAGATAGGGAATGCTTAAAGCAGTTTCACTGCTGAGAGGCAGCGGTCCCTGAATTGGTCCCTACGCAGGAGTCACTGAATTGAATGCGGAGTTAAGACCAAGTTTCCTCGTTCAGAGCATGGCCTTGTCACGAGTCTGCAGGGTCTGACGGGGAGCAGCAACACTGATTCTCTCTGCCTGTTGCTGTTTCTATAGCTCCTTTATTTCCCAGGGCCATGTTACTTTGTGACTATTGCTACCTGGTTTCATATGTGCATATTTGACGTTTGCCCTTTTCCTAGCTCAGGGGGATTGTTGGCAATCAGGACTTGGGCAGAGTGTTTCTGAGGCAATATTCCTCCTTGGGGAAGGGGTAGAGAGTCTGACATTTCGGTGCTCTTGATGGCAGCCTGGAACCCCTGAGGCTTTCCAGACAGTGCTTGGGGCAACGTATTTTCCCCTAGAAGGAATGAAGTGTGGGAACTGTCCCTGCTCCAAAAACTCGTAACTCGTGATATCAAAGGATTCCCAAGTGGAGGCTTTCGCCCAAACAAGATGGGCTATTTCGGTTCTTCGCAGCAGAATGACTCTCTTGGAAATTTCCTTGGGAAGAAATGGTCTTCTCTTGGGAGAACTGAAAAAATGTTGTCCTGATAGTGAGCATGGGGCTACTCAGCTGTTCCCTGCAATGCTGGGACACGTGCTGTAAGCCTTTCAGATTTTCTTAAAATAAAAATGAGATGTCACCATGACTACTACAACATATCAAACCTGGCAAGTGACAGAATGGCTCCAAGCGCAGGAGGTATTAGGGACTCCCAAAGTGGGTTGCTCATTTCCTAGAAAACCCAAGGCACGTGCTGTGTCTGCTCACCGAGATGAGAAGCCGGTTCTACGTGTGGGCTGTTTGTCCACAAAAATCCTTCACACTTGATGGATTAAAAAGCAAAACAACAGAAATGCTGCACTCCTGCTACACTTCTGTAGCATTAGGTTTCCTTGCTCTTGTAACCTTTCATTCTTCTACTGAGTCCTTTTGAAGAGTGTCATATTAACATCTTTCTAGACAGTTTTTTTAAAACAGGTTGATTCTGACAGGTTTGCTAAAAGTAGGCCATAAACGCCGGTTAATTCTGTCTGCTCAGCTTAAAGATTCCCAGTTTTTCCTTTCTACCTGATCTGTGAAGGAAAGGGAAGTTCTGCCTTACAGTTGTGCTAGATTTAACAAGCCACAGATGCCCCATGAAAAATTAAGAGAAATAGTGCATTGTGTCAAATAACCTTCTATTCAATGGCAGGCCCAACATGCATGTCTTGTGGGCCTTCTGACTCCAGAATTCCCTGACCAAAGATTTTATTGCTGAGGATGATGAGCCCTGGGCAAGGAATGAACATCTGGGGCTTGTGCCCTGGGCACGGGGTGCATGTTTTCCTTCTGTATTTGCTTGCTTTGCTATCGTAAGAGGAGGGCAGGCGCACAGTCCGGCAGCTTCAGCCCTGGTGCTCAGTAATTTGGGGTTTGCTGCTAGCAGGGCACAAAAAGCTGTGCGTGCAGCAGAGGTTGCTGCTCAGGCAGTCACTGTGCTCCTGCAGAGCAGGTGAGTGCGTTTTGAAAACTGAAATGCTTCAGGTTAGGAAAAAGACTTGCAAAGAAGCGCTTCTGTGTTCTCTCCGAGCCCCTTTTCACCTGCCGGTGCCAGGAAGTCCTCCCTAGCTGTTGGGTTGGCCCTGCGAGCTGTCCTGCTGCCAGCCGTGAGCTGGTGGGGCTCCACCTGCCATCTCCCTCCTTGGGAAGGGAGGGTCTTGTGTTGTGCAGGCCCCGTTCTGGGACAGAGCTGCCCAGATCCACCATGGTGCAAGTGATGAGTAATAGGCGAGCATTTGTTAGCGAAACACGGACTGGTGCTGCTAAATCTTGGGTGCGACTCGGGGGCAGAGGGCTGGTTTTCCTGGGGAAGGTTTCTCCGGGCGGTGCGGAGTCCAGACGTGCAGCTTGGAAGCCCTAAGTGAAGCCAGCGCTGTTACATGGAGCACAGCTCCTTTCTGGCAGTATCTGAGCTTGCGTGGTGTCCCCTTCTGGAAGGACTGTTCTCCCCGCGCCCATGTACCTGCAGAGCCAGCACTACACGCTCTCCCAGACGGACGCTCTGCACTCACAGAGGCCCAGGTGTGCACGTGCCCTGAGTGCCGCGGTGATGAACGCGTGGAGCGGGGAGGGGAAGAGGCTTCTGCGGCTGTTACCTCACTGTGGGCAGGGGGAGCACTGACACCTTCCATGAGCACTGTGCCACCAGGATGCCTGCGCCCACGGGGCTGGGCACTGTGACTACTTACCTGTCCTCGCAGCTGGTGCCAGCGCTGGGGATGCACAAAGCCCCAGAAGTGGCTCTCGGGCCCCTGAGGTGGCTCTCGGGTCCACCAGAGTGGCTGTGGAGGGAACCCCCCTCAGAGCTGGGGGTTCCCTTTTGCATGCGGCTGCTGTGGGATCAGCCTCCCTCAGGCCCCCTGCTCCCCGCTGGATGCTGCAGGGCAGGGCTGGTGGGGGACGCTCCAGCCGGTGCCAGGATCGCAGAATCCGGGCAATTCCCCACCCGGGTGGGCCCGCGCTGGCCTGCGCCGCAGCGCGACTCGCTGGCCGGCAGCGCCCTCTGTTGTGGCACGAGCCGGAGCCGGCCGGGCAGGACGGCAGCGCGGTGCCACCGTGGCGGCTCCGCCATCGGGCAGGCCCGAGCGCGGGTGGGAGGTCACAGCAGCCTCTGGCGACGGAGAAGGGCGTCTGTCACCTCCTGCGATCTTCACCAACCCTTCTCCTAAGGGCTCAGGGTTGTCTGGCAGCACTGGGAGACTCCGGCTGTCTCGTGCGACGTGCCGGAGCGCCACTGAGCAGCACTGGCCTCCCCACCTCCTCGCAGCTCCTCTGCAGGCCCCGGGTGACCCTGCCTCTCTGCAGAGCACTCTGTCTCTCCTACCCCTTTTCCTCTCCCGGGCCTGCGGTGACCCTCGCATGCCAGCCCAGTCCCCCCTCTCTCCCGCACGACTCCAACCAGCCTTGGCCCCGCGTGAGGAAGCGTCAGCAGGAAGGACCTGCTGCCTGCGCTGGCCCTGATCCTGTGCTCTGTGACAGCCTCCCTTGCGGAGAGGGAGGGCAAAAGCTCACCCAGGGGGAAGGGACTGCAAGGGTGGGACGCGAGAAGGTTGGTGTCCTCTCCAAGCTGGCAAGTTCTGATTCAAAGCTTCTACCTGTCAGCTGCAGGAACAGAAGCAAGGGGCTGGTGGTGCTTATTGAAGCACTATTGCAGAGCAGATGAGCCACTGGCTGTGAGCCCTCTCTGTGCCCAGGACTGCTGCCACAGGGCCCAACCTAGTATTCCTGAAGGTAACACATGCAAATGTGCCACTATTTCTGTGCAAGAGCCTTTATTGTCAAGGTGTCCGGTGTGTCAGGGACTGTCTCTTAGAAAGGATCCTTCATGTTGCTTTTAGCAGAGGGTCCCTTCTCTCCCTCCCTCTGTTCCTCAGAGGCAGGCCTACATGAGGAACCTGGAGAGATCCTCCTTGATCTCGGCCTCATCCCATGGGCCGTGAATATTGTCCTTGAACAGCTGAAGCCGAATGAGACAGTAGGGACAGAGACAGGAGATGCAGAGCAGCAGCAAGGCGAAGAGAACGGCACCCACGCTGGAAATGCTCACCAGTCCTGCCAGCGCTGCCAGCGCAAAGAGCACGGTGACCGCCACGTAGCACCGGGGCGTCTGGGCTTTCAGCTTCTTCTGCAGCATGGGCCAGAGGGCGAAGATCTGCATGGCGAAGGTGACGGTAACAAAGGCGTGGAGGGAGCGCGGCAGGCGGGATGCCAAGCACACAGAGGCAAAGATGGCCATGTTGAGGGACAGCGTGCTGGATACAATGGCAGCATTAGCGCCGTAGTCGAAGAAGATGAGGTGGCCCAGGAGCATGAAGGCCGACATGGCGTAGATGGTGTCTGTGCTGATTGATTCTGTCAGTGTCTTAAGCACCGGTGAAAAGCCGTAGGTGAAGGCAATGAATACTACTGTGCTCTTCAGGTCTGCCCACCACGTCCGCCCGCTCTTCTGCCTCCCGTCCCCAGCGTCAATAACGTGGAACAGGATGTAGCCAAGCAGGGAAGAGACCAGGCCTGCTCCGAAGAGCTCTTGTGGGCTCAGCATCCCGGCGTCCATGTACCACCAGGTAACGACGAAGACGCAGACGCTGCACAGCTGCTGCGCCACTGCCCCTGACTCGAAGACCACAGCCCAGTACTGGTACTGGCGGGCATGGATGTTCTTCCGTAGCTCCTCCAGGAACCGCTGGTCCACATAGTTATCCGGGAAGGGCTGGCGCTCATAGAGCACCTTCTGCCAGCGCCTCCCGGGGCTCGTCTCCACCTGGGCCATTCTTCAACCCGAGTTTGGTCCGACCGCCTCTGCGTGC
Source organism: Tinamus guttatus (assembly GCF_059628265.1). Taxonomy (NCBI): domain Eukaryota; kingdom Metazoa; phylum Chordata; class Aves; order Tinamiformes; family Tinamidae; genus Tinamus; species Tinamus guttatus. The sequence goes on along the minus strand of NW_028288745.1, from coordinate 5,056,868 downwards.
GCCGGGGAGTTCTGCGGGCGTGAGATAGGGCTCCTGGGGACACCCCACACGGTGACTTCCTCAGGTCCTGCTCCTCCTCCAGCTCGTGCCCCCCCCCAGAAAGCAGCCCGCAGCGCTGCGCTCCTGAGCAGGGCACGGTACTAGGTTAACCCGTGCTGGGAGGCACAGGGAAGGGCCCCGTCCGCAGCTTCCCCGTTCCTGAGCCCTAACAGGGAGCAGGAGGCTTTAGAGGCAGCACCCCTGGGAAAGGGCAGCTCTTGAGGCCCTGGGGCAGCCCGTCTGCACCACGAGCGGCGAAACCCCGGGTGCACGGCCGGGCACCCCCGTCCCCCTTTTCAGCACCGCGGCCCCTTTTTAGCCCCGCGATTCCCCAGCCCCGGGAGCCGGGGTGGGTGTTTGGACGCTACAGGCAAAGCGCAGGGCCCGGCCCCGCGCGGCCGCCCCGCTCGCCCTCCCCGCCCGCGCACCGCGGGCCCCGCGCGCGGCCTGTCGGGCCTGCCCGGCCTCCCGCCCGCCTCCCGGGCCGCCCTCCCGCCGCCCTGTCCGGCCTCCCGGCCCGGCCCTCCCGCCTCCCGGGCCGCCCCGCGGAGCCCGGCCCCGCCGCCCCCGCCGCCCTCGCCGCGCGCGGGAGCAGGCGCAGGAGCGCCCGGCTCGGCGGGTGGCGGCGCCCCGGCTGGCGGCGCCGGGCGCTGCAGGCCCGGCTGTGGAGGTGCCCGCTAGGGCTCGGCCTCCCTCCGGCCCGGGCCAGGCCCCCGTTCCCCCGGGGGCAGAGCCGGGAGCGCCGCTGCTCCGCGGTGGCCCCGGCCTCCTGTGCCGCGAGCCCCGGACCCGCTCTTCTGGCCGAGCCGCGACTGGGGACGGGCGGCCGCCGGTCCCGCGGCTTCCCCGGGGCGGCAGGCGCAGCCGGAGCAGCTCTGCGCAGGCCTCAAGGCTCCTTCCCAGCCCGCAGCGAGCGGCTGGCGCAGGGGAGCCACTTGCTTTGGCCCCTCGCGAGGCCACAATCTGGGACCGGAGAGGCCTCGGATGGGGGCAGCGCAGCCCTGAACACTGCCCTGTTTGTGCTTCAGGAAGGGAGCGTTCGCGTTTGTCCTGCCACGGCGGCAGTGCTGGGAGCAGATCAAAGAGCTGGTGGTTTTTTTCTTTCCATGCCTTGTGCCATTCATTCCTCCTGGCTACAAGCCACGATCAGCCTGCTCCTACCACGGAGGCCTCTCCAAAGGAGAGGACGTGAGGTAACTGCTGCAAGGCCACCTTTCCTACAGAGAAGCCCAGGGCAGCAGGCAACCCATCCATTGCAGCTGTATCCTGTGCAGGGGAGCCTTGAGCAGGGTCACCCCATGCTGGCATCTAAAACGCGCCACCCCCTGGCACCCAGTGCCCCTATGCTATTAACTTAGCTGGTCGGAAGCCCTGGGTCCCGTTGCTTTGTCCGTGGCCGTGCATGTCCGCGTGCCTCCGTGCGCACGAGCTTTTGCCCACAGGGAAGGAAAGCACTGCCAGCTCCTGCAATCACTGGCATCACCTTGAAGCGCAGGGATTACAGGGCTGGAATTTGATTTTGAAAGACATTTCTTTCTCTTAATGCTGCAGAGAAAGCTATGGTGCCTAAAATAAAAGCTCAGCGCCGAGAAGGGCCGCAGCTCACTCTGCGGAGCAGCTTCGTGCCAAGGTGGGTACCCATGGCCATGCGTGTGCTCGGTGCCACGTAGCGCTGTGGCTGCCCTCGGGAGCCCCCGCAGCCCCTGCGCATGGGGCAGGACAGTGCTCGGCCCTTGCTGTCCTCCCCAAACCCATCCACCTTCCCGAGGTCAGAGGCCCAGGCCAGGGTATCTGAAGGGGGGTCAGCTGGTCCCCAACGTGCCAGACCCCCAAGCCCAGCCCAGCTCCATCCTAACTTTCTGCTTTCTGCTGGCATTTCAGGCTTTTGACTCCCCACCCAACATCGCTGCTGCCCCTGCTGTTGTCCGCAGTGTCTGCGTTACAGCAGGTTTGATTTGACTTCTTTCTGGGCTTTTATACTTCAGCAGGATGCTCTGGGGCCTGGGAATAATGGGCTGAGGCTCAAGAAGTGGTCAAATCTGTTGGGAAACCTCATCTTGCAGAGGGGTTAGAAGAGAGGTAAGAAGTGCTCTCCTGCCCTTTGGAATTCCCTCTAAAGTCCCGCTCGCAGGTAAGGAAGGGTGGGAGATGGCTGTCGTTTTGCAACACGCAACCTCCTCAAGCAACGCCGGGCAATGCCAGCCGTGGTGGCGGCAGAGCAGCGCTCACCCGCGGCCCCGTGCGCACGTGCAGGTGTCCTGCCTGCGTGCACAGCCCTGGCACGAGGGGCCCATCCAGGCGAAGCAGCTCCTGGCTTTGCTCGGGGCAGCGCTGACCAGTGCCGAGGCTTGCTGGGCTCCGCTCCTTCTCGATGCCTCGGAAAGCCCCACGGAGAGGCCCTGAGCAGAGCAGCTGCCCCTGCAGCTGGGGGATGCTGGTCCCGGAGCTGTCTAAGAGCTGGCTGTGACTCTTGTCCCTCTCTGGGAGGATGGGACTGCATGTGCTTTCTGCTGTGTGCCCCTTCCACACGAAGTCTAAAGGGCAGCTCAGCCTTCCCAGGTGGCCCAGACTTTGCCTGCAGGCGAGTGACTCACCTGTCTGCCTGACAGCCCTGTCCCTATCAGGATCAGCCAGGTCACCATCCTGGCTGCTTGGAGGGAAACATGTGCTGCGGAGTCATCCCTGGACCTTCGTGGTGCCACGTGGGCTGTGGAGGCAGGAATGGAAAAGCAGCTGGGAGATTCCCATCACGCCCCATGCAGGCCCCTAAGCAGCAGACTGAGGTAAACCTCCCATGTGAGTATCTTAATTTCTGCTCTCAATTCCACGCAACAAAGTTTCTCCCACCAGCTACAGATAAATCAGGTGGCAGGAGGGGTGTTTGCACAGCAGAGTGGATCAGCCCTCCGTGACACAGGCAAACGCTTGTTTATAGGGTGTCCTTCTGCTGAACACTGGGGATTTTCCCTGCGTCATCTGTCCCCGCGGGCGGTGGGTCCCGCAGCTCTACGTGATGAGACTGTCGAGCGCAGGCAGGAAGCCAGGCCGGGAGCTGCTGGGCCAGCTGGTATCAGAGGGGCCCGGGGCAGTGCGATATGCAAGTGGCACAAGTCAGGATCCCCCGTGTTTGTTTGAGCCCCCATCCAGCATGAAGCGGCACAAAATGCTGGGCTGGCTTGTGGGAGGAACAGCTCAGAATGAGGGAGAGTGAAGGCCAGGGCGTCCTGGGCCTTTTGCTCCCCCTTGGCCACCCTCTCCCCGTGCCTGGGGGCCTGCACTGCTGGATAATTTACACTTCCCTTTCCCAGAGAGGTTTTGGCCCAGAGGGCCAGTGCTTCCCAGCACCACAGGTTGATCCCTTCCGGAAAAGGTGAGTCCCTCTTCCCACCTTCACTGGGGGGATCTGCAGGTGCAGAGCTCTGTACGGGGCAGCACTGGGGGCCAGGCAGAGCCCCTGAGGCGCTGCTGCATGTGCGGAGGTGTCCAGGCCTCTCCAGTTTACTGGAGCTTTCTGGGAATAAAGGAGTCAATCCCAGGAGGAACCCAGCAAGCAGCACAGAGCTGCTGAGCACAGTATGCCTGGGAATTTGTTGACAGAAGAGGGTATTTTCTCAACAGAGCAGCCCCGGGTGGATTTTCTTACCCGAGCTGCTGGCAGCTGGCTGCAGCGTGTGCTGGAGGGTGTCCTGTCCCGGGTGACTGCTGACACCATCAGGCTTTGGCTTTTTTTGGCTGGGACCCATTCAGGACATCCTGTTTGAACAGCTCCGCTTTGCACCCGCGTTCAGCTGCTGCCTGGGCCAATCTTTGCATAAGGGGAGGCTGGGGTGGCAGAGTAGGGGCTCGAAGGAGGGACTTGGCCACGAAGTGACAGCCGTGGTGTCCTGCTGTCACCTGTGAAGGTGCTGCCTCTGCCAATGGTGCTGGCATCTCCCTTTAGTGCCTCTGTTTGTGAAAGGGGGTTTTGAGGCTCACCTGCCTTGCCAAGTCCTTTGGGAGCCGCTGCTGAAATGCAGGTCCTCTTGGTGAGCTGGCTGTCACAGCACTGCACACCCTGCGTGCTTCAAAGACCTCCCGTTTGCTTGGTAGGCACCGTATTTTGCAAAAGACCTCACTACGGATCTGTTTAATTTTTGTAGGTCTCTGACTTTTCAGTGTGCTGCTAAAACTGCTTGGAAGTAACACTGGAAGAGGTGACAGGCTGAGTTTTAAATAGCTGTGACTGATCTAGGCCTCGGCTGGAGAAATTTGAATTTCAAAGTATTCAGGGCACTGCACCCCCCACCCCCGCCAGTGCACGCAAACCGCAGTCTCATGGGTCGCTTGGAAATACATCTGCTTGTTCTCAGCCTGGGACGGCTGGGTGTGAAATGACATTTGTGTCACAGGCAACTAGGCTGCAAAATAACTGAGCAATCCCCCCGCTTAGGTATTTGCACTGCTAGTTTTTATCAGGACCCACAGGCTGGTCCCAAGCGCAAGGTGCCGCACAAGGAGGAAGGATAGCGGCCGCCCTGAAGACCAGTGATAACGAATTTGTACGGTGACACGGTTCCCATCTGTTTCACCCCAAAACGCTGCTGTGAAGCCTCCTGCGTGGCTCTCAGCAGACAGGCCCTGCCCTTCGGCTGGACGCATTAACGGACACAGGGAACTGGCAGGAGGCGCCGCGGTCCCGCTGCACCGCGGGGCTCTGCGCGCACCGCGCGGGCTGCCGGTTTGTGCAAGAGCGCTTGGGTAACGTAGCGGTTCTGGCTGACACAAACTGCCTGGAAGAACCTGGGGCCTTGCTGGTCCCCAGGCCGCAGTGGCCAGAGCAGCACCGAGTCAAGATCCAGACCCCCAGAGGAGGCAACACCAGGCCCGAAAGGCCGCGCGGAGCTTTGTGGGGTCCCCGGCGCGCGGCTCCTGCGCTCTCGCCGTGGGGGCGCAGCGGGAGGCGCGTGCGCCCGAGGCTGCTCCGTGCTCCTGGGGCGCTGCCGAGCTCTGCCGCGGGGCTGGCTCTGCCACGGGCAGGTTTTGCTGGCCCGGGGGCCCGAGGCAGCCGCGGGGCTGCCTGCGAGTGCAGCTCCTCGCGCCTGGGCTTCGCTGCTGTGACAGCCGATCCCCGAGCTCTTCCCCTCCACCCTGGAGCTGAAACCTCCCTTTGCAGGAATGTTTTCGGGGAGGAGGGGGAGGTTGGCGCAGCTCCAGCTGCCGAATTTTTCCATGACCAGAGAGCGTCTCCAGCCTTAAATGGCCCCATAACATTTGCTGCTTCTGCTCTCCCACAATCACCTATTTAGGGATTTTCTGGATCCAGTCCCCCACCGGGTTTGCAGACAACCAGGCAATACCAGCCTTTTAACACCTTCATGTGAGCCCTGATTTCTTTGTCACTTGTCTTCCTGTGTTTGCTTTTCCTAAAGCAGAACGAAGATGATGGCCCTGGTTAGCAGCGATCCAGCTCTCCCGCTCCGCTCGTGCTGGCCGTGTGTCCTGGATCCAGCCCTGCCACCAGGCAGTGAGACTGAGACAAGGAGCCCCCAGGTTGTGAGAGACCCAGCGATACTGCTCAGGGCTGGGGCCAAGGGGCACGGGATGGGGCAGCTGCAGATGTGGGACTTGTTGAAGGGGGAGAAGGCTGGAAACGCAGGAGAGCAGTGGAGTGGGGTTGAGGCGTGGGGCACGACACCGCACGGAGCGGCTCACGCTGACAGGGAGAGGCCCCTGGCAGTCGCTGCCTTCATGGGGCAGCGGGGCCACGAGCTCCCTCAGCCCTGGCATTCCCGGCGTTCAGCTCGTGCCCGAGAAGCCCCGTGGCAAAATGCCCTCCCTGTGCTGCTCTCCAGGGAGAGGGACACCCCGTCCTGGTGGCGTCCCCTGCCAGGGCGAGGGCAGTGGGTCAGCAGTCTCCCTTTCCACAGGGCTAGGAGGAAGCCCAAGCGTTCGTGTTGCCGAAGCTGGAAGGTGAGAAGCGCCGAGCGCTGGGCGTGAGGAGGGCCCCGCGTGTCGTGCGGCTGCTGGCGCTGGCGACCGGGCACGGCTGCTCCAGGAGTGAGTGGTGGCTCCTCAGCGGGCCTGGGCAGCTCCCTCCTGAGCGAGGCTTTTCTCAGGCTCTTCCTGATCCCTGAATTTGGGACGTGGGGGTCAGGTGTGAAGTGCTGACCCAGCTCTGCTGCAGTAGGTGAACATGCATAAGGAGCTGCATCCACTGCCCTCCTTAAAGAGGGAGGCCAAGCAAAAGCCATGAAAAGACGCAGTGTTTCTGAACTCATTTTTTTACCATTTGCCTAGGAGATATTTTTGTTCTCTGTCTGTGCAAGCGCAGAAGTGGACGGGGGCACATTTGAGGAAGTGCAGCATGCAAACAGCACGGCTTCCAGAGGAAGCGTGAACGGGGCTGCTTCGGAAAATTCAAGTTGAAGGTGACTGTCCCAGGAGAGGGAGAAGGCGGCGCTCGCCATGGCGGGCTGTGCGTGGCGACGCTCCGCAGAGCACTGACCTCGGCCGCACGGCCCCGCGGCCGCGTCGCGCCCGCTCCCAGCTGCCCTGCAGGTTTCCGCTGCGTCTGCAAATCCCTCTACCATTGGGAATTTAAACCCTGCAGCGAGTCCAGTGAAAATCAGACCAGCTGGCAGAGAAGGGGGGAGAGGCGACTCCCGCAGAGCCCTCGTTTCTGTAACACGCACTCACATTGCTTTTTTATTCCCTGTTATGGATACGACTGTACTGGGGTGAACAGAGGCACGTCGGGAGGAGCCAGTTCTACGGTTGCACCAACGTGGATTTTGTTCCTGCTCTCTTAGATCCATGGGCTTCAGCCTGCGCCTTCCCACCTGCCTTCCCTCTTCTCCCTTCCCACCAACATTTACCTCTGGGCAGGATCTTGGGAAGAGCGGCGTGCTGCCGGCAGTGCAGTGTGTTTGCTGCTCCCGGGAACGGTGCTTTCCCGGCAGCCCACGGGCCATGCGCGTTCCCTTGGGAGCACGTGCGCCCCAAGGAGCGCAGCTCCCTCGGGAGCAGCCTTGGGGCACTCGGACATCTGACTCCAGGTTTTAAAATATCTTCTGGAGCGGAGAGGGGATGGAGCCAGGTGGGAATCTAGTTAATTTTAGTTAACTGCACAAGCAGGAAGGGAAGCAGCCAGTCTTGAGGTGTCGGCCTGTCCGTTGCCTGCTGACGGAGCGACAGCAGATGTCCAGTCCTGCCGCATCACGCGCCTGCAGCTTGGCCCAGCTTTGCTGTGACTCGCGTGATGCCGCGGTGAGAAAATCCCCGGCGCGTCGCCTCGGGTGCTTTCCGGGCCCTCGGTGGGTTACGGGCAGCTTCAGCCCACGCTGCCCTCCTAGAAACTAAGCCAAAAAAAGGTTTGCACGTGTGGCCCCTTCCCGCCTGCGTGCCCGGCCACGGAGGCAGGCGGCTCCCCCATGCGCGAGCGCTTCGCGTGGCTCCCGCACCCGCCTCCATCCAGGACTGTTCCTGCTTCTCGGTTTCTGCGGTGAGATTTGCTTTCTCTTGGCTTCCCCCCACACGTCCCGGCTGCGGGAGCTCAGCTCAGGCCGTGCTGCAGGGCAGCAGTGCAGGCGCCAAGCGGGACGCGGCCCAGGCGCTGTCCGAGCGGGCTCCGAGGTTTCCCTCTGCCCTGGTTAACCAAGCGCCCCGGGCGCTTCCCGGCTGCTGTGCGGGCGGGAGGTTGCCCGGCCGCCCGTCCCCGTCGTGCAGAGCAGGGACTTGCCAGCGCGGGGCCCAGGTCCCCCGGGCAGCGCAGGGCAGCGCCCGGCGGCTCTGGCAGGGCTGGCTCTGCCCTGCCGAGCGCCCCGGCCGCACCGAGCAGAGCTGCAGATCAGCAGCGGTGCCTCGAGGAGGCTCAGCCCTTGCTGCCTTGCCCGCTCGCTCGCCTTTTGCCTTGTGGTGACAGCAAGAGGCTCTGAAAAGCCATTTGTTTCCTCAGGTCCTGTCCCCTGTGGCTAAAGTCATCTTTGGCCCAGGATGTGCATGGAGCCAGGTCCTCCTGCCCTGCCCCAGCAGCTCCTTCCCTCCTCCGGCTGAGATACACGCTGAGGAAAGCCAAATTTAACAGGGTTTGGGGGCTCTCGGGGAAGCAAGGCATTTGGAGGGGCTATTTCAAAGTGCCATTTTCTCTTATTGTCTTAAAAAATTGATTTTAAATAGCAGAAGAAATCCTCAGTAACACGCAATGATCCATTTAGAGCTCCGAGGGCCGCGGTGCACTCGTGTCTGTGGGACACAGAGCTGGGACATGCTCCTTGGCCAAACCCGTCGCCTTTCTGATCTTTCCCGTGCTGAGCCCACGCGCAGCGGGGATCACACTCAGCCTGTGGGGAGCTCTTCACACGCAGAAGGCAGGGTGGGATCTAGTGAGGACGATGCTGAAAAGGTTGGCCAAGGCCTTATCCCTGCTGCCAGGTGTTAAAGAAGCTGGTAGGTACCATCTCCATCCAGAGAAATCGATGGCGCCTTTTGTGGAGGCTCCCTGGTCGTGGGATGGGGTTAGGAAATGGCACAGCTTTCCACAGGGCTGCATCTGGGGATGCCCTTCAGAGAAATCACTGCATTTTCTATGTCTAAAATTCAGATGAAGCAACAGTAAATGATAAAAACAAACTCAAAATCGTTCATAAATGAAATTGAAGTTCAATTAATTTTGAACTAATTGGCCCCAGACGTGCGTCCGTCGGCGTTTGTGGAGCCGTGGGTCCCTGCTGGGCTCCACGCCACTTCAAGGCCCTTTCAGCCCGGGTCATGGTCGGCTGGCTGGCAATTGCAGCAGTCCCTCCGAGGCCGGGTCATGTCGCCCCAGCCAAAATGTCCCGGGTTGTGGTGACCGCCTGCACGCCTGTGGGTTCATCACGCCGGGACGCGGCTGCCAGTGGAGCGCGAGGCTGGCGGGCCGGGACGATCCTGGAGCACCGGGAGCAGGGTCTGCCGGGCGCCGTCCCGCTGCTCGGAGCCGGGCAGCGCCCTCCCGGCCTGCTGTTCACTGAGGCCTCGTGTCGCGGAGCGGGGCAGCTGGCAGGACCTGGCGTGCTGAGCCGCAGCCCGCGGATCCGCACGGCACCGGGATCGGGGCCGTGACCGCGCGCGGCGAGCGCCTGTCTGCCCAGCTCCAGGGCGTTCCCAAATCCACGGGATGCAGGAGCTCGCGTTATAACTTGGGAGAGCAAGAGGCCCGTCGGGCAGGGGCCCCAATGCTGAGCCCCGCAGGTCCTTAATCACACGGGAGGGACTTCTAGCATCCCGCAGAAGGAAAATCCGTACTTCAGGAGGAGATTTAGCAATGAAAGCACCATCCTCAAATATGCTGTAGGCAGAGTTTCTCCTATCTGCTTTTGGTAAAACCATGGGAGAGTTTTCAGTTACCTGGCAATCTCAGGATTTTTTTTTTTTTTTAAGTAAGTTTTACACTATTTTTCTGGATTCTGTCCTGCAGACGTTTATTGGTTCATCTAAAGACAGAGGAAGTTATCTGGAGCAAACTTGCAATTTTTAGCCTTTCCTGTACTAAGTAAGAAATGGTCAGGAAATTATATCTGGAAAGAAAGCACCAGCAAAAGTTGCGTTGTCAGACTATGCTTAGGAAAGATTCATTTTCTTTTAAGCAATAAAGAGCCAGGATCAGTAGTTAGAAAAGGAATGATTTTGCATGAGTGGACTTTTTTTTCCACAGGTGGGGAAAAAATAAATTGAAAAAAAGAAGCCTTTCGCACTTTGACCATCTTCTGTGCATCCGGGGAGCAGAAGCTAACGGGTGCCTGGCAAGGTGCAGCTGCAGTTTTTTCTAGCTGTCCAGATGCTCCTTGCTCCGGGTCTCTGTTTTTCTGCAGAGCAGACCAAGAGGCAGCACAAAGGCATGACGAGTCCTAGCAGCTGACCCCCAGCTAGAAATGAGAGACGTTTCTTTCTGCTGGAAGGTAATTCGCTCCAGGATTTGGCCATGGCGACATCTCCGGGTTCAGCTCGGCTGTCTCGCTGGAAGAAGCCGGACCCTGGTCTCTGTCTGGTGCCTGTGCAGTTCCAGTGGCTGCCTCTGAAAACACCGTCTCCAAACCCAAGCGCCAGGTTCAGAAGGACTTGGCTCCTCCTCACCTATCGGAGCTCCCTTCTGGGTTAACTTAACCCAACAACACCAACTCAGATGATCTGATAATGTCATTCAATACATCCAGCCTTTATTCTCCATGCAGTTGCTGATACAAATCTATGTTGCAACGTTTTCTTAGCAAATTCTGCTGGTAAGGGAACAATGGACCGGCTCTTCTGGAAAAAAACAAGCTGTCTGAACACTGTGTCTATAGGCAGGGACACTCCTCTCCCCGCCGCATGTATATGTGCACAATTGTGTAATGCAGTGGTTAAAGTTCAGCCTTGAGCCAGGACTTACCCTCCCTGAGAACTGCTCTGACTTCATCTCTCAAAGTGCCCAAGAGAAATTTGTTCTTGATCTCTAACTGTTGACCAAATTACTCTGTTGATGAGCAGGACTTTTGAGAAGGAAAAAATGCAGCTGAAGGCACTGATCTTGTTCCTACAGTGTATAGTGCTTTTAAAGAATCCCATTCAAATACCAGCTTCCCAGGTAACCTCTGGTACGTGGGTTTGTGGGTTAATTACAGGTTCTAGCTGGGAGATTGGGCAATCTAATATTTTTACCTCTGTACATCTCATCTCATTTGTGTTCAGGAAACAAGCCCAGCCAGGCTGAGCCTCTCCGCATGCTACAGCTCGTCAGCCAACACGTGCTGTGTCGAGGTGGTGCTGAGAGGCCTCCGAGCTCTCCTGGTGCCCCCGTGCGCTGCAGGGCTCCCCTGAGCTCTCACGTGTTGGGCACCCACGTTGTCTCAGGGGCCCTCGCCCAACACAAGGGCCAGAAGCCTCCTGATAGTGCCAGCACTGAGGGCAGGGCTCGAGCTGAAAATCCTTAGCAAAGGGTCAATGGATGTTTAAGGGGTCTCAGCAGACAGCTGAGCAGCTGTTTAACTCCCCGCTGCCTGGCGGGTGGGTTTCGGTGCTGCCCTGGCCGTGGCTGTGCACAACATCCATGCGACCAGGCCCCAGGGGCAGAGCAGCTCCCGGGACGCACTCGCTGCCAGAGGTGGATCTTCCAGGGAAGGCCGAGGAGGCCGTGTCAACACCTCACCTGGCATTGCCCGTGCGCACTCGCAGCGCTGACTCCACAGGGAAGGTGCCCTAAGTGACGCCAGAGCGTTTCCCGTGAGGGGTGACGCAGGCCGGGAGCTGCCCGGGCAGGAGGGCTGTGCCTCCTGCGGCGCGGGGAGCAAGGACAGCTGCACGCGAGCTCGTGTCGCCTGCATCTCGTGGCACCGTCCTCACCCCGCGGGAAGATCTGGGGGCACATGGTTAAAATAGCTGTGGGCTCTGACGGGCTCTGGCGGCGCTGAGGAAGTTCAGGGGAGTTTCCAAGGCAGCTCCCCTGGGGCGGGGGGAGGTTTGCTGCCCGGCACAGAGGATTTCAGCGCTGGCTCTGCTCCGAGCATGGAGATGCTGCGGGACCCACCGGGGCCTGGCGGTGTCCTTGGGGCCGCATCTCCGCGCGGGAGGTCCCCAAGGAGGGCCTAGCGCCCACACGATCACGGCTCCGCACCGCTGCGTCGCAGCACTGCCCCCCTAAAAGGGCACCGAAACCCTCGAAATCTGTCAGTGTGACAAAGGCAGAGGCTCTCGCCCAGCAGTGCCTGGAAGCAGCGTCTCACTGTGTTTTTCTGCGGCACACACAGGACTTCACCGTGCCGCTGTAACCTGCTGGGCCGCTCCCGCGTCCTCCCGAGGCGACAGGACCTGAGCAGGGAGTTGTCAGAGGCCCTTGGAGCCGCGTGTCCCAGGGCCACCACAGAGCCGCTGGGAGAGCTGCCGGGGCCTTGCAGAGGGCACTGGCGCAGGGACACGAGCTCTTGCCCTTAGAGCTATCGCGGGCTGCTCCCAGCTGCTCCCAGCCGCGAGCTTCTCAGGCGGAGGCTCCCGCAGCCGGCCCCGAGGACACCGCCGCTTTATCTCCTGCCCCAAGATACCAGAGCTCCGTGAGAAGCAGGCTGACATCAGCAGAGCGGCAGGACGCGGCTCGTGCGGGCGCTTCCACACACTGCGGGAGCTGGGATCCCCGCAGGGCAGGGGATGCAGCCCTGAACCGCTCTCCCTGCGCGGTGACGCGGCTCGGAGCAGGGTCCGGACACAGCCCTCGGCTGCAGCCCGTGGCCCCGGGCGCCTCCGCGCACCGTGTGGCTACCAGGGAGCCCCGGGTCTCAAAGGGCTTCCTCAGCACCCAAAGCGTGGTCAGTTTTCGGGTATGCCAATTTTTGATGAGAAAAAAAAAGAAAAAAAAAAAGGCAGCCTGTGTGATTGTCCTGGAAGTGTTTTTGTGAAACATTTTATTTGGGAGAAAGTTGTTTATCAACAAGCTAAATAAAATGTCTTTGGAAAACGTTTGGTGAAAGCAGGTCCATAGGGCCTGGATCCCTCTGCGGAGGAGCCTCGCCACAGAGGAGGGCACAGAGCAGAGGAATCTGCCACCCTCTCGCGTGCCGACTGCTCTCGCAGCACGTTCGCGAGGCCGCTGCTCCCCGCTCTGTCACACTGTGACTAAGTGACCCGTGAGTTTCGGCCGTTCTGCAACACCCCGCAAGGCGCCTGGGGAGGTGACGCCTGCTTTGTCCCCCTGCCGTGTCTAACCCCGCGGGCAGCTCCTCGGCCGCGCCGCTCGCACGCGCCCGCCCCGGTCTGCACGGGCAGGGCCGCGCCGAGACCGCCGCCGCCATCGCCCCGGGGAGGCCGGGGGAACATGGCGGCGGGAAGCGGCACGGCGACCCTCGCCCCCTCCCGGAACTACAACTCCCAGCAGCCCCCGCGCCGCCCCGCGCTGCCTGCTGGGAGATAGAGTCGTTCCATCCCCCCCGGAACCGTTTGCCGCCGAGGGCCTCGGCTGCCACCAATCGGCCCTTGCCTGCCTGGGGCTGTCGAGAGAGATGCCTGACAAAAAAAAAAAAAGTCATGACAGAAGGCCGTTATTGCAACTGCCCGCCGCGGCGGAGGCAGTGACACCCTCTCGCTCCTCGCGCGCGCCGCCGGCTGTGCCGCCAGCCGTTATTCATTATTAAGGCAGTTTTCCCTTTAACGGATCGTTTCAGGCGGGCGCCCAAGAGAGGTCCTCGCAGGGGCGGGGAAAGCGGGTGCGCTCCCCGATTCGCCGCCGTTGGGCCCAGGAAGAGCCAATCAGCGCCGGCATCGCGCGGAGGGTGGGCGTGGCCGATCCCAGATGCGCCTCCTATTGGTCCGCACGGGGCGAGGGGGTGGGGCTGTCGGGGGGCTGGGGTGACGCGTATCCTTCCAGCTCAGCGCGTGAGGGCAGAGGGGCGGGGGGAGGGGGGCAGCAGCGGCCGCGCCGCTCCGCACGGGGGGAGGGGCCGCGCTAACGGCCGCATTAACGGCCGCATTAACGGCCGCGCCGCTCGTGCTGCTGCCGCCGCTGCCCTGCGCCGGGCAGGAGGATGCGCCGGCTCTTCGCGGCCGCGGGAGGCAGACGGCGGAGACGATGAAGGAGCCACCCCGCCGGCTCCTGGCCCTGGGCTCCTGCCTCTTCTTCTGCGCCGTGCTTTGGTGAGTGCCGCCCGCGGGCCCGCTCCGACGCCGCTGGCGAGCGGGGTCTCTCCGGGTGCGGTTGCCGTGGGGCAGCACCGCTGGGGGCGTCCCGGGCCATGGCGGAGGGGTCCGGAGCGCCGGGGACTAGCGAGACGCGGCGTGGGAGGGGGGTGAACGTGTAACTGGGGAAGGAAAATGCTGTGGTTGGAGAAGAGCAGCCGTTGAAGCGCTGGGAACATGCAGCCCTGGGGGAAAAGGGGTGGGCTTGGGAAGGCAGCTCTTAAATAACTTATTATTCACAGAAAATAAAATCTTTTAAAGTCATTTATTTTGCTCCTGGAAGCCCATCCTGGCTTCATAGTTGCTTGCCAGGTGTATCAGGAGCTCAGAGTTGCACTGTGCATTTCTTTACGTATTCTGTCGGCCTGAGCTTCCTGTAGGAAGGTTTGCTGCTTTCTTCTTCTTTCAGTCTCAAATTTGCTTGTGTTGTCTGCAAGATTAGTGGCTAGAATCTTCCTAAGCTGCCTTCAGTTTTGCACAGGTCACATCTTCTAGGGGTGTTCTCTGTAGTGGTTCTCTTGGCCATATTTTGTCCCTGCCTCTTCTCTTTACTTGGCTTTCAAGTTTCATTAAAGTGTGACTTTTATCACGCCCGAAGCAGTAGAATATATTTCTGCATGACATTTTTTTTAAGCTTCTTCTAAAACTTTGACCCGCTTTGAACTTGTGACTCACTGGGAAGTTGTAGCCAGTTTGAGCAGCAAACTGGAAATGTGAAAACCTAATCAGCAGCAGTTATTAAAAGAGAATGCTGTGTACTAATGTGTTATTTTAATGCTTCCTGAGAAAATGTTTAAATACTCTAGTTTAAAAGTGTTTGAAAAGATATGTGTGTTTGTCATTTAAGTTATATATGTAAATATTTTAGTCTTGTTGGTTCTGATGGCACAGACAAGGGGAAGCCCCTTTAACAGTGCTCCTTTAGGCTGTGGATACAGAATCAACTGCAAAACTGATACTGAAACTTGTATAAATAGGCTCAAACAGTCTCGGACCAGATTTAGTTCCCTTTATCACAGTTGTTTTTTTTTTTTCAGGAGAGAATACAGTGAGTCTGCAAAGCTCAGTTGTTGTGTCTACCTTTAGGAAAAGTGTTAAAGAGAAAAGTTTCTGCCTATATTGATTTGATTCAATGAGCTGTGAACCTGAGGCAACTCTCTCCAGAGAACTGTTGTTGTGTTTGTTTGCTTTTCATCTTTCCTTGCTATTATTAGGAAAGCAGTTTTGGGATTTATTTGCTGTGCTTTGAAGGCTGATTGTCCCCTTTGCCTTAGGGCACTCTGTAAGTGGAAGTGTTCCCTGTTTAGTAACAACTAGCTGATCAGAGTAATTTGTTGTGTTCTCAGTCTCTCTTTAACAGGTAGGTAACTTTAAGGAAAAGGCACCTACTCCCATGTGGTTTAAGTCATATCATATTTAACTCTTTCATTGAAAGACATGCTTTTTTCCCCTCCTAAAAAGAGATTGTGCTTTCAAGCTCTGTCTTGTCTGATCTATAGCTTGCACTAGGCTATCTCTGAGCTTTTGCTATTGGGAAATTGTTCAGGCTGCATGTTTCCCCTGCTTGCTCTCTCTCCTTTTTTGTTAAAGAGCTGGTAGATGGATTAATATGGAAGGAGGACTGTGACTTTAATTCATTAGTCCATTGTCCAAATGCTAATTCATATCAGACTTAATTCATCTGTTTACAGAATGGCATTAAGGCTTTCTTTGATTTCAGTAGCCATGTCAGGCTTGTAATTGGGAAGTCTCTGAGCCTATTAATCCCTATCTCGTTGTTGAGCTATGTAACATGGTGAGTTGTGATGTATTTGGTACTTATTTCTCAAAATTCATCAAATCACTTTCATGGAAGCCACTAAAAAACTTTAAATAGTAAGTGTGGAAGACTTGCTGCTTAAAACTGTTACAAATTTTGGCATATTCCCATAACTGAGTCTGCCAGGTCTTTTTAAATTTAGTTGCCTTGGAATGTATTCTTCAAAGGATTTGGTGCTAGTAAGAGAAGCTGTCTCTTTTGAGGATGAAACTGGTCTGTTACAACAGAGTATCAAAATAAAAGCAAAAAAAAAAAAACAAGGAGGGGGGGAAATTTAGAGAGAGAAAATAGAACCGCTGCGGGGAGAGGGGAGGGGGAAACAAAGCTCTAAGCTACTTGCACTCTGGTGCACCTGGGCTGTTTTATTCCTGGATAGGTAGGTATGTTTTTTGATTTGGTGAAATTAAAATGGTAGTGGTGGTGGGCATGTGTCCCAAGTACATACTATAAAGCTTCCTAAATAAGTTGATGCAGTGGAGAAAAAATAGCAACTGGTAAAAATGGACTATAAGACACCTGACCTTTCTTACTGAATGATTTATATAGATATTATTTTATATATATATATAGTCTATGTATATATGTAAACAATTCCTAGTAGCTTGAATATGATTGTTGGGCATTAGGAAATCTGTAGATGGGCAGATGCTTGGGTTTAGTTATTTACTTAGCTGTGCCTTTTCAGTAAGGACACTATGGGAATTTGGGGAGGAAAAAAGGAAGCTATGTTCCTTTGGGAGTGTAAAATCACATAGTTGACATGTAATGTTGTTCCTAGCAATGCTGTTCCAAATAGTTCAAAAGAATGGGGTGGCTGTCTAGTTTTAGAGAAATACTTCTGATTGAGGTAAAGCTTAGGAATATACTGCTCTAAAAATAATATGCATCTGTGCAGCTTGGAGCTCTGGCTGTACACAAGCGACTACTGTTGTTCTAAATCTTCACCAAGCATTTTAGCCTTTGTAATTCCTTTGTGTGGGTGATAATAATAGAAAAACACTCTTCAGATTCACAGTACTTTGTTATTTGACAATATAGAGAGCTAAATAAGTGATATGGATTTAGAAGCTTATAGTAGTAGAACTGCTATCTGAACTGAGACCAGCTGAGACAGTAGTTTAAACAATAGCCTGCATGGATTGCTGTGAAATAGCCTTTTGCCTACCAAAAACTGCACTTTCAATGTGTTAGATATAAGTTTAATAAAGAAATCATGCGTGCCCTAATTTGTGCTTCTATGATTCATTTCATGGCAGAATCAGTGCTTTGCACATCCTGATTTAGTTAGCTCTATGAACCATTTTATCATTCCCAGTTCTACAATTAGAAATAAAAGGAAGATGGGGATTAAGTGCATGGGCATGTTAGGATCCTTTAGTTGCAGCTACTTTGAGAGTATACTACAGCAGTCAAGTAAGACTGTTTCTGCTGGAAACCCCTCATGTAGTAGCTCTACCGACTTGGAAAGCCATAATGGGAATGTGCCCTGTAAACTCTAAAAGTCAAAATAGGTCAATGCCATAGCCAGGGCTAACACCTAAATACAATTATAGGGGAGAGTAGTGGTTGGTTGGTTTGTTTGTTTTCTCCTTGTGCTTCGTATTCCTCCCTCTAATAGGTTAAGCATGAGTCTCTCTATATATTTTAACGAGATAAAATATTCCCACTTTGAGAGGCAGCCCTAGTGCTCTGGGTAAAGTTATTAATATAACTTACTTATACGGGGGTTTAGACTCTTGCCTGCTGATTTTTTTTTTTCTTGTTTTTACTTTGATCTGTTTAAAAGACTGACACTAAAATAAACACTATATGTATATTTTATGGCAGGAAGAAATGACTTGCACTGTTTGTATAACTAAGACTTGTTTCAGGCATCTTATTTCAAAATAGGAGGTATTTTGTTTGAAACTGCCCTTGCCCTGTAGTTAAGGCTGAGGCAACTGCTTTAACTCCTGGGCTCTAAAATCAGATTTGAATATGCCTAGCTTGCAGTACCTTCAGTGTGAGCAGGTTATGGGCAAGCTGAAATTCTGCTGTCTTTTCTTAAAGACAAGTCCTTGGCTCAATCAGTTCTTGAATATTTAACTTATAAAATTTTCTTTGAAAATCAATGAAGTGCTTTCATGTTGCATCTTCTAAAAGGTTTGTCCTAGAAACTTCAAATTTGTTTGCTTGTTATGTGAGTGATATGCTAAAATGCTATTCACCTCTTGGTGAGGTTGCTGTGTTTCTGTGTAAGCCCCTAGTTGTTGCTGAAGTCAAGCACATATTCTAGTACTTTTTTTTTTTTTTTTTTTTGCCTCTCTAAGCTGTTATTTCTGCCTCACTTTAGTGTTTCTCTTCACTAAGTAACTTTACAGATTTTGGGGGGTTAACTCTTGTTTTTGCTAACTTTTTGTTTGTTTGTTTCCATTACTTATCCGGCTTTTAGCAAAGTCCATGCTTCTTTCCAGAGCAGAATGTGCAGCTTCCTTTAAACCTTCATATGAGACTTGCTAACAGCTCTCTGCTTGAAGAGCATAATTTTTAAGCATGAAAACCAGTATACCTTTTATCTGAAAACATGGTAACAGAGCTTGCAAATCACTGAAAAAAATCTCTTCATTCTTACTGAAAATATTGAGCAGTGTGGTGGTGTAACATGCTAGTAAGTAGTGCAAAGAAGTCTTTCTGAGGTGACTGAAAAAAAGGTGTAAATTACTTGCCTTGGTCAGAATGTCAGTAGAATGTTCTGACTACTCAAAATAATCCAGCACAGATGCTGAAAAGAAACATTGCTAACAGCCCCTGAAAGCCTTAAAGTTAAAGCACAGACAATTAATTTAAGCATCTGGTTGATGCCTGTTTCACCCCTTTCCCATTGTCTTCATGGTCAATACTTATAGGTTCCCCCCCTCCCAGAATGTACTGTTTTCTCCAAATTCTTGCAGCAAGAGTAGCTGCAGAGCTGGACAGTGCAGGAGGGCTTTATCAGGATACAGCCTTCAGTGCAGTCTTGCAGCATTCTGTGTTATCAAGAATGACTAGGAACTGTATGCTTGTCTGAGCCCTTCCACACGGGCACATTTTGAGGACTAGGGTTGGTAACATTTTGGGGAATTGGTCCTGCTTTGGACATCTTAAGCTGCGTACCCAGATAGTCATTTGAGAATGAAGAGCAATGTTTTTTGGTGATACTTTATGGTATGCATCTAATACAGTGCCCAGAATAGACAAAATCCTGTATCAAAACAGTATACAGTTATGGGACTCTCAAGATGACTGTGATATGACTGTCCTTTAGATAAGGAGGAGACTGTTGCTAGCACTGAAAGGAAGGAAGAGGGTTCCAGTTTTAGTCCTCAGCCTTGTTTTCTGTTATTTAACTTAGTACAACTGTGGACTGTCATCAACAAATTTTGTTCTCCCTTTGCCTTCTCGCCTATTTACAGGGTAAGTATGCAGTAGCTATCCCTTCACCCTCCAGAGTTAATTGGCATGTGGCTACACAATCGCTAGATTGGATCAAGGGTGCAGGAAAAATATGTGGCTAAGGGTGGGATGAGTGGCTGCCATTTTACCCTACAAATGTAATCATCTCGTCAGTTAAATATGAAGTGCGTGGTGCAAGTGTAACCTTGGTTTATGGTCTATTCTATGTTCTGGTGGATCTGAAATGATGAAAGCCATTTTAAGTGGAAGATTGGAATTTCACTGTCTCAAGCTATGGAATTTGGCTTTTTCAGAAGTGCTTGTAATGGTCTGTTCTGAATGGAGTAACTGTCTGTTTGTATAGCATTTCAGTTAGGAGGGAGGCTAGAGAGCCCCTTCTTTGGAAAGACTGGGGAGGGCTTTTTTATGTGTGTGTGCATGTGGAGTGTGGGAACACTGTGGTTAAGGGAAAGCAATAAGAAATGAACTGAGAAGCTGAAGCTTTCCTGCATGCCCAGCAGCTGAAAGGCAGACTGGCTTCCTCATGCTTTTACAACTTTTCTAGCCCTTTGACTGATTAATCCTGAATAAGTTATTTTGTAATCAAGAAGGTAAATTTTTAAACAGCAAACATGTACCTATCCTTTGCTTTATGTAGCACTGCCTGTTCTGAAGTGTTCCCATGAATGCTTCTGCAGGCAAGTGTCACACAACAGACAGTGACATCTTCATTCTTGCTCTGGGATAGCCCACTGGGTTTGGTGTATCTGCACCTGTTGGTAATACAATCCTTGGAGATGCAGAAAATGCCCGTGATAGTCAGAGAGGTTCCTTTGTGTACAGCGATGGCCTGATAATTGGGACACGTGATGGCTTTATTTTCCATTTGATTAAAATTGTTGTGTATTGCAGATGTCAGCTTTGACCTGTTTTGAACTGCTTAGCTCTCAGCTGTCCAAAAGCCCATCCTATTTGGGGAGAGTTTAAGCAAACAATTGAATCTTCTGTGTATGTCAGTGTTTGAAAAGAAAAGCTTAGACTAATTTTCTGGTAAGGCCAGATTGAGCACAAACTGCTGTTTATGATCATGTGTGTTTTTTGTTGTTGTTTTTTATTCTAGGCATCTTGTAGCTTGTTTGATGCATTTTTTGTTTGGTCGGTTGTTTTGTTTTTTCCCCTGGCAGTTTACTTTTTACTTGATCTTTTTCCTTATCAAAGCACATTAATGATAGCTGTGCTGCCTCTCGTAGTCTTCTGCATCTTCCTTCACAGTTACTTCAAGATTTTGAAATAAATTAAAAGCTGGCACTCTTTCAGATGAAACCTATACTGCGATTTCAACGCAACCTGTGTTTAAACTTTTATTCAGGTCAGTTAGAAGCCCTAACAGCCATCAGCAGACCATATATAATTCCTATAGCAATCAACAAGTATACTGTACCTTTCTGATTTGGCTTCCTAGAGAAGCTCAGCATAGGCCTGCCCTGCAAAGAGTGAAGATTTGTTTTTCTGTTTGTAGTCTTGAGCTTGCAGGCTTTGCTTTTGGATTTATGCACATGAAGCTTAAATAATCATGGCGTGTTTGAGAAAATAGTTTTAAAAAACCATTAATGATGATGCTAAAAGGCTATTGCTTATACTGTTGTTCTGTATAAGATTAAATAGCCTCTGCTAGAGGCATACCTAGCAAAAAATAAACTTCTATATCTGCAAAAGTAATTAAATGTTAGTTACACATCTGGTACAGTATCTGAAATATTTTGTCACTGTCCCCATGTTTGAAAATATGCCTTGTGCCTGAGAAATCACTGTCTGGTGATTAATAGTGGATACTATTTGGGCACTAAATTTGCTTACTTCCACGTCAGCATTGGAATATCACCCTTTCTTTTTGAGGAAGGGAAGGGTGTGGGAAGCTGCTATTTTCTTTGGAGGTATTGAATGTCTTTACTGAACCCAGGGCAAACACTGCACTCAGTAAATAAATGCTTTGTCTTGCGCGTTTGTGTGTCTTTTTGGATATACTGAAAGACTTAACAGAGGGGACTTGCCATTTGGCCAGGTTCTTATTAAAGGCTGTATCATTTATCTGTTCTGGTAAAAGAAGCCTGTTAAATGTGAAGAACGCTGAAATAAACGGGAGAAAAAGCAGAAAGAGAAATAGTAGTTATAAGGTGATCAGTTTGCCTTTCCCCAGAATAGCTAGTTTCATGGGATCTTGCTTTCTTTGAGTTGACATCCCTCATGCTCCGTCAGAGCTTAATGGCAGCAGCCAAGCGATAGGTCCTTTCCTCTGAATCCCCTGTTCCAGGAGGGGCCCGCTGCCTTCGGCGTGTGAGTGTGTGCATGCGTGCGTGCATAGAAATCCTCCTTCCCCTCCCTTGCTTCGAGGGCTTTTAGCAGACTTGAGGTATCATGTTGGATTTGGGCGATTAGGCTGAGAAGAATGTCTGAAAATAAGTAAATTGGATATTGGACACAGCTTATGTCAGACTAGCTTAAATCTGTTAGCCATCAAACTGTGCACTTTTCCAAAAGCTCTGGTTATGCTAATGAAGTATGTCCTGTTGTGCATAAGGCAAATCCTTGCATAAGGCAAGAAGTGCTATGTTTTTGTGCCGAACACTTTTGATAACTACAGATGCTAGTTATTAATGCTATTGTGGAAGTGTACCTCGCATTTTAAAATGCTGTTAGCAGTTGACACTAATGATATATTCCCTTTTCTACATTAAGGAACTTAATGTTATTCTGCACAGCTCAGTGAAGATCCCAGCTTAGAGTAAGCAAAACCGTGCATACACATAAATATTATCTTACAGAAGGGGTGAAGTGAGTCACAGTATGCTCCATATAATCTTGCATTTTTGATCTTACATTTTTGTGAAGAACCAGGGGCTCTTTATAGCAGTAAGGGGAGCTTAAAGTTCTGAAATTAAGAGCATGAGAACTTCTCTATGGTATGACTGAAATCAACCGAAGTCCGCCTCCATATGAGGAAGAATTTCTTTCCTGTGAGGGTGACAGAGTCCTGGAACAGGCTGCCCAGAGAGGTTGTGGAGTCTCCTTCTCTGGAGATCTTCAAAACCTGCCTGGTTGCCGCCCTGTGCCACATGCTCTGGGTGTCCCTGCTGGAGCAGCGGGGTTGGACTAGCTGAGATCCCTTTTAACCTTAAGCATTCTGGGGTTCTGTGCCATCCCTATTCAGGAACGTAGGGGAATTGAAGTGTAAGCTAAGAGATGAATAGACCTTAAGGTCTGGTAACATTTAATGATGTCCTTTTAAGTGTGTATCTTACGCTTAGGATAAGACAGGGTTTCAGTGGAAACTTCAATATGAAGAAGCAGCTATGAGATGCAAATTTAAGATATATGGATGTCCATACCTCTTATTGTCAACTGCCATAACATCCTTAATGTTCAGTGCATGGTTTTCACCAACTGTAGCTGCTCATGCTTGTCTGGAGGACTTCCATTTGGTTTGGAGGAAAGCTGTTACAGAAGAGGAATTGCTGAGGCACGGTGGTGGGTGGGACAGAACTGGGCTGTGTTGTTTGCCTTGCCACGTCTCCAGAGTAGCATGTCGGATCACACACCTCCTAGCCGGCTGCTTCCTGCTCTTCTGGTGGGAAGAGACCTGCCGAATTCCTTGCTAATGCTTTCTCCTGATGCAGGTGAAAGAAGAGCAGCAAATTTGTATCTCAGCAGCAAAAGCTCAGATTTATGATTGCCTGCAACCTGGAGAAGTAGTGCTCTCCTTTCTTCTCTGCATATATATATATATACACACAAATATAAATATGTGTGTGTATCTAGTGTGTGCGTATATAAATATGTACAAAAGTTTTCTGAAATAGTAGCTGTGCTAGGGCTTCATGTCAAGTGCTTCTTTCATCCCAAGTACTGCTGGCCCCTGTGAAGGGCAGAGGCATTTGTGTGAGAACTGCCCTTCCTCCTGGCTTTGCCCAAGAGTAATGGTGCATTCATTGAAGGGCACTGAGCACAAAGCTGAGAAAGTTGTGAAGTGGAAAAATGGTGCGATTTAAACATTTAACTTCGGACATTTTTGTGATGAATGTATTCTGCCTGGTGTGAGAGATTTCTGCCAGGATCTAAGGTGAGGCTTAGCAGTGTGTGCTCTACCTTGCATATACTTGCTGTTAGACACTGTTCAGCTGCAAATGCATCTTGATGTATTGGCTACTGGTGGCTGCAAAACTCACCTAGCTATATTGTAGGCCTGATTTGCTATGGAGGCTACTGTGTGACAGAAGCCAAACTTTGTTTGCACCTACTGGAGGTAGATGCAGCAGTTTTAAAATATATTTTGTGAGCTTGCAATAGATAGAGGAGGCTTCCTTCTCGGTGGGGAAGCTATGCTGTAATGTGCCTTTCAGTAAAGGGGATCTTCAAGCTGTTAAGACAGGTGATAATTCCAGTTCTTGCCGTGAAACTGGTCCCAGTGGTATAAGTGAATCTCAACCTACTAATGTTGCTGTCATGACTGACTGCTAAGGCTGGGCTTTTGTCAGACCTCTTTGCATTAAAAAGTTGCTGCATCCAGCAGTTCTCAGGGAAACTGTTCAAAGATGAAAATATAAAACCCATCTCTATGAAGACATGGTGTGATATATAGCTAAAGCAGCATATAGTATGCCACGTATACGTATGTTTTTAGACCTCTAATACGCTTGCTTTTATTAAATCTCTTAAGTTGTGTTTGATACTTCTGATAATATAGAATTTACTCATGTATACTGTGTATGGGGGAAGGGGTAAAAATGGACTTAATTCTTAATGTTTTGCTTTGTTTTTCCTGGTAATAAACACTTCTAAATATATCATCTTTTTGTGGCAAAGAAAAAAGTTGACTTGAAGTTCATTTTAACTTGCAGTAAATAGCTAATATGTCGGCTTCTGCTTTGTGTGACATGACCCCAGTAACAATCTGGTGATACTTATTACTTTCTTTTGGAAGTAATATGTAGTGCATTCTCCATTTCTCATTTCTTATGCCCATTAATAGCTTTGATAAAGGAGTATCGTTAAACTGTACATGAATGGCTTTATTTTTTTGGCACCTCACAGAAACAACTGAAAAAAGGCTGAAGGAGGCAGTGTTGAAGAAACTCATAGTACTTTAATTTTAAAATAAGGTTTTATTTATTATTTTGTATTCCTGTTCTTTAACAGGCTTCCTGTTTGGCATGTCTTTTGTAAAGAGAGTCTTTCGTCTGCAGTGCAGTATGCTCCAGGTGAGGCCTGTGCCCTGGCAAATGACGATGAAAATATCCAAGAAAAGGTATGCTAAATAAATAAATGATGTTAAATAATTTGATATTAAGTGCTTGAACTGACTCATTTAGTGTTCTGTGTTAAACTTTTCATGTACTCAGTGGTTCTGTGAACTGTGGTGCTATTTCTGAGCTCTTGTTTTCTTAAGGGCTTTTGCTATTATGAGACAGTATATCTGGACATTTAAAAATAATCTAGTAATGGTAATGCAGGTGTTTTTTTGAGTGCCACGAGTTACCAGAAATGAATGTTTGGGATTGCATGTGGATCTTCTTAGGCCCTGATAAGGTGATGGCTGCATATGTCATGGCCACAGTATTCCATTTGTATCTGTGCTGTGTTAATCAGCCTAGTGCATCAATGATTGCTATTCTAAGTAAGAGGTTTAAGATGTGTTGCTTAGGTCTGCCTTTATCTGTCATTTCCTTTTGTTTAAAACACGTGCCTGTTGCTCTTGACTAAGCCTATGGAGATTCCCTGCTAAAGAAGGAGAAGTTCAGGCTTCCTTAGGTCATTTGTTTCTTGAAGGCTTATGGGATTTAATCCCAGAATTTAGGATGTGACCTAATATTTGGGGGACAGTGTTGCTTGCCCACTGTCTTGAAGATTTCCTTGTAGAGTCTCCTACTTGCTGCTCCTCCAGTGTGTATGCTAACCCTATCAATTTAATATTGCACGCTGTTATGATCATGTGATCTTGTGTATCTTGTATACAGGGTTTCAGTTTGCCCTTAAAACAAGGAATATTTTAATACTGCATCAGAAAGAATGTTTTAAAAATTGCTTATATTGTAGTTGCTCTACTTAGAATTTCATAGGAACAAGTACAAACTATTGTCAATTCTCTGCTCTACTTTTTAAAAACACTTTCCTCAAGTACATACTTGTTTTTAGTCTCTGAATTTGTTGCACTTAAAAATCTTAGTAAATATTTAGTTGTAAAAGTATAGTTTATTTTACATGTTGCAATATGTTTGTGAAGTTATTCTGGTTTTGTGATAAGATGACTGTAACTGAAATGTGCTGAAGTGTTACTTTGTAATTCTTTCAAGTCATTCTGTTTTAAATTGTCTAAAAATGATTTCTTATTTTGGGCAGCATGGGCATAGAGAGCTTGTCCACAGGGGAGCCTGTGGGAGAATGGAGCAGACTGATTAACTTGTTTGAGCACACAAAGACAATGTTAAGACAGTCTTGAATTTGTCTGTCAAGGCTTATCTAAATTGTTTGAATTTGCTGTAGGCTTTGTACAGATGAAAATTTAAACATACATGGACTGTTGCTCTGAAGATTTGTGTAACTTAATTTTCTGTTTAAGTTCTAGTGGTTGTAAAGGTAATATTTAGATTAGTCTCTACCAAAACTAGGTGCTTGTCAGAATAGAAAGCTTATTTTACTGCATTTTTACTATTGCTTTATCTTTTGATAAACTAGGGGGGAGTGGCTGGTTCTACTGGAATGCAGCCTTCAGAACATACAGAGTCAAGTAAACAAAGTTATTCAGCAGAGGAGATACTCGATGTTTCTACAAAACCCGACCAGGTAAGCCTTTATTTCATTATTCTGTCTGTGCATTCTTCAAATGCTTCTGTGATTTTTGGAGTCTTTAATTGTCATTGTCTAAAGCTCTTTGTAACTATCTGTCACATTCCCCTTGCATGTAAGGTTGCTTTGAGACTCATGTCTCCAATGAAGGAGAATACCTGTGAGCTAACAGACCTTGCAATTCCAATGTGCACAAGTAATAGAATAATGTACTGTTTGACAGTACCTACTACATTTTTCCAAATTAATTTAAAATTGGATACTGTATGTATCTCTCTTTACATGCACATGCCATCCCTATAAACACATACATCCCTACCTTTGCTAACAGACAATGTTGCCACACTGGTCCTCTATCTAAAGAACTTCTGCATAGGTTTTATGAAGATGAACAGAATCAAAAGACCTGGGGTGAAAATACTAAATATAAGTGGTATTTTAACAGAACCTTATTATATATTTCACTTGCTGAACTATTTGGGCCGTTCTCTCTTGACTGCTGCTTTGTAGGGATGCATGGATGAGGAAGTTGTTGTATATGCGTCTTTTTCCTAATATTTTTATGCTATAAACTTGAGTCTACAGAAGTTGCAGCTGTCTTAGTGTAGCACTGAGTACTGGATAGGTTTATGAGGAAAGAAAAACTGTCTGAAGCGTGTGATTTCCTGTAATCTGATTTTTTCAGGTTCATTGATACTGGAAGTATGCTTTACTGAACTGTTTAAACTCTATACTAGTAATTATTCTATGAACACCTGTCCTATCCAAACTTTCAAAAACTTACGTTTGTCTCTAATGTTTTCACAGACTGCAGAATTGGGCGAAGCAAAGCAGCCTGAAGCTGAGCCTTCACCTTCAGTAGATTTAAATGAAGCTTCGTCCAGCATAGCTGCAAGCACTGAAAACACTTCCAGTTCAGCTACCTCAGAGATACCTCCAGTCTCGCAGCCTGAGTAAGCTCTTTATCTTTATTGTTTTGGTTTTTGAGAGAATAACACTTAAGTCTGGTGCTCTTACTTAATCAAGTTCACTAGAGATAGGGCGCTTGGTCTTTTTGCTGACTGCTTGTGTTCTTTTCCTGTGCTTTAGTTGATGGTGTCAATGCTAGTGGAATGTGCCATCATTCTACTAGGTGTCTGGAGTAAGAGCTCTGTATTGTCTAAAGTGTCATGCTGTTACCATTAGCAGGTCTAAGCAGCTGCTGAGAAAGGGGGGAAAAACATCTAATGACTTATATGCTAGATGATCTGTGCTATGAAAGCCCTTGAGTCTTCAATGTTAGGATTTCTGCCCCTCACAAATGTGCTTTTACATCAGTGATAAGTGCCATAATCCATCAAGGCTGTTTTAGTTCCTTCAGCTAAGGATGAGATTTGCACCTTTTTTTTTTTCCAGCACTTGCAGCAGTCTGAAATAAGTTCTGGTAATAAGAAACTTTTTTGATAGACTTTTTGAGTTTACCAAGTTTAGTCTCATTACAATAGAAATGATCTCAAATCTTGTCTACTATTCAGTCTTTCTTAGTCTGATAGGGCTAAGAACTGCACATCTTTTGATGCTTAAATGCATAAATGTTTTAACTGGAAGTTTTGGAAGATAGGCTCCCAAAATGCGTGTGTGTTGTAAAGCAAAATTGCAGTGTAATTTCAGATTGGGCTTTTACAGCTTTTGTTGATTACTGAACTGATTTGTTTGCGTGCTGTGATGAAAATCTACTGTTGCCAGTTCTTAAAATCTTAAAACATTTGGCTCTAAGATACTGTAATTCTTTTTATCTTGTAACTGTTGAAAATAGTCTTGCTATCGTAATTGAGAAAAGCGTGAATGGTAAACTCTAAAGATTGAAGATAGGAAGAAAGTGAAAAACAAAATATGTTTGGGGGGGCAGGATGAATATAAAGGCATGCACACTTCTATGTTCTCAAACTTCAGTTTGTTTTTAAATAGTAATGGGTGAATTTTATGAAAAAAATAACTTCAGTATCCAGGAAATACTGTATTTTGTTAAGTTAGAATATGAGGTTTGACTACAACAATTCAGATTTGGAATGGCTGCA
The DNA here is from genome assembly GCF_059628265.1 of Tinamus guttatus. Lineage (NCBI taxonomy): Eukaryota > Metazoa > Chordata > Aves > Tinamiformes > Tinamidae > Tinamus > Tinamus guttatus. The sequence goes on along the minus strand of NW_028288745.1, from coordinate 5,029,049 downwards.
CTTCATTAGACTGCATTCTTCCTGTTTTGGAAGGTAACTCGTATCAGTGTAACAAATTCCAGCTGTATTAGGTATTTGTAGGACTTGTTAGAATTTGTTCCATAGCAAAAATGTCTTGAATGCCTGTGTGTGGTTCTGCCTCCCCTTCTTCCCAAACCTTTATGATATGAAAGGTACTAAAATTGGCTCCTGTTGTTTGTTCTTGCTGCTTCTGTTGATCATAGCAGTCAGAAAATCAAGTTTGTCTTTTAAGTTGCTGGCATGCTGTTATGCTTGTGAGGGGAAGAAAGCATTTTGCAGCTCTCAGGGTACTGGATTAACCTGGATTGTTGCTGATGAATGCTTATGGTGAAATTCAGGAGGCAGAATAAGGGCTTTTGTTTAGATCTGGTTAATAACCTTCTAGATCAGTGTGAAAGTCATCCCTGCTCTGGGGAAGGCAGGAAACCTGTCAAGTCAAACTGTTTGTCCGACTTCCCCTGTATCCACCTACTCCAACTACTAAAGAACATCTAGGTGGACTTTCCTCTTAGCAAACGTCATTTCTGATGAGGAGTTAAAGCAGCAGGCAGATCATCTAGCAAGGTTGAGCTCTTTGTATAAAGCTCATGTCCTGGTCTGCTGGATTACCCCTGTTTTTACACCAGCAGAAATATCTAGTGGGAGGAAAGTTAGACTGACTCACCTCCATACTGTTATGCTACTTCATTCCTGAGATAGGAGACAGGTTTAGCTAAGTTCTGTCCTGATTTGGGAATGTTAGGAACTCCTGGTGAAAGGGGAATGAGCTTTTGGTGCAAGGGGATCTGCTGGAGTAGGATACCCAGGACCGTGTGTGGTCAGTGTTTGAATATCTCCAAGGATGGAGACACTACATCTTTCCAGGACAACCTGCTCTGGTTTTCAATGACCTTCAGTGAAGTGTTTTCTTCTGTTCAGATGGATTTCTCTGGTTTAGTTTGTGCCTATTACCTCTCATCTCATTGCTGAGCAGTGCTGAGGAGAGTCTCAGCACTTCTATCTCAGTCTTCTTTACACCTTCCCCTCAGATATTTATATGCACTGATAAGGTCTGCCCCCCTGCAACATGATCTTCTCCAGCATAAATAGTCCAAGCTCTCTCAGCCTCTCTTCATGTGCGTAAAGCTCCAGTCCCTTAATTGTTTTTGTGGTCCTTGGCTGGACTCTTTCAGTACATCTGCTGTGTTGGGGAGCCCAGCACTAGACTCGCCGCTCCAGATGTGGCTACATCGGTGCCGAAGGGAAAGATCGCTTCCCTTGGCCAGCTGGCAGAACCTTCCTAACGCAGCCCTGGGTGCCATCTGCTGCCTTTGCTGCAAAGGCACCTTGATTTGATGCCTTGGAGGTCCTGGGTAATGACAAGATGACCGCATGTCCTTTATAAGCAAAGGACCTCCATGTCCAGAGCTGCTCTTCAGCTGATTGTTCCCCAGCCTGTACTTGTGCATGCAGTTATTGCTCTCTAGATGCAGGACTCTGCACTTCCGTTTTCTGAATTTTAGTTTTTTTTCTGCTTACTTCTGCAGCTTGTCAAGGTCCCTTTGAATGACAGCACAACTGTCTGGTGTGTCAGATACTCCTCTTTGTTTTATATCTGTTTTTGTATTCTGTTGTCTTTATTTCTGTCGGACTGTTGATTTTTTTAATATCTTTAATTTAGTAGTTGATTAGCAGGGTTACTTGTATTACCAGAAGGGTAAAAAGCATATTATTTCTTTCCCTTCAGTGCAATAGAAAATTCCCGTGCTGATACCCCTGTAGTCAGCTCTAGTGAAGCTGAGCAGTCAGAACCTGACTGTGATATTGGTGGGACACTTGAGGCTGACCCTCAGAGTGAGCCTTCCTCTTTTGTCAGTCCAGCAGAGAGGTGAGTATTGAAGTAGGTTGTAAGACTGAATAATTTAAAGGTAACTGTTCTGTTCTGTCCTGGCCTTGCAATAAACATTTGCATGTGCTTGCCTATCTCTGTTTGACAGTGTATGACCAAAAAATACGATGGTTTTATAGACTCTAATACTTGTAAGTTTTCAGCATTGCAGGTCCGCATATAGAGAATATATCATCTTCACATGGCAAGGGAAAGAAGACAAAATCTGAGTTTGAGTCAAAAGTCTCAGCTGCTGAAAAGGGGGCAGATGAACAAAAATCTGCTTTGAATGCTTCAGAGAACTTAAAAAGGGAGGTAAGCAGTCACTGGTATTGTCCACTGAGTACGCATAATGACCTCTTGGGTGATCACTAATGTTAAAAATGAGTGATCTCTGCTTTTCTGTTGGCACTGTATTTATTTGGAGTTCTTATACCATAAGCATTTTGTCCAGTTCTGGTGCTGTCATCTGAAGTTTGTCAAACTGGAAGGGCAGCAGGATTAATCACCGATCTGTCGTATGCTGCACTTCTGCTTAACTATGTCTTTTTGATGCCTATGAGGATTTTCAATTACTGATTATATAAAATAACTCTTTTTCTAAGCACAGAGAAAAAGTCAGACTCCAAGGCAATTATGCTGGGTGTTATCTGTAAAATCTTGACAACAAGATAAGAAATCTGCTGCACTTGAAACGTGTAGCACAAGCTGAATGCTCCTTTCACTGTTCTGGTGATGTGCAAAGATGTGGAAATGTATGTGTAAAAAAGCAAAAGTTGAGGCTTGAAATGGCATAGCCTATGATTAACTTTATAGGGTTACTGCATTATTTGTAAGTGCAAAACATGACATCTTTGGTCATTGAAAAGGAAATAAAATATTGTTAGACAACAGCTCAGTTTTCAGTAAAGCTTTTTTGGGCTATTCATGACTTCCGGAGGACATATAGAATTCTACAGACCAATGTTCATATTAATATTTCTGCAACAGGGAAACTTTTTTCCCTTTGAAGAGGAAAACCAAAACACTTAAAGCATTATGTTTTATGAAACAGTACTTTGTATTTGAAATGTATTAATTTAATAACAAAAGCTACCTGTACTTCACTGAAAGAATCTGTAACTCTTGGAATAGATCAGCATATGTGTGTCTCACCTGTGAACTGACTTATGCCAGAGCTGTTTTCAACATGGGTTTAATGGTGGGTGTCCTATTGACTTGGGTAGAATTTGGTCATATATATTTAAGAGCATTGAGGTTTATCTTTGTTTTCAGTGTTTGTATTGAGAAACATTCCCAAGTGGTGGCTCTTTCTTTTGCAGAAAGACTACAAAAAAACAGGAGAAATAGACCCTACATCTGTGATGACCCCAAAGGACCCAGGAGACATTCCAACATTTGATGAATGGAAAAAGAAGGTTATGGAAGTAGAGAAGGAGAAGAGTAAGTTCAGAATTCTTTCCTTTGGCCTAAATATGAACTTTCTCACTAACGTTTTCTAGGATCTGAATAGTAAAATACCTGGTTTCAGAATGAAGCCCAGCAGTTCATTTCTGTACTAAAACTATGTCTTTTATAGCATTTATTATACAAAAGCACTGGGCAGTTCTGTGGAATGAAGAATGGAGTATGGTGTGCTATAATAATTTTTTTCTTGTTTCATAGGTCAGTCAATGCATCCTTCTGCTAATGGTGGGCAGCATTCCACAAAAAAGGTCCAGAAAAATAGAAATAACTATGCCTCTGTAGAATGCGGTGCCAAAATTCTGGCAGCTAATCCAGAGGCAAAGGTAAGTGTTCGCTGTTAGTGTGAGCTATGTTATTCTACTTTTGCATGAGAAACAGTACAAAGCATACTTACTTGAAACACTGGCTTCTGAAGTACTCCTTTATTTTTGTGTTTGACTTATTATTATTTTGGATTTATAAATATTGTTGTGCTAAGTGGCTAGCTGCAGTAAATCAACTGAGTGTCTAAAAGTGATATATGATAGTCTCCTATATATTCTCATTTAGTTTTACACAGTAACACCAAATTTCAAAATTAATATCAAACTTATTTTTAGATGGAGGGAGGAAAAACTTCATTGTGTTATCTGCCGTACAATTTAAAATATTCCTACTGTTCTTTTTTGTTCAGAGCACTTCAGCTATTTTGATGGAAAACATGGACCTTTATATGCTAAATCCATGCAGTACCAAAATCTGGTAGGTTACAGCAATTTCCTTGACTGACGGGAGTCAGTTTAGTTTTCCATCCTTACAGCAGTCCGTATATCCTGTGGGACTGACTTGATCTTGGTGTGTGTCTGCCTGAAATGCATATGTATGAGTCTAGCAGAAGACACTTTAATGTGTCACCCATATAATTTTTCCTCTGATAAAGATGTAAGATTAAGGGGTTAACCATTCACTTAAGCATTTGTATTTTTACATATTTTTGTATAGTTCAACCTTCTTATTTAATTCTGACCAAGTTGCACGTAACAAGAATAGTCTTAACGTCTGAACAGAATGAGGATGTCAAAGCATTTCCTGAATTCAATGGAGTAAAATCTCTTCACCTGTCCTAGATCACATGAAAATTGAAGGTTATCTGTGGTCTTCAAATCTGACTTTCAGGGATTTAGAGGGATGTTTGAAGCACGGTGAATTTCCATGCAGTAGATCTGTATCTCAAACTGACCACATTGATGTGCTGCTAGCCTGGAGATAGACTAGAATAACCATTTTTATCACTCCTCTGTTCTATCACTTCCAATTAATCTGGATACTGTGATAAAAGACAGTTATGACTATAGTTCTGTTTGACATCAAACCTTGAAGTGAAGTATAGGAAACTTACCTGGGAATCTGTGTGGCTGGTATAGATCTGTTTTAGGGGTTCCTAGTTGCAAGCTAATATTACTACTATCTTGGCAGCTGCCCAAAAGACTGTAATAGAGCTTCTAGTAAATCCAGATTTAGCCAGAGTTGTCCCTCTTCTTAGGAGCATCCTGTGTGTCCTAGTGACTGCAGCATCAGTGTCTTGAGTTGTTACGGTGGCAGAAGTTAGTTCTCTCCCGAGAGCCACCCCTTGATGCTAGTGAGCAGTGAGCAAAGTTGTGTTGCAGGGGAAAAAGGTGTTGTGGCATTTAGGAACGGGTTAGATATACTTCTGTCATTCCTGAGAAGTCTTTGATCTTGTTGTGAGATACAGGCCACGCTAGTCTTGTAGATCATAATCAGCTTGTATGATAGCCAATATTCATTAATGTATAGCAAGAAGTCCACTCCTCTTTAAATGCATGGTGTAGTCAGTCTGCTCTCTGTTAGCAGGGAATATATCAACCTAACAAGCATTGTCAGCATATACGTTACCTCATAATTGCATTCTAACTGTACCACTTGAATGTTATTACTATAATTTTGCAGAAGATAAAGCACCAAGCGTTCGAGTAAAGAATTTAGTTTCATGCCGTAGGTTGTGTCACTGGAATTTACCATTTGCTAACTGGTCTTTCAGGTGTGGTTTAAATGTGCTTGTGACTTTTTTATTTTTCAGTTCTGTGATGTGTTGCATTTGAGAATAGGAAGGATAAAGCTCTTAAACTTTAGATAGCACCTAGAGCTGTTAAGATAGGTACACTGGTAATGCTAATGACTTTGAAGGGGGGGAAAAAAACAACAAGCAATGTCATTGTGCAGGATTTCTGTAGTGTTCTTTGATACTTAGATACTGTGCAACTGCACAGGGTGAAGTGCTTTTAAAAATATATATTTTCTATTCGTCTTCAAGGTTTGTTATTGAGCTCTGTGAGCCAATCCAAGTAAAGCAACTTGACATTGCAAATCATGAGTTGTTCTCCTCCACTCCTAAAGACTTTCTGGTGTCCATCAGTGACAGGTATGTAGTCACAACTTTTATTTGTTATTATTGTGACCCTCTGAATGAAAATTAAATGGAATCAATTACTAAATGGATGACCTCACAAAATAAGCTGTGTATGTTTGTAGTTTTGCAAAATATAATGCATTGTGACATGCGTTTTCTTTGCACATTGTCAACATTACCATTAAAGACATTGCAGCAATCATGTCACAAAAAAAGAAAAATAATTCTTTGAAGTGTTTTGAGAGCCTCAGCCGATGTCTGTAAGCAGCGGAGTCCAAAACTTGAATTTTGTCAGCTGACTGTATTGTGTTTTTCAGGTATCCAACAAACAAATGGATTAAACTAGGTACTTTCCATGCCAGAGATGAGAGAAATGTCCAAAGCTTTCCTCTAGATGAACAGATGTATGCAAAATATGTGAAGGTAACTTTCTATTGCAAAAGCATTCCATCCTTCTTGGGAAAGGAGATGTTTGCTGAACTGTGCCCTACATAGCAGGATATTGAGATGACTGTGAATCAGCACATGCTTTACTACTAGTTGCACTAGTTTTTGCATTGCTTTAAGGTGACTGGGGAACAACAGTTAAATGTATGGTCAGTCACAAATGTGTTAGCTTCCTCTAGTGGTAACTGGCAGGATGGAAAGCATGCATTTACCCTGTGTCCAAATACACGAGAACTAAGAAGAATCTAGACAATATCAGATACAATAAGCTGTATTTGAAATAATTCTAATAGGAATTAGAATTAATTAGAATTCTTCAGGGGTAGTTTAAAATATTAACCTATTTTCTCTCTTGGCTATACCTACCACTACACATACGTATGTGTGAATGAAGTTTTATACACCTAGAAATAAAATCTGGTGTCTCTATTTTAATGTATAAGTTTCACAAGTGTGCCTCTTCAGATTTATTTAAATGCACACTACATGACTCTATGTTCAAGTCACTTGTAATCTGTTTAAACCTTTACTCCCTGGAGCACAGATTATAGCGTGCGTGCTTTCTACTTCTGTGCTGCATCCTGCCGTGTGTAGTTTGCAAGCCATTCCTTAAGAAAAGCAAGGTTTTCAATGTGTATGTTAATTTAAGGAAGAGATGAGGAAGAAAGGCATGCATCTCTGTGTACTAAGGTGAAGGTAAAATTGCCTTCCACTGCTTGGCCTTCTAGAGCAACCTCTCTGAGGAGAGCCATTACACCTTTTCTGATGTATCCACTTATCTGTTAAAACAAGCATCAGTGCAATAAAGAAGTATGATTGTGAGTGCCTTTCTCATTTTCTGTGACAGTTAGGAGAACTGAAATGGAAAGCAACTGTGCTTTAGTGTGGTAGCTACTAAAGTTGAGTTTTTTCCTCCCTGGAAAGATGACTCTTATACTTGTTGTGTGATCTCTTTCTCAAAGTAGCTTGTAGCAAAGTAGCTTTATTCGAAGAGAATAAAATGCCATGAATAATGTAGCAATTGGACTGGGTTAAAAGCTTTTGTGAAAATATTGACATGTACTAGAGCTTTAAGTTCACATAAAATACAGAGCTTTTAAGCCTTCCTCAGTGAGATATTATCTTGCAACTGTGGTGCTTTTTTTATAAAAAAGAAATTCTGCTACTCTGAGGTTTGCACTTTCTTCAAGAGATGGCTGTGAATAATAATTATCTGTTTAACATCTATACTCAGAAATCCTGCATGAGTCTGCAAGTCAAAGATAAATATTTTATATTTTTGCTTTCAATTCTGCTTTCTGGCTGAATTAATGCTTCAAGGTAGCTAGAATCTTGACTGTCACTGAGTTTCAGCAGTATGCTAGATACTTCAGCACTTAATTCCCTTGAGGATGTGATGTTCTGCCTTTAATACAGCATGGTAACTTTTTGAAGGATCATTATTGTAACACTTGGGCTTTATGGAATGAAAAGTAAGCAAGCCTGTAGAGCAATCCACAATTTCTCCAATGGTTTGAAATGGCTTACCTGAATTGTAGTAAAACTGAGCATTTTTTTGTATGGATTACTTCATGGAAATTGTTATCTTGATCTCACTTGCAAATTAGTACAGTCCTTCATTGTGAGTGTCCACATAGTTTAATAAATGCAGTCTATGTGCGCGTATTTAATATATATTAAATAAAGCAGGTAAGCAGGTTCTCACTAGAAATATACTGATGAATGGAACTACCAAATGTGTTGTAAGATGCTCTGCACTGGTTCTTTCAAAAGTGTTTCTGTAACCAGGAACATGTTTGTTTGAGCTTAAAGCAGCAGCAGTGCACAGAATGCATGCTATGAAATTAGATTTTTTTTTTTTTTTCTCTTGAGTCACTTTAGCCTTTACTCTTTTGGGGGATGGGAAGAGAATTGTACTTAGTGAATTTAACAAGCTTCAATACTGTCTGGTGTCAGGGCTGCCCCCTCCCCCTGAGGAGAGAAAAAAAAAAAAAAAAAAAGACTTGACAGTTCATTAATAAAACACTTGCCTTGCATGTTACCTTATATCTGCAAGGTATGAGGACTAAATGAAATCATGGATACCTAAGGCAGATCAAGGAGTAATACAACTTTATCCTTCATAACTTATTACCTTAGGTATTTGTAGTACTGAGTTAAAAACACAGTAAGGCTCTGTAGTTGCCTGTGGCATGTGTTCAGCCTTTGTACTGACATCTATTTTTTTCTTTTCCTTTCTCTCGCTTCAGATGTTCATCAAGTACATAAAGGTTAGAAACATCTTCTTGTGGAATGCTGCATGCTTAGGGCTTGGGGTGTTTTCTGCTGTGGCCCAGCACATTAATGCATGGCAAGAGAAAAGCTTTCAAATGCATGGCAAGAGCAAAGCTTGTAGATCTTTTCTGTTTGGGCATTCTGCAAATCCCTTAAGCAAACATAGCTTGCAAATTCAAAATTGGATGCATATGTTAAATGGACTCTTAGCTCTGTAGATCTTGAAGTACTTTTTATTTTTTAGGTGGAGTTGATATCACATTTTGGATCAGAACACTTTTGTCCTTTAAGTCTTATAAGGTAATAACTTAAGTGTTTTGCTTTGTATTTCTGCCTCCTTGCACTGTGGACTAATGTATTCTAACAATAACTGGAAAACAAATTCTAGTAGTTGGTGTTTTAAGTTAGTTGGAAATGCTGTGAATCAAAGTAGTTGAATAAATTACCTGTTGCACAGCATGCGTCATACTTGTTTAAAAAAATTTTTGGAAAAATCAAGACTTTTTTTTAAGGAACAGTTTGTTTTTGGGTGGGAGTGGAGTTATGGGAATGCCAGCAGCTGCACAGCAGAATACCAGCATCTGGAGACTGACGCAGCAAAAGGAGGAGCATGTGAGACACTAATAGGAGCAGGTGCTGTGGTGTTGTGCTCTTCATAAACCACTGTGGTGCATGATCCCCCAGGTACCTATTTGCAATAATAGTTGGTGTGTCTGAATCAGAATAACAGAATGACTGGCCTCTCTGCTGTTCCTAAAATCCAATTTTGATTCTGTTATCAAAGCTCTGGCAGGACTTGAACACAAGTAATCTAGCACTGTAAGGCAAAACATCTTTTCAATTGACAAGACAATTTTATTTAAAACATTGTAGTCCAACAGAGCAGGTCAAAGAATCGCATTTGTAGTCAGGTAGAAGGATTTTCTTTTTTCTTTTTTTTTTTCTTGATCTAAGTGAAGATGAGAAACTAAGAGCACACAGGAAGCTCAGAAATTGAGATCCAGGGGGGACCTCACATAAGAGAAGTCTGTTATGAAGTATTTGAAATAGGAACAGGGTCTCGCTTTGGAGCGGCCCTTGATAAGCTGCAACAGACTTTCTGGATAGAAGTTTGTGAAAAGGCTCCAAAAGCGTATGTGCATAAAATGAGCTGCTTGATCAAAGTTAACAGAAGACAAATGTTAATCTAATTACCTGTTGCTCAGGGTTTTTGGTACCAGTATGGTGGAAGAATATGAAGAAATAGCTGATTCTCAATATCAATCAGAACGACAAGAACTCTTTGATGAAGATTATGGTAAGCAAGTGATTTATTTTTTTTAACCATTTAAATATTTCATGCAAGTCTAGTTCTTTCCTGGATATGCTAAATGATTTTACTGCTGAGTTTGCTTTTAGTGTTCCTTCCAACTTACCCATGCATTCTTTTAAGTTTTAAACTAATGTTATTTGTGTAATAAGGCAATTTGGGAGGTTGCTTCAAAACACTAATATTAAACCTGAATTTCAGTTGCCTGGTTAGGCACAAACATCTTATGTGCTTATGGTAATGAACAATAGCTAAAATAATCTGAGTAGCTCATGCCTTTTGTTTGTAGTGGAGGGGGGAAAAATTCTGTAGTAAACCTTGGGAGTGGTTTACTGCATCTGTCTCTTGAATCTAAGGGAAATGGAAACTTTAATCTGAATCTCTTCGGATTGCTTATTCTCTAGAGCTTGATCAGTTTGTCATCCTTGACTTTATTTCTGTAGTCTCATTTGTGGCTGAAACTTGTTAAATTTTGGGTTGTATTTTTTGATGTAGCACATCTAATTTTGATACTCCTAAATGTTTTTTTTTTTCTTTAAATAGACTATCTATTGGATTACAATACAGGAGAAGAAAAATCTTCAAAAAACCTCCTTGGTTCTGCTACAAGTGAGTATGGCTTATTAGGAAGCTTGCTGCTGGGCTAAAATAGGCAGTACCAAAAGGCAGTTTGCTTCTCAGTGTTGGCCTTTCACTGATGAGAGAAAGCCCTGTGTCAGCTTTTATCTGAGGCTTTTCAAAGTTTCTGTCAAGAAGTAATTTGCATGTTCTGTCTACCCCTACAATATGGTAAGTTTGTTCACTGTCTGAGAAATGCTATGGACTACTGAAAACAGGATCAGCAGACCTGACACATGATACTAGCAGTGCTTTAGAAGCACAGCTGAACACTGAGCATTGCAGTGATAGCTGCTGCAGTGCTCACTGCTCAGCTCTGCTGCCTTGTGGATATTGTTACTGGGCTTTCCTTAGTGAATCTTTCATCTCTAGTGTTTTTTTGAAATCCAAGTTTGTTTTTAATGTGTTTCAACAAATGACAGATGTCTGTTTTGAGCCTTCTGCCTTAAAGAGTGAGTGATATGCAGTAAGGGACCTCTGAAGAGAGGTTTATGTGCTTCTCGGGCATCTTTATTCCCTAGGAATGTTTTTGAAGTCTGCCCTTATGGTGACCTGCATCTCTCACTGCAAATTCTTACAGATTGGCAAGCTGCTTTACCAGATCTTAACTCCCCTTCTTTCCCTGCTTGCCCATAAATGATGGCAAGCCATGAGTACTTCAGGTTAATGTTTTCTGTTTTCTTCTCAAGGGGATGGTAAGTCAAAGCATAAATGCTTGCATAAATAATACAGTTTAGGAATGTAGCTTTTGAAGTATTTTGAAGGAAACATAGCATTAAGTTTAAGACAAGAATTTTGGCAATACTACTAAAATGTTTTTTCTATAACTTCATGAATTTATCCATTTGATGTATGGTAAGTGTGTGCTGACAGGTGGCAGAGGAATGGGCAGAGTTGACTCATGTATGCCTGTTTACAGGAAGGTGCTCTTCTCCTGCTCCTCATTTAATTTCTAAATGAGCCTGATGTAATAGTACCCAAGAAATGGGAGATCAGACAGAAACAAATGACGTGTCTGTCAGTTTCTCAAGGTTGAGATGGAAATTTGTCATGGAATCCTCCCTTGTTTGTTCACTTCGATTGCTAGGCAGTTCAGCAACTGAATTGTTCCTTGATTTCTGTGTTGTAATGATGAGTTAGTACTTCCCATCACTTCTTGTCTTGGTGTTAGATGGTTTAGCCCTGATGATACAGGCTTGTCGTGGTGTAGATACACTGGAAATCCTTGCATTTTCTTTCTGCGAGGGAGTTCTGTATGGGGAGAGCAAGCATCTCCTTCGTATAGCGATTGCCAAAGCTAATTCAGGCAAACCCTACGTACAGCACAGTCTAAGGCAGTGCCTAGAGATGGGCACTGAAGTGCAAGTATGTACCTCTTTGGAGCTGCTGGGGAAACTTTGGCTAGCTGCTACAAGCAGCTTTAGTATGATACCTTTAGTATTACTATAAGGGAGGGAATCTTATGTATTGGAATTTTTTTTTCTTTCAATATTTACACTTGAAGCAGGTGGTATAAACTTTTTTAGCTATCTAGAAGCCAACTAAGAAGACTTTGCCAGATTGTGACTGGTAAAGATGAGATGGTGTTTTCAAATACAGGTTTCTAGGCTATTCATAAGCAGAAAATCCATAATTCTTTAAGATTGCATTCAGTGTAACAGAATGATTGCCTTTTCAATGTTTTTGTTCTGATTCATTTAAAGGAAGTATTGCATAAGAGCAAATTGCCTGGAGGTGCTAATTCCTGAGATCTCTCCATATGTCATCTTTGATCAGTTGTTTTCTATTTCAGATGCTATTCTAAATATGGTGAATATTGCTGCTAATATTCTTGGAGCCAAAACTGAAGAGACTTCTGAAGCTGAAGGTACTCTTTAAGTGGTGAACTTTCTAGAAAGTCATCTTTTTTCTTTTCTTTTTTTTTTTTATGATCTGCATGCTTCAATTTTCTGTGAAGAATTTCACAGAAGATAAGTTAAAATGTGTGGTTTTATTTTGATTTTTTTTTTCTTCACACTCTTCCATGGCATAAGTGTTTGGCTATTGCCACAGAATTCTTAACTGTATTACCTGCAAAACATGAAGTGAAGATGCTGAATTCACTAAAAGGAGAATAGGTGTAAAAATATATTCAGTTATATTCTGGTGATGTTTTTAACCCGTGTCCAAAAAAATCTTATACACAAACCATAATTAGCATATTTGTTCAGATAATTGGAGACCTGCAGTTGTCAATTTGATAGTGCAGTTAATCCTCTAAACAGAGGAGAGGGATGGCAGGGGGGAAAGGGGATGGTATGGAGGAAATGGTAGAAATGTGGAAGGAAGCTTAAATATTAAAGTGTTTTGTTAGTGCTTCCTTGAAGTCTTATATCTATATATATATATATATGTCTTCCATTTTGTGTTCTGTAGTAGGGAACAAAAGTGTATCTGAAAATGTTACTGTCACTCCTGCAACTTCAACATCTGCACCAAGACTGCCTGAACCAACTCCTGTTCCGTCACCAGAGTAAGTGATTGGTATGTTTTTAAAGGAGATTCTAGCAGAGACCAAATATGCCAGTATGGAATTTTCGAAAGAAGGGGGAATATCGAATTCAGAAGGCTTGATGTTTCAGAAACTGTGGCCGAAATAACTGAATGGCACATCGGGATGAAAATGCACTAGCAAAAATAACTTACAGAATTTACAAGATGTGGGAACTGGCATTTGGTCACTGATAGAAGCTTTGATAATTATTTAAAATAGCCTGCTTTTGTAGGCTTCCAGAGTAGTAAGAAAGACTGTCAAATTAACATCCTGTCTTTAATTCTTTCTTTATAGACTTGTAACTACAGATATTCCCCAAATAGATAAAGAGGAATTAACTGTTGATTTGACAAAAGAAAGTCCCATTGTGCAGCTAGTTCAAGAGTATGAAGAAGATGCCAGTCAATCAACAGTGACCTTGCTGCCCAGTGATGATCAAGACGAGGAAGCATCAGCATGGTTTGAGCTTGAAACACAAACGTATTGCTATGACATGACAACAATATGTTGCATTTCTACCTTTTCAGAGTATCTGTATAAATGGTGTTCAGTTATAATAGCCCTCCATCGGCAACACAGTAAAAGTGAAAGCAAGCAAGAGCAAGATGATTCTGCTGTTCATCAGCCCCAGGCTGTTCTGCCTGAGTCTATACCCACTTCAGTAGATGAGCCTCTGCCTGAGGAGTTGGACAGCAAAGTTACTGAGAGACCATCTGGATCTACTGCTGCAAGTGATTTTAGCAGTGCGGTCTATGAGGAGATGAAAAATGAGACCACAGATGCTATTGAACTGGAACCAAGCCATCCTCAAACTCTTTCTCAATCTCTCCTCTTAGAAGTAACTTCTGAAGTTAAGCCATCGGCAACAACAGAAATGTCACTGGAACCAGCAAAAGAAGCTGGAGGCCATGTAGCACCAACTGTGACTCCTCAGGTGGATGTAACTGAGATTAGTGTAGAAACAGAGAAAGCCGTGAGCTCTGTTATTGCAGAAAAACCTTTAGCTTCAGAGACCAGTGTTGTCAGTGAAGTAAAGGAGATGAGCACAGGAGAGACTGCAGCTATTCCAGCAATTTCAAAGCCCACAGAGACTGTTCTGCAGCCTGAATATACAATGGGCACCTTAGCCAGTGATGTTGGGGAAGGAAAAGAAAGCACTCCAGAAGTGCAGAAGCCTGTGGTCTCTACTGTTGAGTCTCCTGTATCTGCTGATATAAAGGAGGAGGATCAGGCAACTGAAGATGCTTTTATGGCAATTCCAGTTTCTGGAGGACAACAGAGAACAGCTACAGACTTCTATGCTGAACTGCAGAATTCAACAGATCTAAGTTATGCTAATGGAAATCTTGTGCATGGGTCTAATCAGAAGGAGTCTGTTTTTATGCGACTTAATAATCGCATTAAAGCCCTGGAAGTAAATATGTCTCTCAGCAGCCGTTATTTGGAAGAACTTAGTCAGAGGTAAGTCTGAGGAAGACTAGGAAAAGTCTACTATATGTAAACACGATATAACCCTTTACTGAAAGAAGTGTGTGTGCATGAAGCTTTATGAAAAACCCAGAGAAGTATGTACTTCTGAACTTGCTAAAGGCCAAGATGCTTGCAGGTGACAAGAATTTCCTTCCTGTGTTCCATGATACCATCCGTCTTATTTTTGTGCGAAGGAACGCATCTGTGTGTTCAGGTGGTGGATTTTTTTGGTTTGATTCATAGAGGGATGGGAGGCATTGTCTGGATGCAAGCAATAATCCTGCTCCATAATCCTTTCAGCAGAAGGTCAGTCACATCCTGTTGTTGAACGACACATATCTATAAAGTCTCTCAGAACTGTCCAAACTCATTTTTTTCACCTAAAACATTGTGTTCTGTAATACTGCTCTTGAGGGCATGGAGGGGGAAACCAGAACTTTGTGAGGGATCTATATTTGTTAATATTTGCCTGTTGTGCTCACTAACCACAGAGGAAACGTACCATTTTCAGAACTGACTCCAAGGGAAGGCTCTTTTGTTAACTTCTGAGGTGTCTTTCCTGACAGTCAATAGCTTGTGAATTTGCTCCATAGTGAATTCCAGTAAATTAAAGCTCAGATCTTAAGTATTGAAGCAGATCTTTCTCTTCGACCTTGGGGCAGTAGGAACACCAGAGAGACATGGATTTTTTGCTTTATGTATGAAACTTGAAGAGCAATGCCACGCAATTTAAATAATGCTGCTTTAGGCAAAGAAAAGCCTTATGTAGTAGTATTTTCTAGTGACAAGTCTAATGCTGAGGAGCTTTATGATGAATCTAGCACTTCTGACCTTTACATGCTTCTTGTTTTAGGTATCGAAAGCAAATGGAAGAAATGCAGAAGGCTTTCAATAAAACTATAATAAAACTTCAGAACACCTCGAGAATAGCAGAGGAGCAGGTATGGCTTGTTTGACTGCTAGTTTTGACTACTGGGTTTTGCTGCTCAGGAAGGATTGAAGATGGATTGTTCTTTTAGGAAAGATTAGAATGATGTATTTAAAAAATCTTTATTCAGAACCACTTTTTAAACTATTTTAACTAATTTAACTTAATTTGTCTTGCTACTCTGATATAGTATAGCTGGATGAGCACTTCATTAGTCTAACTGAAGAGACATAGTCTCTAATAAGAGAGCAGTGTAGTAATGGCTTATGCCCGATTTGCAGTTGGAAGTGTAGTTCAAGTTAAAAACAAAAATAAAAACACATGAACTACAAGTACTCTGTAATATGGCCATACTCAGAACTTTCTGATAATAGTTGCATAGAGCTGCCTGCTTATTCTGCCTCCAGAGATGGTAGAAGTTGCTGTACTCAAACACACTTTACATAAAGTTGCAAAAAGATTGCTCAATGAAGTAGAACTGTTGAGGGCTTTTAGTAGTATTGTTTGATCTTTATACACAGGTGTCAGTTAAAATTTCAAATACTGTTGTATAAAAAATGTGTTGAAGGGAATGTTGAATTAAGACACTATTTGGACATCCTATTGAACTGTAAATAGGTCATGTGGCTACATCATATCTGACTGTCACATAGTGCTAACTTGGTACATAAAGTAGATGATATTGGCATCCTGACAGCTAAACAACGTGGCTATGAATGTTTTCATACAGGATCAGCGGCAAACAGATGCAATTCAGCTGTTACAAGCTCAGCTGACCAACATGACACAGCTGGTTTCCAATCTGTCAACAACTGTCACGGAATTAAAGCGTGAGGTAATTATAATTCTGCAATGTGGCATGGGAACTCAGGCAGGGCAGACAGATGCATAGATATATCTTAATTCAAAGAGGCCGAGGGTTTAAAAATGAATTTTAATGTTTGGGAAGGTGCCAGTGTTATTGCTTTTTCTCCCTTTCTTGGCCAGCTGCTAAAATAGGCTGAAAACCAAGTGGCTTAAATTGTTCTCAGCAAAATTTTTAATAATAACTTCTATTATAACCTTACTAGCCCGATTATTGTAGTCTTCTGTAGTGATAAAAGATTGTAACTTATTCAGGGTAGTGTAGTATTTCTTCCTTCCTGCATAGAAATTGGTAGTAGTGCACTGTGAAATTATTCTTAAACAAACACAAGCAAGAAAAAACCACTGACTTTATGTATGGCAAATTCCATAATTGTCACTTTAAAAGTCTTTAAAAACGAGAGGTGAAAGGTAAATCTCTTCAAGAATTTCTCTAGCAAGCAGAGAAGATAACTTTCTCACAAAAAGTGCATTAATTTTGCATAAGCTTGTATGCTCCTCCAATGCAAAGTATCTCTATAAATTACGGTGGTATCTCAATCAGTGGCATCTTGTCCTGTGTTAGTTTTCAGACTTTAATCTCACCTGTTAAATGGCCAGTGGTTTAAATCAAATCTCTGAAAAATGGTGTGATTAAGGAAGAGATGATGTGATTAAGTGAGATTAAGGAAGCTGATCTGAAAACGTGTCAGTTATGCTATAATTAAAGTTACATTTTTGGAATATTACTTTTAAGTAATTCTTGTCTTTAACAACTGTATAAAATTATTTCAGGTTTCTGATAGGCAAACCTACCTTGTGATTTCTCTGGTTCTCTGTGTCATCCTGGGCCTGGTGCTGTGTGCGCAGCGCTGCAGAAGCACCTCTCAGTTCTGTGGAGATTACCTCTCAAAAATTCCCAAAAGTAATAATTATCCCAGCCCCAAAAGGTACTGTATTTTAAACTTTATTGTTTCAACTTGTTAGTGGTTCCTAAATCCATGGACTGTCATGCCTGTGTTAGTCCTAAGGGTCATCTTTCTGCAAGCGCGAACCCTGGGACTGATAGCCAAAACCAGTTACTAAAGCTTAGCTTTCCCAAAGTCATGGTAGTGTTTTGGAATGTTACCTTGGTAGCTTGCCTTGATAGCTTTTTGCAAAGTTCTGTCTATTTTCCTGGCTTTTTTGAACTCCTTGGTCAATGGCTGATCATGTTAGCTCCTCCTGTGCTTCTTAGTGGAAAAAGATGATAAATTTCTGAGAAAAATGTGTTAAAGTTGTGGGTTTTGTTCCACAGATGTTTTTCTTCCTATGATGATATGAATTTGAAAAGAAGAATCTCTCTTCCACTGGTCAGATCGCAGTCCTTTCAGCTATCTGGTAAAGAAGGTACATCCATACATCTAGTTTCTGGTGTTACACACATACTATATACAGCTAACAGTTCCTGTGGGTGTGGGAGAATATGATCTCAGGTTTCTGTCAAAGAACCACTATGTGACCTCAGCTTTGCTTGTGTTCTGTTAGCCAGTAGAGTCTAAAGCCAAGTTATGAGACACTTAACAGTGTCCATGCAGGTGCTTGGTTTTCAGTGAACACAACTTAAAAATGCACCAGTCCAAACATGGCAATTGTCTAGCCATATTGTGCTAAAAGGTAGTTAAATCCTGAATTAGTGTCCAGAGTATATAATGTAGCCTTCTTAGGGTTAATAGCAGTGCACGTGGGCATTTAGCTTTACAAAGCTGTGAAGTTTGGAGGTGGGGGGGAAGTAGATATATTTGATTGTCAAGTTTGGGAGGTCGGTGTTCTCCTCCTGAGAAGTCATCTGTCTTAAAGCTCAGTAGATGTTAAGGCATCTGAGTTTAGCTGTAGAAAGGGAACTTAAAGCAGTTACTCTGGACATGGGGAGTGTTCTAATTTGTTGAATATTCATGTTCAACTTGGGACAACTGAATTTTGATTTCTTAAGCCTTCATCATACAAAACCTAATTCTAGTAACTACCGTGTAAGTAGTTAACGCTGTATTTCTAGATGCAGCAAACCTAATTCAGGCTTTGTGCTGTGAATAAAACCACATGAAAAATGAGTTGAACTGAGAAAATGTTGCAGCAGGCATGAGCTAAAGCTGAGGAAAAAGTAAACTTCTGCAGAACACTTTCTTTCCCCAGACGATGTTCTCTCCACTTATCTATAGCCTTATCTAACCTATCAGGAGATCGGTTGTTTTCAAGTACATGCTCCTGACAGCTGCCATGACAGCACAGGGAGGTTCCTCAAAGCGTTGAGTTCATTTTCAGTGTGCATAGGCTGTGTCCCATGCACTTACAACGGGAGCACAACTGTGGGCGGAAGAGTGGAGTATTTTGTCATGATATTGCTTATTTAAATCGTGGCGTTCTAGAGCTGGAAGTGTCAGGTAGGACTGCTAACTCTTATCGCTCCTCTTGCAGTGGACCCAGAGGACCTGTACATTGTCGAACCCCTCAAGTTTTCCCCAGAGAAGAAGGTAAAGTAGTTGTGGGACAGGCAAGCTGAGCCTGAGTGTGTTTCTGGCAGCAGGAGGAGCATGTTCCAGCTACCCCCCTGCTCTGCCAGTTCCTTTTTTTTAACCCTTTGCTTGCCCCAGAAGCTAACTGTTCTTTTCTTTTTACTTGTGCTTTTTAAGAAAAAGCGTTGTAAATACAGAAGTGACAAGATAGAGACTATCAAGCCGACAGCAGAGCCTCTGCATCCCGTAGCCAATGGGGAAATTAAAGGAAGGAAGCCGTTCACGAACCAGAGGGACTTCTCTAATATCGGGGAAGTTTATCACTCTTCGTATAAGGGTCCTCCATCTGAAGGAAGCTCAGAAACCTCGTCGCAGTCTGAGGAGTCCTATTTTTGTGGCATTTCAGCTTGTACGAGTCTGTGCAACGGACAGACCCAAAAGACAAAAACTGAGAAGAGGGCTATAAAACGAAGACGGTCAAAAGTTTCAGACCAAGGGAAGCTCATAAAAACTCTAATACAGACTAAGTCAGGGTCAATGCCAAGCCTGCATGACATAATCAAAGGAAACAAAGATATAACAGTGGGCACTCTTGGTGTCACGGCTGTTTCTGGACACATCTAAAACTAGCTGAACTTCTCAAACAGGAGAGTGTTTGTTCATTTGAGAACAGTCTGTGGTATTCTGTGGGAGGCTAATGGGAGACAAAGAGCTCAAGTAATTGGAAAGTATTCAGAAATTTGGTTTCTGCCTTTTTAAATAGATGGGATTGTGTCAATCTTGGCTGTAAGCTGCAGCTTTACAAGGCTGATAATTTCCTATGAGAACATCTTGGGGGGAGGGAGGGCAGGGTTCATTTTATAAAGGTTTTTTTCACAATTCCTGGGGCAGAGATTTTTGAAACCCAGTTTGTTGGGTGGAATAGGGATAAAAGCCTAATCCTCTTCCTTTAGCTTTGTTCCTATTTCTTGCACCTTCCCATATTTATGTGCCTTTTGTCTATTTATAATGCCACTGGAAGAGGGGAGATAAAATTGTTTGTCATTTGATTTATTTTGTAATTTCTCTAGCTTTTTTTGAAGATGCAACACTACAGTGCTGTAAAGGGACATGTGTTGGCCTTCAGCTGGACTCAATGTGGACTGGATACTGTAAAAATGCTAATAGATGGACTTGCCTGACTAGATTCAGGCTTTGCAAACTCGATTGAGGAAGAAAACTTGCTTGGGATTGTGATTACATTTATTTCCACCTTCACCTACAAATCAGAACTGTAGTCTGTACTAAACCAGTGACAGTTGCTCTTCAGGATTTCCTATATACAAAAGGAAGTGATGCTTGTGAATGTGTACTTGTTACCTGGACCGACTGCTGTAGTCCTCCAAGAGGTGAATGGGGATTGTTCACTCTTAGCACAGGAAGAGTTCAGATAAAGGCTCGGCCTAAAAATGTGAGTGCGCACTGCTGGAGCTGGCTAATATTGCAAGCCAGCCCTGCATGTGTGTAGAGTTTGCAAAGTTTTGAAGTCTAACCAGCCAGGTCTGTTTAAAGTGGATATTTCCATAATGTTTGCTTTTGCATTGGCTAACAAATGTGCAGTGTTTGTATGGTTGGTATTTTCATATCTGAGTTTTTTATTTTGTGGTTGTATATTTGGATATTATCGAATGAGTGCTAAAATGTTGAATGTGGATCAGAGTGAGTGGAACAAAAGGTTATTTCTTTTGAGAGATTTTTAGAGGTTCACGTTGTAAAAATAAGTTAACTTATTGAGCACTTTTAGTGATACCCTTTTTAACAGATCTAATGCCTTTCCTGGGTATTGTATGTAATGTGACTTATTTAAAGCCTTTATTTTTTTGCTGCTTTCTTGTTAGTTCATGAATACCTTTAAGGTGATGTACTTTTGGAGTTGATCTGCACAATTAGCCAGTCAGAGCACATGAACTGGATTTGTTGAACTTGAAATTGAAAGGGCTTCAAACCCAAATGAGGAAAAGATGTACCACCTGAGTGCAGCACACCATGTTGTGGAACAAGAGTATGTAACTACAGAGCTGTAGTGCTATTAGAAACTGTGAATTTCCAAATAAATCTGAACACTTTGTCTTTAATTCAGTGACTTTTTTCCTTTGAAAAATCAAACTTGTGGCTAAATTTCTGAGAAGAGCTAGCCTTCAGATTTCATTGCAGAATCTTGCCTGGGGATCATTTGGTGGCCCACAAAGCTTAACTGTCACCCCAGATGTGTGGATCTGAAATGCTCAAGGTTGAATGGTATTTTGCCTAAAAGTTTAGAAATCCTTACTGTGTAAAACTGCTAGAAAAGTTTCAAGCAGTTTCTTAACTTCTAAGACCTCATTGGGTCAAGAAATAGTAGCTTTGTGAAGATGTCTGCAGCAAACTGTCTGCCAGTGTTCAAAACTAAGGCTTGTAAGAGCCTTAAGAGGCATTTTCTTCTCATAAGATGATGTTTAGGTAGTCACACATCTCAAACTATTATTGTTTTAGTTGTCTCTACCAATCTCTTCCTCTTAAGTTTTTAGCCAGTGTTGCAACTGTGCAACCAGATGCCAGATTCAGTGGCTGTCCAGCATCTATTTGTCTCTCAAACAAGACCTCTCCAGCACTCATCTCTCACTGGAGTATCTCTGGGGTCTTTGGCTCATCAGAGGGAGGTCTGTGATGGGGGGGAATAAAGCCTTGAGAAGAGAGGAAGTTTAATGTGTTCTTTGGCTTCTGTCCTGTAGGAAGCTTGATACCCTCTACTGCCCAGGCAATTTTGAGCTGTTCTTATTAATTGATAACAACTGGCTGAAGTGGGACACAAGTGGAACAGCCCATTTCCACTAAATCAGTATAAGCCAGTGACTGATGTTGAGAAGGTTTCATAGGTTCAGAGTGAGGCCAACTCAACTGACAGTGATATGGAGGAGACAAGTAGGTTTTTATGCTGCTTTGGCTGTATGTGGCCTGCAGGCATTCAGTGAAAGTGAGCTTGGTCAGGGAGCTGAATTGAAGTTAAATCCAAAATTATGGTGGCCATGTATTTATCAACTATACAGAGCAATGTGTGGGTCTGGAAATGAGGTGTCTTTCTGGCAACTGGTTAGCTTGAAGGCTTTGTGAATCCCTAGCTTCCCTAGGACTTTATTGCATGGAAAGCCAAGAAATTTCTTGTCCTCCTTACCTTTTGCTGGTAAGGATGTCTTTGTATTTTGTCTGTCTTGCATGACTTTTGTAGCTTTGGTTTGCACTGCTCATGAGTGACCCTTGCAGGTCTTTTGGAAATGGGAGTGGAGCTTGCAGAACATTCCTGCGCTTCCTCATCCAAGCAGAGTGCATGGCTTGTCCAAAAGCTTTTCTGTATCCACATCCGCACTCTCTTGAAGGAAGGAAGGTGATACTTAGCCTTGGGTTGAAATCCACTTTTTATCTGACACTCTTCTGCTGATATGTTGTTATATACCCAAGGGGGTTGGCGAATCTGAGCAGGCTGCATATTTGTTCCAAGCACATGTTTAAATTGCCAGATTGATTTCTGGTGTGAAAACAAATGGCTTTAAAACAGCCACTGATTCCCTAACGTATGTACTGTAGCTGGAAAGAACTTAGAGGAGTTGGTGTGTAAATTGGGAAAATCTCCTTTATTGGAGGTTCCTAATGAACACCTAGGGACTATGCTAGGGGCATGATGCAGATCCATAACAGCAGGAGCAGAGGCTGGAGGCTGCGTGGATGTGTGGCTCCCCACGCTGGAGAGCTGTGGAGATGTGCAAGGTGATAGGAATGATGGATAGTGCAAGGGCTAGAAATGCTTCTCACGCAGGCTTAAGTCCTTCCTAAATCTCAATGTCTAGGGCTAAACTCTCCAGTAAATGCATAGGTGTGATCTCAACCACTGAAAAAGTGTTTGAATTAACCTACTGAGCTGCTCGTGCTAATGCAAATGTGTATTTATTCTGGCAGTAGATTGAAGAGTGAACCACAGCTTCCTTGTGCTGTGCTTGGTGCCTATAACTATTTGTAATCACTTTTTTTCTTAAAGTCAAGTTCTTATTGCTTAGTATCACCTTTCATGTGGGTTTTGAGTCATTTTTCACTTCCTATTTCAGTGTTATTAATGTCACGATGCCTCTAGCTTTCAAAACTTGATTCTTTGCGCAGGTAAAAGTCTCCTGAATTGGTCATAACATCTTTTGAGTAGTTTTTCAGGTAGACAGTTTATAATGCTTTGATTAACTTTGACTGTGGGGGGACTTAAAAGGAGGGTTAGTTCATCCTGTGATGCTTTACTCCAAGGACTGCCTTATGAGCTATCAAGAGGCATGCCTGTGGAGTGGTAAGGACTGCATCCCTTCTGTTGCCTTTGCCGGTTCTTTTTTCCACTTGTTTCTTCACATAACTGGTTTGCTAGTTAGAATTGACCTGATCTTTGTTGTGCATTTGAGTGCTTGGAGTTAGACTGTGCCAATTTTTTTTTTCAGTATAGTGCTTGACCTCAGAATACCACGCTGGAATAGCTATGATAAATTTATTTTTGCTTGCTTTAATCTGTAGGTATTGGCTTTGCCACTACCATGTGTGGCAGGAGCCTGTATGGTATGATTATATGTTCTTGGTGGCCTTAAAAATCCAACTTGGCAGATTAAAAAAGTGAAGTAATATCAATTATCAACTTATTTCTATGCTGCTCTATAGATGGAGTCAGTTGTATAATGTAATTGTTGCCTCTCTGTTTCAGGATATGTCTGTTTTCACCTATTTATTTTTTCAAAAGTATGAGTTTTGATGGAATTCTGGTATCTTGAATTTGTGAGTCCCAAAGCCTTTTTCTAAAGGAATTAGCTAAGCCCACAAATCTCACTCTCTGCACAGGTCATGAGTACATAGGCACCTCAAGGGAGGCAGTGAGGAGGATGGTGCTGGCCTCTTTTCAGTGGTGGCCACTGACAGAACTAGAGGTAATGGCCACAAACTGAAGCATCAAAAGTTCCACGTGAACTTAAGAAAAAGTTTTGTTAACAGTGAGGGTGACAGAGCACTGGAACAGGCTGCCCAGAGAGGTTGTGGAGTCTCCTTCTCTGGAGATCTTCCAAACCCGCTTGGACGCAGTCCTGTGCCACGTGCTTTAGGTGACCCTGCGTGTGTAGGGGGTTGGACTAGATGACCTCTAGAGGTCCCTTCCAACCCTAAGCATTCTATGATTTTATGTCCATGTATTCAGCTCTAGGAGTTGAGGTGAGACTAAGCAGGCAAGCTGAGGAGCCGTCCCAGCTGACAAAAGGGAAACCCATGCGGCCTGTCGGCCTTCGATGCAAGGCCATGACAAACCAGCCAGTTCCTTTACAGTGCCGTGAAGGCTGTGGCCAAGGCAGAAAAGGACTCCAGAACCTAGATACCACATGAGGTGCCGTGAAGCCATTGCATCCCCCTGAACACTGCCACAACATGTGCTAATCGTCCCCATACAAACTGATTGAGGATTACTTAGAACAAGCCTGTGACCACGGAGAAACAGGCTGTTTCCTGTTGTAAACGCTGCTGCCCACAGAAGCCTTGGGAGCACTTAGTTTTTGACCCTGAGCAAGGACAAAGAAATCAAACTAGGTAACACAAATGCCTGTAGTAGGAGGGATTGTCACAAATGTATTTTGGCAAAATGCACTATTTGGTGTGTATATATCCTAAGCTCCAGTATATTTAAAATAAACAACCTCTACTGGCTGTGTAGTGTTGCCAGGATCAGGACTAAAATATAAAGTGCTTTTGGGTGGCTTTGCCATCCTGCAGTGCAAGGCGAGACAAGATGGAACATGTTTGTATCAAATTAAGCGAAGCACATGTAGCTGTTCCACCTCACTTGGAACAGTTTCAGCACTGCGCTCTGACCACAGAGTGCTGTGGGAAGGTCATCACACAGTGTGTCTCATCTGGAAACCCTGAGTGTCAAACGGTATCAGCCCTGGTAAAGAATTTACTGGAGTTCGTAACCAGCTTCAGAAAAATCTGTGTTCCCAGAGCTTGTTTAGCAGTCAGCTGAGCCAGGGTACTGGATGAGGGCATTCCATGCCTGTGTAGCGATTCAAGCATTTGGGGGCTCGCTGTACACTCCTCTCTCGCTATGGAGCCTCTACGTGCTCAGGGGTGCAGAGCTGAGGGGTGATCCTGCTGAACCATTTCTTTAATGGACTGGGGATGTAGTGTAAAGTTGTCAATACTCACTAGGGTCAACCACTCCAGCACCAGCTGGCATTTTCTTGGGCTAAGAGCTGACAAAGAGCTGGTGAGTGTCCTTCCTGCTGCAGGGGAGGACACCCCATTGACATCAAATTTCACTGTGGTCTTGCTCTCAACCTCTAAGCAACCCCACCAGCTTGTCCCATTTTCTTTTATGACTAAGCCCTTCTTATTAAATGACCTGCTTTTCTTTCTTGTATATTCAAGCAATGGGTAAAACAGTAGTTTACAAAAACCAGTGCTGTGTTACTTACATCACCCCTCCACTTCACCTACATCATACGTGTTTTCTTCCCTGGCTTGGTTCCTACCTTTGCTACTTTCTTTCCTGCATTGGTTTTGACTCTTAAAAAGCCCTGTGGAGACCTCCTTTCCCCAGCCTCAGGGCTGCTGCTTGCTTAGTGGGAGTGTGGCACTTCACACATCCTATGTAAAGGAGAGTGTTAGGTGTTTTGCTTGCTGTAGGAGTCCTGCTAAACACTGTAAAGCCAGGCCAGGACCTTTAGACGTGGAGCAGCAGTCTGCTCTGGGGTGTGAATGCAGGAATGTCTTCCTCAGGAGCTGCTTGTGAAAAGATGTCTGTGTGTCTAGCTGTGCCTCAAATGCTTCAAGGAGAGCTTGTTGAGGAAACGAAAAGCATTGTCCCTGTATGGGCAAACGGAAGCGTTAAAAACGTAATAAAGAAACAACATCAGGGTGTCAGCATTCACCGCAGGGTCGTGTAGGCTGGCAGGGTGCGTGTTGCTGGGCCCTGAACAGCGCTGGCACGTTGGGCTTCTGCCAGTACTTTCCCTAAGGGGAAGAATGAGCCCAAGCTCTCGCTTGGCACATCAAGGCGTATTAGCGGGCTCTTGATCTGAACATCTGAATGAGAAGATGCAGTATGGCTGAAATGATTTTCTTTGTTTTTTTTATTCTCTTTGCCCTGTCATCCACTTCTAGAAAAGTGTCTCAGTGGAACAAATAGGAA
This sequence comes from Tinamus guttatus, assembly GCF_059628265.1. Taxonomy (NCBI): domain Eukaryota; kingdom Metazoa; phylum Chordata; class Aves; order Tinamiformes; family Tinamidae; genus Tinamus; species Tinamus guttatus. The sequence goes on along the minus strand of NW_028288745.1, from coordinate 5,003,163 downwards.
GCAGTGGGTGACAAATATGTATGCCTGTGACATTTAAGCGAGGTTGCTAATGTGCCTGTGGTCCCACCAAGATAAGCAGTCAGCACTGAACACAGGCAACATTGGAAAACTCCTGAGAGCGGATTGTCTCTGCGCCAAGCAGCACTCTTGGTGGCTTTTGGCCATCCCTCCAGCTCTGCGTGGGGGTGTCCAGCCCCATCCTCCAGCGTGGTAGGGCAGGTGTGTAACTGTGAGATCTGTTCATGAGATATATGCCCTAGAACAAGGGTGAAATCCCTTTGACTGGTGGTGTACCTGTGCACAGCTGACTGTCCCAGGGCCCACATATAGGACCTAAAGCTGGGAAGACCTCTGTAGGTCTTGGTCCTTGGCTACTGATTCTTGCACCAAGTTTCTATATAAACACTCCTTAAGTCTCTGTCACAGCTCTGGCTCCTAGTCATCGTACTAGTTGTAAAATGGAAAACTAAATTCGTGGCTAACTGTACAAAGACTGTGCAGCTCTGGCACAGCTTGCTTTAGATTTTTGTAAAGATCTCACTAGCAGGTGACTTTGCCCAGCTGGGGGCACCAATTCAAGATGCAGGAAGGAGAACCGAGTGTTGAGGGCAGGTATGACCAGTCTTGAACTGCTGGAGCTGGATTGTGTTGCTTTTATGTCTTTTATGACAGAAACCTAGAGGTACAAGACCCACACAAGTTCCTGAAATATCTCATGCTGCAGATCACTGCTTCGGCAAGCAGCTGTGGTGAACAGCTTCAAAACACAGTGGGGTGTCTGGTGGTGCAGGCAAGGCTTTGAGGACACATGTGAGTGTTATTGGTGCGGTTGGGGGCAGAGCAGAGCCCTTGATCAGGAGAAGCCTGCACACATTTGTTGGTAAAGCGCGCTGTCCTTAGATTGCCGTTTTTGATGTTCAACATGCAAACCACTGTGAAGCAGCTTTTCCTGGCTTTGCAGGAGAGAAAAACACCACTTTACTTTTACATTAGGCACTTGCTTTTTTTAAATGTGGCCCTGATGCAAACCCACGTACTTCAGTGCAAGTCTGTGAGACGGAAGAGCAGATTACTCCAGACAGTGTTTTGCACATGCCTGTAAACTGGTGAGGCCAGTTTCACTGCCATCACTTAGAAACTTGTGGCCACTGCAGCCTTGTCCTGAAGGACAGAGATGCTTCCGTTCTTGTCTCTCCTTGTTGTTATTTTGGAGGGAAGAAGAGGGGGGGGAAAAAGACCTTTTGACTGCAATGCTTGTTCAGTTCAGAACAGCAAAATGTATTACTGTGTACTGGATAACTTGTCCTGTGCATAACGTACTAATTCCTTGGTGCCCACGGCCACACTTGGGATCTGATCTTCACCCTTTTCCAAGAAGAAGTGTCTTCAGCCCTGCCTCTTCCTTTGCGTGCAGGCTGCCAGCAGCAGGATGGGTTTTGTTGTTCCCCTCTGCTCTCGGTCTCGGGCAGCAGAGTGGAAAAGCAGCTGCCTCCGTCTGAGTGGGCTGCTGGAAAGGGTGGTTGGCTGCGGGGTGCGCGCTGGGCTGATTACTCAGCCCCCGCTTGGTAGCGCAGCGCTCCGGTGCTGAGCTCAGAGCACCTGCTCCAGCGCTGCCTCGCCGTGGGAGGAGCAGGCAGCAGCCCCGCGCCCGCAGCCCAGGGCGGAAGCTCTCTGGGGTTTGCTGCTGCTGCTCGAGGCTTTGAGAGGCGCAGCACCCGAGCTGGGTGTTCGCTGCTGCCGAAGCCATGCAGGCGTATAAAGGCAGAGCTGGGTCTTCCCCCGGGACTCAGTCTGGGCCGGCCCCAGTGCCTTTTGGCCGCCGCACAGAAGATCACAAGAAGCACGTCCAGGCCATCCCGCTCCCAGCCATGCAGCAGAACTTGAACTACATGTACCCTCAGATCTTCTGGGTGGATGGCTGCACCAACCCCAGCACTTCCTGCCCCCCGGCACCCCCCGCTGCCCCCTTCCCACCGCCAGTGCCAGATCGGAGGAAGAAGCCAAGGAACAACAGGGAAGGGAAGAGCGTTGGCTTCCTGGTGGTCTCCTTGCTCATGCTGCTGTCTCTTGCTGGAGTTGGACTGAGCCTGTTTCAGATTTTTCGCCTGGAGAAGGAACTGGCTCAACTCAGAGAGGTAAAGTCTGTTTGGCTCCTCACCGAGGCTCAGCGGGGAGGACGGCGGGGAAAGATGCCTTAAACAGCATCTGAGATGCTTTGGTGGTATGGAGTTCCGCCGGGGCAAACATTTGAACATCTGCCCTCTTAGTTGTTCTACGCTGTAGGGCACTGCTCTGAGAGCTACGATACACCTGGATGTCTCTCAGTTTCAAAGTGCTACATGATCTTTGTCCCTCTACAAGCAGTTTCTTACTGCCTTGTAGTTCTCCTTGAGTGTCCAGACCTAGACAATGTCTAAGACAGTCCTTAGCTGTTCCAGGTGGTGTCTTTATGTTTTTCCCATGCTAAGAGACCTTGTCCTCTTTTCTTTTGATAGTCTGCCAGCACTGAACACATCTCTCCAGCTCTGGAAAAACTCATAGGTGAGTTGATGGAGGTAGAGGGACTCCCTCCTTGTAGCTTGTCTGATGCTGCCATCTTGCTCTTTCCCCCTTGTGTCAGCGGGCCCAGGCAGAGCTGCAGCTCTGATGCTCTGAAAGCACTGATTTTATCCCTTTGGAATGAGAAATGTATCTCCAGGGTGTGAGGAGGTAGGCCCTAAAACTACCCACTTGGAGGAGAGCTGTTTCTGTGTCACTCATGGGAATGGAGGCAATCTGCTTGAGGTCCAAGCTTGGACCTCCCAGTCTCCAGTAGTACTATAGGGGCTCGACAATGAGAGTTTCTAGCTGCCCTAACATACAGCAACAGTGTGCAGAGAGATCCCAGACAGGCAACAGTAATATCACTTCTTTGTTTCCTTAATAATCAAAATTTTGTGAGGGTGTAGACAACTTCATTTTCTTTGGGAGTGGAAGATTCACTTCTTCCCCTGAGGGCAACTTTTTTACTAAGTTCTTCCAGTACAAAGTCTCATTGCAGCCAAAGTTAACTGAGAAAAGCCTGAATTTTTTCCTTCTACAAAATATAATTTCAATGAAATTGAAACTTTCCACAAGAGCCTTCACTCTTTTTTTTTAAATTTCATTTAGGAAGAAAATTGTTTCGGTCAGAATGGAAGAATATTAAAATTATACTTGAAGTTTTCAGACTTTTTTCTTTCTATTTTTACATAACACATTAATGTTAACAGCCATAATACCACTTTCCAAAGAAGGTTAAAGCAGAAAGGGTGTTTTTTTTTTTTTTTTTTTTTTTTTTTTTTTTTTGACAGGTCTGAAATATTTTTTCCTGAGGAGTTTGTTTAGTAGGCAAGTAAAGCTAGGAAAATAGTATAAAGGAGAAGAAGAGAGAAAAGGAGAGCTTAGCTGGCCTGAGCAAAGAGGCTTCTCAGATTCTGAGAACCTGGTGCTGATGGGGTCCAAGTACCCACCTGTTTTAGCAACAACTGTCCTCTCCGACATTAGTCCAGTCAGTAAGCTCGGGACTTTTTAAGATGAAAGTTGTCCTTTTTCTCCCTCGTTCTACCTTTTAGCTTTGGATTAATTTGGACCCTTTACTGCAGTGCTTCCTTGCCATGAAGCATTTGCTTGAGCCCCTATCGGTCTCATTCCACAAAGCTGTGTTGCCTGTGGGCCCTGAACCTGCCCCATTTCAGTGTTACAGGCAGCCTCCTTCTGGTCTCTGGACTGGCTTCTCCATGAAGCATGTGGCTAAAGTCTTCTCCATTCTCATGTAGGGGAGAAGAGCGAGTCAATGAAAAAGGAAGAGAGGAAAGCGGCACACTTAACAGGTATGGGCTGAAAGGCCCACAGGAGACGCGGTGGCTGGGGCAAAGGGGCACCCTCTGGATTCAGTTCACAACACCTCTCTGGTTTTGGCTTTCAGGGAACCCCAAGCAGCAGGACCTCCCTTTGGAGTGGGAACCCGTATCCGGACATGCCTTCACTGCCGGTATTCAGTACCGCAACCAGGGCCTGGTGATCAACGAAACCGGCCTCTACTTCGTCTACTCTAATGTGCTCTTTCGGGGGAGTACCTGCACCAGCCAGGTGTTGACCCATGTTGTCTACAAGAAAAACCCAGCCTCCCCGGGCAACCAGGTGTTGATGCAGGACAAGAAGATCAACTACTGTGCCAACCAGAAGATGTGGGCCCGGAAGAGCTACCTGGGAGCCCTGTTCAAGCTCAGGGAAATGGATAGTCTGCATGTGAATGTTTCCAGGACCACTCTGGTTAGCTTTGAGGAATCGAAGACTTTCTTTGGCGTGTTTAAGCTTTAAGCAGTGCTGTCGGAGTGGGGCTGGCTGCCCCGCATGCACTAGGACACATGATGATGGGCTGAGCGGTAGCCAACGCAGCCGCCTGGGCAAACTGGAGCCTTGTACCAGGAAGCCCACCAAGAAAACCATGTTTTGGCCTTCAGAAGGAGAGGGCTTGAGTGCATGGATAAGGTCCTCCAGGGATTGACAGCTGGACTCTCGGAAGCACTGGGTGTCCTGGAGTAACCTGAATAAACAGCTCGTTTCCCCTGACCCCACCAAAAAATGTGGGGTGCACCAAAGACCTCCTGGAAACTCACTACTTTGCTGCCTGAGAAGATGATGGCACCCATGTGGCACCTTGGGAGAGACTCTGGGCCTGTGGGGGCATGTGAGAGCCAGCTGGAGATGGAGAGGAGGGTGGCTGGGGTCAGTATGCAAGAGGCTGCACTGCTGATGTGCCTCCTTGGGCTTGGTGCTGGGGCCATGGCTGCCTGGGCACCCCTGCCGGCTCGTGAACTGCGCGTGATAGGTTTGTTTTGTGTTAAGTTATGGACCATTCTCATCCCCCAAAACTATGTCCCCCTTCCCCCCTTATTTAAGTCACCTCAAGGGCTTCATGACCTTGGAGGAACATTCCGGAAGCAGCGAGCTGGCTTCGAGTGCTTCCCCTCCCTGCCCTGTAACGAGCCGCTCTTTTCTAGATAAAGAAAAATATGGTAAATAAAAGTATATTTTTCTAGGAAGTGGTGCTGTTTTCAACACACTTGGGGGGAGGGGGCTCCTGTGAAACCCCGGCCCTGAGGCCAGCGCCCCTCTGTGCTGTTCAAGCAGTGGGGTTGGGCATCCTAGCAATGCTGCTCCTTGGTGGCGAGAGGATCTCCAAATGTGGGCCGGAGCTTGAGTTGTGTGGGTGGGCAGGTGTGGAGAGACACCTTTGTGTCCTTCCTCCCCTTCCCCGTCTGGCGGGGGGTTTGAGTGGGGCTGCGTGCGTGGCTGTGACACGTTGTGGTGCTGCGCGCCCGGCGCTTAGCAGCTCTAGTGTCGGTCGTGGCGTGCGGCGTCCACGGCAGCAGTGCTTGTTTCCTTTTCTGTGGCGGCTTGACGCTACGCAGCCTGTGGTTCCCTGCAGCCTGCCTTGTTGAAAGGTTTCTTTAAAACGTTTAAGTGGCCTGGCTTGGGGTGTAGCCAGAGCAAGGTGTGTGCCTCCTGCTCACACAGCTGCCGCTGCGAAGCCCAGCGCTCGATGCCCTGTTTCTTAGGCAGGAAGATGCCTCAAATTGTCAAAGTTTAGGGACCTTCTTTGCGGCTCTTCTCACCTGCCTCTGCCCCTCTGTTCATTTCAGAGGGACGTGTAGCACAGGAGTGGAGGTGGATCCAGACCTGGCCAGGGCGGGCTCAAAGTTGCCGCACACTTAAACTTGTATGTGTGCACTCCTGTAAGCTTGCAGCTGTTTCTGGGGTGAAGCTCGCTGAATATGTAGGCACCTGCTTCCATTCTTAACAGCAAAGCAGGCTGGGGAGATATGGGGTGCCCAGTGGGGCAGATGCTATTAGGTTATCACATTAGGATCTTGTCAGCTGGACAGGGCTTGCTTTTCTGTGCAGGACGAGTCCAGGTGCTGCTAGGCTTGAAGCTGAATTGGGGAGCAGACTGCCACCATGTTGAGTCCAGCACTATGTGTAGTTCTTCTCTGCCATCTCTTTCCCCAGTATCTCTGTAGCCTGCCCAGAGCAAATTCACTGCTCAGCTTGTGGGTGTGCACCAAAGATTCACAGCAAAGCCATGGTAGCATCACCTCTTCAAACCACGCAGAGGTGATTCCTGTGATGCTTGTGCCACAGAAGCTTTATTGAAGTTTTCTGTTGAATTATCTAGCTAAAGATCCATTTGTTTAATGAAAAATGGACTTAATCTTAACATGAAATACTCAATGGATACTAGGACCCTGATCCAACTGAGTGCCCTTGCCCAGTGATGAACAAGTCCCAGCAAAAACCCCAACCTTGTAGCTGAATTGCAGTGGGTCTGAGCTGAGCAGCTCTGTCCTGCTCAGATGAGGCCATGCAGGCCACATGCTGAGGTACACTGGGATTTGGGAACATTCAACACTTAGCTGGACTCTGGAGAGGCTCTTTCTTTGCAGACAGTGCGGCCAACAAGAAGTAACAAGCCTGCGTGATCCGGCCTGAGGAACCCAGCACGAACCACGCCAGCGGGACATCCGTTGCAGGCATGCAGGTTCTCTTGTGCTTAGCTGGACCCTTCCCAGGTAACGTTCCCAAGTGTTCGGGGCATGTGAACCTGGAAACAGGCATGTTGCTGCCTGGCTGAGACGGGTGAGCTGCTTTATAGCGATACGGGCTCTCCTTTAGTTGATGCATGTGATACGCTGCACTATCCCCATGGAGGAAAGCAGACGGCAACATGCCAGTATTTTAGAAACCTTGGTCAGGCTCTGTGTACATATAAACACTGAAGGGGCAGGAAAGATTGCTTTATAGAAAGGAGCGTAGGGATATGGTAACTGCTCCTTCCACAGCAAAAGAAGTGCAGCAGAGGCAGAGAGAGGAAATCGGATGAGAAGAGCATGGGGAGCGACAAACAGGACTGGGGGTGTCTGTGGCACAGAAACAGCTGCAGACATGGCAGGGAGGGTCGCAGATGCACAAAAACCACAAAGCTTGTTGTTTGTAATTTGCTGGAACTGGCACTGTTGTGAGGTGTTACACCAGCCGCTGCTTCTATAGCCCTCCAAGGGAGGGAGCGAGCATGAGTAAGAACGGAAGAAGTGATTTTTCTGCAGCCGCTCGTGTCCTGTGAGTCTAGGCAGCCCCTTTCTATTTGATCTGACAAGTTTCACGGTTGTTTTGGCTTTACGCTTATTCACCTAATGAAGCCAGCCCCATGCTTTCTAAGTATCTATTACGAAGTCTGGCGGGGTTTCTTCTTCTAGCCTGCATGGCTGTAAGAGTCTATGTAAGCCAAACCCTTACCAGGTTGGGAAAGAATGTTGGCTAGTGGTTACAGCAAGGGAAAAAAAGGGAGAGAGGAAGACTTAAATATTAATATTATTTTTCTAGCACTTAGAAGTGTGAACATGTTACATCATGGTTACAAAAATCTAATTTTAGGCATGACTAAGTGACTGAGGTTTAATGTAAGCGAGAGAATGAGGTGAGTAAGGAGAAGGGGTTTGGATGAGACAAATTGCACATTAATTTCTTGCTCATTAAAAGAAGATTTAAAAAAAAAAAAAAGAAAAGCAGTGGAAAAAAAGCTTGATAATCTGTTTCTGACTCATTTCTTGGGATAATACAGAGTCAGATGTTCCTTTCTTTGCATGTTACCAAAGCAATGACATGGGAGAACTGGGACCACGTGGTCTGGTGCAGGAGACTGGGGTGCTGTTCTTTACTGGCAGGGTGTGTGACAAAATCTTTTTACTTTGGTAGCAAGGAGCAAAAAGCTGTCGGCAAAATAGTGAGTGCCCATGTGCGTTCCTCTTTCTTACTTGCTTTTAGCATTCTCTGAATGGTCCAGCTCTCTGTAAGGAAATTCAACCTCTCTCTAAAGAGATTCAACTTGAAAATTATCTCTCTTCCAAATCATAGATAACATCCATCTCTGTCTTTTACCCTTCTCTGCAGCTAGTTTTATTCAGGAACTTTAACAGTTCTTCCCACCTGAAGCAACGTACAAGTTGACTGATCACGGTGGATGTAGTCCTCTGGATTCCCCTGGAAGTCAACAGAGAGATTTGGTAGCTTTGAGACTTCCCACTCTAACAGATATGTTGACATGTGGAGTGGCAGGGGACTAGCAACCTTTCCTCTCCTGTTTGTCAGATCAAACAGGACAAATATGGTGCACATTTCTCAGACCGTTCCCCTGAAGCTTTGATGAAGGCCTGTTAACCAGCTATGAGATGAAAGCATAAGTGAAAAACGGTCACTTTTTCATGCCATTTCAAATACGGCTCAAGAAATTCAAGTTGTCTTTAGCACTTTATTTTTGTAACTGCTGTGAAGAGATAGCACTTGCACCTGATACCTCGTCTGCACTTATGACAGATCCGCACATCCATATCAACTGAAATTTGAAGATCACAAATGCTCTGGCAGCAAAAGCAGATGTACTTTGCTGTAATTCTCTGGCTTCAAAAGGACCATTTTATTGCTCCTGCAGGAGGATTTCAGCATGTTCAGGAGATAAATCCCACTGCTGCATTTGGTTTGAGTGAGAGTGGGCCGGCTGGCTTGATTTTGAATGAGCGGAAAGTGTGCTGTGGCAGCTTCTGATGTCCCTTGCTCCTGTGCTCTGAGCCAGTAGTGCATGGCCTTGCATCTCAGCAGCTCTGCCAGGTGGCACATGCCCAGCTTGATGTGCACGTGCTGCTTTGCTCTTGCTGTCAAGAGCTGATTTAGGGCTCAGACGTGGTGGGGAGTTACTGTGATTTAGCAAATCACTGGAGCAGAGCTGTGGCCATTGTAAATCTGAAAGAGTTTGGAGGGCGTTTCTGCCACCTGCTCACACCTGCTGCTTACTTAGCTGAGCCACCAAAGATTTGGGTGAGGAGCTTTGCTGGGGCTCTTGTGCTGCTCTACTTCGTAAGTTTTCAGCAAGGATAGGGAATGAGTTTTGTAGGTTTGCTCAAAGCTTCTACCTTGCATCCTGCAGAGACACAGCTTGCTAGGCTGAGGGATGTGAGCTAGATGAAGCTGTTGTAGGAGAGAAGAGGATGCTGATCATTTGAGCAGCCAGAACTACCCTTGGGTTTAGCCAGGTCTGCACGTGCAGCTTATGTGTCTCTTTCCTTTCTCCCTGCCCTGGAAGTGTTTGGTTTGTTTTCAAGTGAAATCTCTTCTACACTGGGGGGACCTTTGTGAAAGAGACACAGAAATGGTCTTTCAGCCTGAACAAATTGTCTGGAGGAGCCTATCCTCAGCATGCCCCCAAGTGCAATGAGAGCTGTGTTTGGGAGGGCAAATTAAGAGAATACAGCGAGCAGGAGACAAAGTGTGGTCCTGGAGGGATGCCATACTCAAGACTGTTGTTTAAGACTGTCGGAGCTGGCTGTGGAGCGTGCTAAGAGCTATCAACTGCTGAATTCTCCGAGAAACCCTAAAATTGGCACTTGTTACCATTGCTTTCGTTTCTCTGTATTTCAGCTCATTGCCTGTAAACCATGATTGTCACATAATCATTATAGGACACTGAGAAAAGCTTGCTAAGTTTTCCACAGTGCTCATATTGGGGTTATGATGAGCATCAAAAATGCGTAAGGAAATGGTGGCTGTGGTGAGTCGCTGTCTTCCCTTCCTCCCAACCAGCACACAACAGTCCAAACCAGCACACCTAGTTCTCTGAAGAGGAAGAATGTGGTTGTCTGAACGAGGAACGTGGCTTAGAGACCAACATTTCTTGCCTTAAATCATTGACTCTGTATGAACCTCATCAAGACAGGAAATGGTCTTCTCATGTTGACCTTCTGGGAAGTTTTATGCATCTTATTTGTGACCAAATTCTTCTGCCTCGCTCTCGTTGGGCTGTTTTCTAATAAATTGTCCCCGCTGCAAGTCTGGTACCTTTGCTGCTGCTTCTAGTGTGTGAAAACCTCTTGCACAACCGTTGGTACTGTCTGTTAGCAGTGTACTTTACATAATTGGTTTGGAAATGTGGTCTCTCTCTCTCTCCTTTTTTTTTTTTTTTTTTTTAACCCCCTTTGACTCTTATTCTTTACCTCTAATTTCCTCCGTGCAAAAAAAAAGTCATCCTGCCCATCATAGCCCTACTTTTGAAGGTGCTATTTCCTGTGGTCTTGAAGTGCACGTTCACTGCAGAGACGGGAATCTGAAGTACCTTCCCATTCTCTTTCTGAGTGTGAAATGGAGCAGGTAGGTGGTGGAGGCTTCTTGTGGCTGATTTCCAGTAACAGCCAGGCTCATGCAGGACAGCTGAGTGGGCACTGCATGTGTGTTTCAGGAATCCCTCTCTGCTGCACGTCACTAAACAGGGTCTTGGTCTCCTGAGGTCCTGGCAGCACTGAAAACATGTTTCCACCAGAGAAGGAGAAGAAAAATTTGCTTTTTAGCAAATGCTTTTCAGCATCCTTTCCTTCCAAACAGGGAATCAGGACTGAGCCATGTTTAAAGCATTGAGGCTCTCAGATGGAATATGCTATAGAAATGAAGCTTATTTTAGTCCTTCAGGATGCATAAACACCCCACACATCTCTGCATACTTAAATACTTCATGCTCTAAATAATACTCAACAAAAGTTTGGGAAACAGTGATATGACTCTGGAAACTTGCTGAACACCAAGAATGATGCACCGATGTAATAAGCCTCAGCTCTGGGAACTTCTGGGGTTGTAACTTCTAGTTTAATAAACTATATGTATATATAATGTAATAATATACATACATATCAGTCTGGCAAGTGTGGATAGTGAACAGAACAATCTTAAATTGACTAATGGGAAGAAATGTGATCTCACAGGTATAGCTGAAGATTTATGAGAAGGTTCCTTTAACTATTTAATGTTTAATGTTGGATATTAAAAAAATCCCTGGTAAAAATCTCTGTAGGAAGGATGGAGTCCCAGGAAGTGGGGAGGTCTCATGTGAGGTCCCTGGAAACCTTGGAATTGAGGTATCTGAAGTACTTGCATATCTGCTTTTAAAATGAAAGTATCTGCATCCACTGCATATTGCCAAATCTCACTCCATGGCAAGAGATGACGCTATAAACAACGAACTGTTACATACAGAAAGAAAACTCTGCTACAGGGGCTTTTTGAGCTTCAGGACAACCGGTAAAAACATACCCAGCTTTTCTAAAAACTGTAATTCCTATTTATGAGTAGTACAATACATTTCTTTATACTAGATGACTCCTGATTACACCTATCTATATTCAGTGCTCACTGTAAAATTATAAAAAATTGAAAACTATTTTGGTTAAGAGGAAAAGCTGAAAGCTTCAGTGAAGAAACAAAGATATCAAAACACTGAGCTCAGCCTTTTTTTTTTTTTTTCCGCATATTATCACATCAAAAATTAAGAGATTCAGACTTTTGATAAAGGACGTTAAAGTTACTAGTTAATCAGTGCTATGTATGATTGCAGACAGATTCTTCTTTTTCTTTAAATGCAAGAAAAGAAAAATACTACAGTAGTAGTACTGTAGTAGTAGCTGTTGAGCTACTACTTGTAGCTCAACATGAGGTAGATCAAACTGACAATAATCAACACAGGACACTTGAGAAATGTTTTGGAATTATGTTTAGAAAGGAATGGAGGATAATCGTAACATAACCGTGATGTAATACTTTCGTTTTCAATGGTAGTTAATCTGCTAAAACTGAAACTCTGGGCCTGGATAAACTGTACTGAAAGCTTCTGTTATTTTTGCATTTCCGACTGGAGCTGTTTGAGTTATTGATGTTGGCTGTAAGCAAATCTTCGAGTGCAGTAAGAACAGGCCAGGAGTGTGATGTCTGTTAAAAACGAGATCGCTAGTGTAGTCTCAGAGCTACTGCATGGAGAGGAAAACCTGAATAGAAACTACAAAACACCTCTTTTTAGCGAGACACAACTCAGAGCAACCCTGCCCAGGGCTGCTCAGCCGCGGCCTTGCCTCCTGCCACCAACTCACGCTACCCTGGTGAAGTCTCCATCAACCTGGGCTGATGGACCCAACTTCTCCTCAACTTTCCTTCCTCCATAAGGCTCTTGCGGTCCTTTTCTCTGCCTTGGTGTCCCAGGACCTCTAGAGACCAAGTTCCTTTACACCAGAATCTTGAGAGTTTGACTGCAGGTGGGAAAGCATGACGGGAGGGTTTCCTTGGGCCTTGGTTTGCTGGACCTTCTTTGTCACAGCCAGTTTCTCATTTGAAATGAGAGTGTTTTGAAGCCTGAGGCAGTTGCTCCTGTTGTGCCCAGAGTCCCTCAGCATTTGATCTCCGGGCAGTATTTTCCCCTGCAGCTTTGCCGACGGCTGAAATCTGTAGCCGTGGTTTGCGCTCTGCATTGCATTGTTCTTTGGTCTTTCTGCTTGCATTTTTCTGATGTGTTTCCACATGACGTAAACACATTCTTACTGTTATCCTGTTTGATTTATATGCTGCTCGTCAGCATTTAGTGCGCTTTGATGTAGAGGGTAACCTGAGGGATGTGTGTCTGTACACCTCCAAGCGTTACCAAGCAGTCTCTAATGACTTGCATTTTTCATGGTAGTCTTTTTTGCTTGTCTTTTTCCTTCACCTTTTTTAATGTTTGCATGAGTTCAAAACCAAAATGTGGTCTGTTTTAAAGTCCCCTCCAAGGGCAGGCTTGCTTTATAGTAAGATGCTGGAATGAGGAGCTGACAATGCTAAAATGAGGGGAGTGTGAGCTTAACTGGAGATGCAATGCCATCAATTTTTCACTATGCAGGTTTTCACTGGGATGTGAAAAAATGCTGAAACAGGAGAAAAAATATTTGCAAAGTCCTGAATTTCTGCAAATCTATCTGTATACCTGGAACAGCAGCGTAAAGAATGCCAAACATAGTCCCAGCTGTAGATGCAGCAGCTCCAGGCTCTGGCCATGTGGCAGATACACCCTAACCATGATACAAGCTAAGTCAGCGTCCCTGGGTCCTGCTGTGCTCCTTGGCCTCGCCGTGCAGCGCTGCCTGGAGGACTTGGGGTCTGAGGTGTCAGCACTGTTGTCCACAAAGGTATCGTGGCACTAGGAGATGAGTGGTGTGATACTTCCAAAACAGCCCTGGAGACAGCAAGACCCACAGGTGATTCATAAATATTTGCATTTTGCAAGTGACTCTTCTGCTGGGATGGATGAATCACATCTGGTGGTGGCAAGAGGTTAAGGACAGATAAGGCTGTTCTTTCCACGAAGGGCGGTGTAGCTGTCCCTGGCCAGGGTGCCCTGGCCACACAGCACAGTGAGCAGCTATCAGAAACTCTTTCCTCCACCTGGTTTAGCAGATGCCTTCCGGATCCCACAGCTGTGAACTCTCCCTGGACCGGGTGAAGGTCACCTCAGTGGTGCCATCTGTAACCTGGGCATCACTCATCCCATATGAGCAGGCTAGTCATGGAGAGGCCCTGCATCTCTGGCAGCGCTGCTGCGACCGCCCAAACCGCCTTCACAGGGGGACAGGAGGACAGCTGTGAACATTTTCCATGATAATATCGTGGCATCTGGGGGCAGGAAGTGCTGATGACCTCAACTGTACCGAGACTTTTTTCCTCGGGCTGTTGCTTCAAGTCTTGGGTGAGACTGTGGGCAAGTGTTAGTGGCTGGCTCGCAGCCTTGCCTTGGGTTTATCTTAATCTCGGAAACAAGATTTGCCCTGTGGTGGTGCCTGAGAGACAAATGTGGTGGCCTGTGCCTCCAGAGTCAGTTTGTGCCCTCTCTACCCTTGGAGAGCCCTGGCTCTGGTAGAACCTCTCATAGGTGATACTGCCTTCAAGCAGCTGAGGGGCTCAGGGACTTTGAAATAGTGGGTGGGCTGACATGTATGAGCACCATGCCCTACCTCTGGTGTCATGCACGGAGCAGGAGGCTGGACAGAGCTGGACAGAGAGAGCCCTTCACACTTCTATAACTTGGTGCCAGGTTCTGGCTCTGTACCGGTGCTCTCAGTGGTAGCTCTGCACTGCCTAGGAAGGTGCCTAACAGCAACAGTTGCGATGAGCAGCTTGGGGCTTGTTAGAAGAGCAGATACAAACACAAAGTGTTTCCTCTTTGTTTTGTATAAACACAACTACAGGAAATCGAGCTGCCATGGGCAGGAAACAGAGGTTACTGAGGACAGGGACAGGACAGGCAGTGGGGGTTCCGTGCTTCGAGCAGGGATATATTCAAGACAGGTGCCTCATGCAACGGGGTGATGGGAGCCTATGAGCACCTGTGCTAGGTCTACCTCTGATCTTAGAGACACAATTCCTTCCAGCTTGGAAACACATTTGTTGCAGCATGGACTAGAGCGTTTTCTTCCTATCAGTGTCTACTCCAGAGGAGATGGCAACACCCTCTTACTTGCTATCCTCTGCCAGTGAAACAAGAGCAATGACTGTGCCAAAAACTCTCCTGCATCATCCTGAGGTTATCTCGGATGCTGGCTCTTGCCCTGCGCTCTATGGCTGTGATCAGCGGGGATCAGAACTTGACAGATCTTGATGTGGTTCTCTGCGCTGGAAGCTGCTCAGCCTGGCCATGCTGCATGCGCCGCTGCAGCCTCTATGCTCTCAAGTGAAACAGAGCCCCAGGCTTTTGTCTGTAAACCAAGATACATCCTGCAGCAGATAAATCCTTTGTGTTGCTTCCTTACTCTAGACAGGTTTGACTGCATTCTTGAATAACAGTTTTTCTTGAGCTTCTTGCTGCCATTATTAACGCTGCAAATTATCAGCTGCTGAAATGAAGTATGGGGAGGCCTTTGATGACTGTAGGAGGGGAGGCTGAAAGGGCATGGTTTAAACGTTTGCCTTGCTTTTTGTTTGCAACTCTGCACTTACTGATGTGTGAGTTCTGAATGCAGATACCAAATGTCGTTGCATCAAAATGGGTTTTGGCAAAACCATACCTGGATTACTTTGTGAATATTAAATGGAAAGCCGAGTTCAGCATAATCTTAAAAATAAAATCCTCAGGAAATTCCAAAAATAATTAAGATCCAAGTATCACCTGAATCTCTGCTTCCAAAGATGTTAGAGGTGTCTGGAAGGTGACCTACACCTTGGTGTGCAGGCACCACTAAATCATGTGCTAGTGCAAGTACCAGAAGGTCACAACCCTCCAGCATGACACAAAACCATTTTCTGAGGTGAAGTGACTGTGGAGAGCAGCTGGGATTGTCCCAGGTGAGCAGCTCCCCACAGCTTGTCTGTGGGAACCAGCAAAACCCAGTGTTTGAGGTGGAACATGCAGGCAAGGAGCAGAGGCCAAAGAAGACAGCAGGTGACTCCTCTGCAGAGACACTGCAGCTCAAAGTGTAATATCTAAGGACTCTGCAAAGCAGTTCAGATCTGGGTCATAACTAACTTATTGGAAAAAAATACAAAAGTCTTATTCCTGTAATGGAGAGAGCTAGTGAAAAGCGGTCTAATTTGGGTGATAAATGAAACACCTGGTTTGCACAGGGAGGGATGATTGGCTCACAAACAGACTAGGAGAAGAACAGGGCACTCTGATTTGAGATGTCCTTCCTCCTGTGCGAGAGACAAGGTTCAGCCAAAGGTTAATCGCCCTAATTGTGCTAATTATTTAAAGATAAGGTAAAGGTGGGGTTAACTTTAGTGGGGAGATTGTGCTGGGCAGGAGAAGGAGCTGCATCATCTTGTCTCAAAGGTAGCTGAGTCCTGTCCCAGTAAGGATTGTTCTACAGCCCTGGGCAACTGATACCTGGACTTCAGGGTGATTTGTGCATCCTTGTTCTTATAATCTGAAGTCTTGTCTATGCTGCCTAGCTACGAGCATAGTGAAAGCTGTGTGTCTGTGACCTTGGCTAAAATGGGGTTGCAATCGTTGAAATGTTCTACGTACTTCTAAGCAAAATATGATCCTTCAATCCTGCCTGTGTTTGTCACACAGCAAAAAGCAGTCAAAGGAGAGCGTGAAACTCAGCTAACCAGCAGTTGCTTAGGGATCAGAAAGTGTTTACAAGAAAGGAAACCAACTCTGAAATCAGCTGTGGTGATTTTACCTGACCAGATCTGTGCTGCCTTTCTGCTCGTTTGAGGACCGGTTCTACCTCCTGTTGCTGTTTGCAAGATCTGCTTGGTGTGCAAGGGTCTGAGGGACTAAACGGAAGCGTGGGGGGCTGCCTCCCCACATGGACAGCTCAACGTGACTGTCCCCAGCTCTCCTGGCATGAAGCTGCCCGTGCAGACCAAGGCGGGCTGGAGCAGAGCAAGTGCAGCAGCGGGTGCTGGACAAAACATGCACTGGGGACCCCTGTGCAAGGTAAGGGAAAGAGGGGCCCTCCAGCCTTCGGATGCAGAGGGAGCCCTGCTCTGGGCATGGGTCTGGTTTGCTGCCTGGCATGGGTTGGGCTCTGGGACCAATGCTGCAGGACAGGCAGGCAGTTTCTATCAAACTCTGGTACTGTTTGATCAGAAGCAACTTGTTGCAACCCCCCTTTAAAGCTGATCTGATGAGATAAGGAGTTCTCAGTATCGGTAGGTATTTCCATTAGACAATTAAAAAAAAAAAAAAAGTGTTTTCCTCCACCACCACACTGGTTCCATGCTCTAATGCGAGGAGAGCAGCCCTGCCCCCTCTGCCCTCCTCCTGCCTTGAAGGCTGGTGCTGGTGGGCCCAGCAGCAAAGGGGCATTTGGCTCTGCCCCAGGGCTTGCCCATGTCACACATCCTGCAGAGAGCGGAGCAGCACTGGAAGAAATGGATGTATATTAGTGGATGGATGTATATTAGTGTTCTGCCGCTATCTGGGAGCGGCACCTGCATGTAGGGATCCTTTAAACCTCACTCCTTGTCTTGCCTTCCTGTCCTGTTTTGTCTCAGATGGTTCTTGATTAGCATCAACCCCTGCATCTTCTAGAGAAAGCGGTTCTGTGGTGAGCATGGAGAACCACACTCCCAGGAGAACTGATCCGATTCCCCTTTCCAAAACCACAGTATCCTGCCTTAAGCCCCCTAGAAAAAGCCATGGACTAAAACTGCATGCGCTTAGGTGATTTGGCTTTATTAATGTATTTACTAGGCTTGGGATTAAATGATGTTCCCTATTTTCCTGATAACACATGACTGTTCCCTTAAATATCTGCTTGAACACCAAGTTGATGGTTTGTTTTTCCATTCTGGCTGAGGAAGGGAGCTCATTTAACAAATGCTGTGCAAAATCATCCCCAAAGATACAAGATCTTTGTCCCAAGTGGAATTTGACTTTTCTTATACTGTATTTATGGTTTTTAGTGTGTTTGCTAGTAGAATGGTGAATTTGCTCTCCTACTTGAAAATGCAGCCTGGTTGTGTATGCGGTGGGTGTGCAAGGAAGTGGTGGTATAGGTGGCTGGTGTGATGGAGCACAGCCCTCATTAGCTATTGAGTTTTATTACTGGGCAGATCTTGTTCTTCTCGGAGGGGCACTGAGAGGTGCAAGGTGCCTTGGGGTAGTATCAAGGGATGTGCTTGGCCTGGGAAGGACCTTCTTCACCTGGCAAAGGAAGCCTCCTCGACCCGTCCCAATTCTGGCTCTTGGCTTTGAAGACAAAGTGCCCAGCCCCACAGCTACAGAGGGCTGTGTGGAGTGGCGGGCAGGAAGGGCAGGGACACCATGCTGGAGGCAGAGCAGGAACGAACGCTGCTGGCGGGGCAGCAGCGGGGAGGGCATCGATGAGAGGCAGCTCATCAGCTGTGCTGCAGGCAAAGCAAGAGGTGCAAACAGTTCTGTGCATGGACACGATGATGTTCTATATACCCAAATGCACAGGAAAAATACCCTTCTGCCTGCCCCCGTCATCACCTGTATCTGCTTTGTTTTTTTTACCTGCCCACGCGTTTTGGCTGCTCCAATCACCACACGAGGAAAGTGCTCTCCCACTGCCGGGTGACTCAGAGCGTCACCCCTCCAGGAAGGCAAGAGCTACTCGCGCTGGGTTGATAACAGCGGTGACTCCTTAGCTCGGCAGGCAGCGGGACACCTTCTTGCAGCAGCTCCCCGGGCATCCCCACCTCCTCAGATTCAAATGAGCTCTGGCGATCAAAGAGCCAAGCGGCTCCGCTGCCGCCCGCGACAGGGTCACCTTTGCACGGTGCAGGCGGGGACTCCTCCCGGAGGCGGCTTTCCTCTTTCCTTTCAAGCTGCTTTTCTGCCTGCTCTGTCTTTTACTGCAGCCCGTTGCTCCCCGTGAGCATGTGGGAAAGGGGGTAAAATGGCTTCTGTGCAGAACAGGGCGAGGAGGCCCTGGAGTGACCCTGGTGGGGGAGAAGACCAGACCAGTGCAGGAGGACCTGTGACCACAGGAGAAATGGGAAGGTCATTCCAGATGTCTGTAGGACTCCTGCACTGCTCTGGCTGTGTTTCAGCCCACCAAGGTCCAGAGTGGGTCTTCAGTGGCAGGTTAAGCTTGTGGAAGCTTCCTGTGAGCATCTTTCCGTGATGATAACGTAGGATATTAGGACAGCAGTGGCCCTCGTGCTCCATCATGAGGGACAAGCAACCCTGAGATAGAGAATTGGGAGAGTGTCCTGGGGCATAACTGCTCATGCTTGGGAAGGCTACATCCTGCTAGCAGAGGGCCTGTTGTCCCCACCCCGCGCAGGGTCTGACTTCTCAACCACTTGGATGGCAGCAGCTGACTGAGGCCCTGCGCTTTTCCCCACCCTTGGCCCCAAGATGAACCCGTCTCTCTCATGTTTGGGAATATATTTGCTTTAAGTTAGAGCTTGGACAGTGTTTGTTACCAGTGTGGTCAGGGCCCAGCCCCGGTAGGGTGGTTTTGCTTAGAGTGTGATGGTGCTGGCGTAGCGGCGCCGTGGTGAGGGTGGAGTTCGAGCAGAGACCACTAGATGTCTGTATAAACCAGGGCTTGATGTGCAGCCATCCCAGCGTGTGGGCTTAGAGGCTTAAAAATCGCAGAGAGAAACAAGGCTTGGGTTTGTGAACGGTGCCGCTGCGCAGAGCGCAGGGGGGACGGAGGAAGGATGCCCGAGGATGGTGCATGATGGTGCTTTGCAGAGCCCGAGGTTGTTGCTGCCAGCTCATGGTTCTCCAGAGGGATGTGCATCCCTCCAGAGCTGGATTCAGGACTGATCCCTGCTGCCCCATCCCCAGGCACAACTTGTGCCCAGGGCCCACCATGGGGAAAGCTGCATTTATTTCTCAGCCCAAGCAGCCCTCTTGGCTCCCTAGCTGCAAGGTAGGGGTGCTGCTAGTGCTAGCCACCTGCTAGCCACAGGTTGCCCACCTGCCTGGTCACTGCGTTGATGAGGAACAGGAAGCTGGGCCCTCCCGTAAAAGTCTCCTAAACCCACTAGAGGGCATGGAAGGTCTGCGAAGGGGCTGGGTGGCCTCAAAGGCTGCTGAGGATGCTGAGCTGCTGTGAGGTGGCATCCTGTAAAGGGGACTGTATCCTGTGTATCCTGGCTATGATATGGGGTGCTCCTGGTGTCTGTCACTTTGGACCTATCCCTGCTGCTGTCACTGAGTTAAGGGACTTTATCAGGATTAACTTGAAGGCTGTATCTGGTGGGGAGTGTGACCTCCCAGAGCTGTGAGTGCCATTGCAATTCCCAGGAATGGGGTTGCAACATCCCTTCCCAAGGTGCACATCAGATCTAGGTCCTGTCCCCTGTGTAGATCAGCAGAGCTCCTTAATGGTGCAAGCACTTCTCTGCTGATTCTTTCCACCTCCTGACATGGCTGTTGGAGACCGATGGCTGATACAATTGCTTGGATTTGCTGTCCACTGAGTTCTTACAGTGCCTAAAAATGGTATGAGACAGGTGTAAGGTGCCTCTGTACGTCCTTTCCAAGCCAGCTCAGGGCTGTAGCCTTCTCCCTCCATGTGAGCTGCTTGACTGGGCTCTGATGTGGTTTGTGGTTACGTGTAATACTGCTCATGTGGCCCTCAGACTTTTGATTTTCTGAATCACCAATGAGTGCATTTCCAAGTGTAAGTGTGTGCCTTGCTCAGGAGATGTGTGCAAAGACAGAGGAGAGGCACCGAGAGAGGCAGCTTCTCCCCGGCAGAGCCGCGAGGTCCCTGTGCCCACGGGAGGCACGAGTGTGCGGTGGCAGGAGCTGCTCTGCGGGGCACAGCCCTCCTGAGCTCCGGGAAGGCTCTGCCCTTTGCCACCATGAGACAGGTCAGGTTCCCTGGCAGGTTAAGGGGGCCCCCTGTCCCCATCCCTGCTCCCCAGAATATAGTACCTTCGCTGATGGTCCAATACAATATTTGGAGTATTGGCATGATGGAAGATTCAGACAGCCCTGCTAGTGCCCTCATGGGCACCATGTGCAACAGGTAGGCAAATAAAGACCAGATGCTTGTTTCCCCATCTGCCAGCATGCAGATGGCAGGGAAGGCAGGCATGCTGCTCTGGTTGGAACGTGGTGTTGAGGCAGTGCTTTTTCTGCTAAAAGGCAGCAAAGCAAAGAGCAGCAAGTAATCTTTGAAGAAACCCTGGGCTATCTAACTTGCAAGTCCTGCATGGGTCTGGATAAGAGCCTGGGTCCTCGCGGATGCTGGTGTCATCTGGAGTCCTGCTGCACTGCTGCTGGGCTTGACCCCATGGTACTTTAGTCAGTTGCTTAATGTCTGGTTACACTGGGCTGTGCTGAAGGTCAAGTAATCCAGAGAGAGCAGGGTCTGCTAGCAGCAGGACTAGCTCAGCCTCTTCTGGAAAGGCCTTAGCAACTACTGCTCAAGCTGCAGACCTGACCTGACTTGTTGATGCAGAGAGGAAGCAGGCAGATGAGGTGGGTTTTTTGTTAGTTTTGGACTGTATTCCTGCTTTTCTGTGTTGCGGGAGATTTGGTAGGAAGCAAAAGTGGAACCATGTTCACATCTATGCAAACTGGGTGGAGGAATGAAGAGGGTTGAGAAAGCATGAAGTTTCCTTGAGGGAAGGGCTGCCAGCTCTTGTGCTCCACAAGAAAAGTGATCGCAGTTAGTCCCCTGGGGCAATGCCCTGCCACTTCTGTTAGCAAGGAACAACAGGGAGCCCAGGTCAGTGCAGCCACTGAGACACCTCTCCCACCATGAGGGCCTGGGAATGCCACCTCTTTAGACTTAAGATGACAAATGTAGCACAGCTGAGGAACCAAGGTGCTGTTTCAGAAAATAAAATACTTAAGACCCAGAACAGTGGAGTCCTGCTAGCATGCTTACAGTAACTTGTAGGTTTTCCGAGCCCTTCTGGTGCATACCTGCCCTTGCAAAGGCATCTTCAGCATTCTGCTTAAATGTTGGTGGGCTTGGCAAAGTGTCTTAGCAAGCTAGCTAAACCACAAAGAAAAATCTTGTGAAGCCTGACCCCATTAATCAGCAAAGCAGAGACTGCCTTCCTCTGCTGAAGCATTTTGTAGCCAGGGCATTTTGTAGCCTGGTATTAGCAATGCTAATAGCAGTGCAGGGTTCTTGTGCTGTTGTGGGAGGGTTATAGGAAAAAGGGTGCCCTAGATGAGAAGGTAACTGGAACTGCACTCCAAAAACAGCACCCAAGGAAACAAACTACTCAGAGAAAGGCGCAAGCGGAAGGAATCGTGCAGCTGAAGATGAGAAATAGAAACTGGTGGTTGAAATCGCCCAGAATTGCGACTCAATCTGAGAAGAACTCTGTTATGAAAAGAGGAATGCAATTAATACTCCTGTTAAAAAGGTGAATTTTCTACTCTGCGAAGAGCCTGAGAGATTTCCCATAAAATCTCCTGTTTTGTTGCTTTTCTCTTCTTTTCTTTTTTTTTTCTTTTTCAATTTCTTGATACTGCTTCCCCTTCCTCCCTTCTCCCCCAGGTTTCAGCCTTTCTGAGGCTTGAAAATGTTCAGTATTGAGAAGAGGCAATACTGTCAGTTGGAGAGGAGGTAAGGCTGGCAGGGAAATCCAGCTTCTGATTCTGCCTTCATAGCTGTAAACTAGAGGATACCAAGGTCTAGCATTATTATGAGATGTGACAAAGCAGGTGACATCTTATGCTGTTTTTCTTCCTGTCATTGAGTTCATTATCCTTTTTCTCTTTAAAGAGAGAGGAAGAAGAAAAAAAAAAAAAAGCCTCATTAAGCAAATTAGCCAAATCTTTTGTGGCAGAGGAATGACAGACTCCAGATAAATGTGACTTGGCTCGCTGAGGTTTTTCTGCAATGTTTTCTTGTCATTCACTTGGTGTGTCATGCACGTGTGAGGCCCTTAGAAACTGAAATTTCAGTGTTGTACTTACGTATACTTTTTGCCACATAGGTGCTGTAATTTCCGCCCGTCATATTTGACTTGGAAATGCGGAGATCCAGCTGACCTGCCCATCAGTTTTTGGGTCTGACAGCGTTTTCTGCAGCACAGGCCTTAGCAATGCTCAGATCCACCTCTCAGGCAGGACCTGGCCCATTTCCTTTCGTTGCGTTGTGATGCGTTTAACTTCCAATATCAAAGCCTGGCAGCTGAGAAAGGTCACCGAAAGCCAGAAGAGTTTCACAAAAAACAGAGATGAAAAGTTGACTCGGATTCGCTGAAGGGAACAAAACCCTTCTCCTTTTCTTTTAGAATTATCTGTTTTTTGTGAAACTCTCTGGTTTTGCTGTGACCTTTATCTTTTACCCAGATGCAAGAGGCTTTGTTTTTGCATGCACGTGGGGAAGTGCTTTAATACAGGCGGCGTTCACATCCTGTGCGTGACGCTGCAGGATGGGTCGAGCCCAATCAGGGCAAGGCCTCCACCAATGACTCGTTGTGAGGCCTGGCCTCTGCCAGGTGCCATAAAGTAGGCGGGTGACAACTGCCAGGGGTGTTTAAGCCTCACCTTGCCACATGATGCTGCAAACCTGCAATATTTGTGCCTGCCTGGGTTGGCGTGGGCCACGCTAAACAGTGACTGCTAGCACTGCTAGGCTTGTATCCCTCATCCTCCCCTTCTTTGGGGTAGTCTGATGGGCAGGGGGTTGTCCTGTGCTTGGTGTCACACCAGTGTTTTTCTTGTCCACCACTGATAGATAAGATTGAGAAACAAATGAGCTGTGGCCTGTGTGTGTCATCAGCCTTGGGCTGAATTTAGAGGATGTCCCTGACTTCCAGCCACAATGCCAGTGGAATGTACTCTGCTGGGGTGGTTCCGGCTTCCTTTTCTTTTAGACCAATTTATCCTTTCTCCATGTGTAATCAAGCAGACAAAACAGATGTGATAAGGGGTGGTATTTGAGGTAAGTGGTCACAGTCTTGGGTGGCTTTAGGATGCTGTGAGTAGCCTGTCAAGCATCATGTCTTGATTTGAAAGTGTCAGCCATTGACTGTGGCAGTTGATGGCCCTTGTGTGGGCTGCAATTCAGAGGCAATAAGTAGTTTTACCTGGTGTCTCCGAATCCTGTCCCTAACCTGTCCGCTTTTCCCTTAAAAGAAAATCCCAAATGTGAATGGCACAAGACTAAGTTTGTAACAAAGTAAGATTTTTTTTTTTTTTTTTTTTTCAGTTTGGGGCTCTCTGGCCTCTGTCAGCAATGACCCAGCGTGACAGGGTAGTCAGTGGTTAGGGGGCATTGGTTGTGCCTAACTAGTGTGGTTGGTAAAGAGAAGTGGGTTTAAGTGCTGGCTGTGGAGTGGGCTGTCCACAGCCTTGTGTCTCAGCAGTGTGACCCAGGAAGTGTCCCTCTCTTTAGTGTCCTGGGTGTTTCATGGGCTAGTGGTGACTGCAGATGAGGGAGCTCTCTAGTTACACCTACCCTAGCTCAACAGGCTTGGGCCCATGAGGCTTGCTTGCTTTTTGCTTCAGTGGTGGGCCTGATTCCTGGGTATCTAGAATCACAGAATGGTTTGGTTTGGAAGGGACCTCTAGAGATCAATGCCCCTGCACAAGCAGGGACACCCAGAGCGCGTGGCACAGGGTGGCATCCAGGTGGGTTTGGAAGATCTCCAGAGAAGGAGACTCCACAACCTCTCTGGGCAGCCTGTTCCAGGGCTCTGTCACCCTCACAGTAAAGTTCTTCCTCATATGAAGGTGGAACTTCCTGTGTTTCAACTTACACCCATTACCCCTCGTCCTGTCACCAGCCACCACGGAGAAGAGCCTGGCCCCACCCTCTCTACAGTCACCCCTCAGGTACTTGAACATGTTGAACAAATCTCCTCTCAGCCTTCTTTTCTCCAGACTAAACAGGCCCAGCTCACTTAGTCTTTCCTCATATGACAAATGCTTCAGTCCCTTAATCATCTTCGTGGCTCTCCGCTGGACCCTCTCTAGAAGCTAGAAGTTCAATGTCCTAATCTTGTCCTTATTATTGTAGTATTGCTATTTTGTCTCAATTATTGTAGTCTTTTGTAGTGATAAAAGTTCATAACTTATTCAGGATAATGTAATATTTCTACCTTTCCTTTCTGCATAGAAATTGATAGTAGTGCACTGCAAAATTATTCTTAATTAAACACAAGCAAGAAAAAATAACCATTGACTTTATGTATGGCAAATTCCATGCATTCCATGCATGGCATCCCACTGCTTTTTTCTGAGACTTTTCTAGCCCTGTAGTGCCTGTGTTTTGTCTTTCCAGTTGGTAAAAATGGAAAAATAATTATCTGGGTGCATTCTTGTTGTAATAATACACCTGGCCCTGTTTGGTCACTTCGTTAGCTGATGCAGGTAAGCTGGTGCTAGTCTGGATGCAAAGAAAGTTGTGATTAGGAATGTCTGTCAAATGGACAAATCCGGTGGAGGAAGACTCAGAACCTGAGGAGATGATTGGGTCAAGGTGGGTTTAGATAAAGCTGCTGCTCACCAGTGATAGGGCAAGAAGGGCGGGTGGTCTGTGTGTGTTTTAGCCCGCCTTGATTATGGATCATCTGTGCCTGAACTGAGGCAAGTCACATCTGCCCATAAACATTGGCCTATGACAGCTCACAGGCTTTTCCAGAGATTTGGCTAACAGCCTGTTAGGAGTTGACTTCATCAGATTACAAGTTAATTGGAGCTGTCTGGAAATAAACAGCTCTTTAAATGAGCACCTGTATGAGTGTTTGCATCTGTTCTGCTTAAGTAGTTGGATTTCACAATTCACATCCAACCAGCACAACCTTCTTTGCTCTTTCATCTATCTAGATGTTGTTTACTATACAAGCAGTTCATGGGAAGCTATTAACTGTTAGGAAAAAATGGGGATTGCTAAAAATTAAGGGGTGTTAGGAGCTGCTCACAGGAGACACCCAGCAATACCAAGATCAGTGGTCTAATATTTTCATTATTTCCCCTAAATCTAAAAACTGGGGCTGATCAACAAAATGTACTTTGAACAAAAATTAGGGGGCAACTTCAGCATGGGGAATAAGCAGAATATCATACCAGGAATGCTGAGAACAAAACAATAGAAATGGGCTGAAACTTAGCACCACAGTGTGCAAGGGTGCTCAGTGACTAATAACCAAAATCTGTTCTGTAAGCTGGAGACTCATCAGTTGGAAAATACTGAGAAGGAGAAAGATGTTGGTGTACTGGTTTATCACAGGATGAGTGTGAGCAATTAATGTGATTGTTCTTGTGAAGGGAAGAAGAAAAAAAAAAAAGGCAATTTTAGTGTGAGGATATTTCAGGTGAGTCATGGTGGGCAGATGCCTCGTCCCCTGAGTTGCCCAGGGCTTGGAGCAGCTGTGAAAACTGCATCTTCAAGGATGTTTGGGGTTTGTTACAGCACAAAAAGAAGCCCAACAAAAAGCCTACCGGAAGACTAAGAAAATGAAATATATTGAATGTTTGAAAGGGAAAGGGATTTAACTAAAGGACAGTGTTGTTTGAAGAAGAAGAAGAAGAATGTAAGAAATGGTGATGAATATATCTGGTCTGAAAATTAGGAGGCTTCTAACTATCAGGACTTAGAATATCTTCTTCCTAGAAAGCAAAGGGTCAAGAAATCCACCTTTTCTCCTAAAATGACATGCTACATGAGTAGCACAGGGTTGGCTTTGATGGTCTACAAACCTGCATGCAATTCAGTGCTTCCAGATACGGTGCTGGTTAAAATACTGCAAGTTTTTGTAGACTGCTTGCAAACATAAAGTTAATCTGTAGAAGCCAGTTTGCTGAAACATACATAAGCAGAGAGTTGTAACTAGCTGAGCTACAGAATTTGCAGATCCCTAGAGCTGTTGCATGGGGTGCATTCACAAGCCCCAAATTTACTACAACAAGTTAAGCTATGGTAGATCATGGGAGCATGGATTTCAGGAAAGTGCCCGTATGTATGTTCACATTGATTTATTACAGGATTTGAAGGCAGATTAGTAGATGACACTGCAATGATTTCTTTGTGTTACTAAAGCCTGTGATGGAAGGAGCTAGGGATGCTCATAGACCTCTTGCCCAGGTGTGACAATTCACAGCAATTGGAGATTTGGAAAATATATGTGGTGCTGGATTATTTGAGTCTGCTTGGAGTGGTTTGTGCTTGCTGATTTGATGCCCCTGTAGCATGATTTAAGACAAACCCTGTGACTTTTCCTTGAAATATAAAGTAATCGCTCTTATACACAGTAGATGTCCACCGATTTATTAGTATCGATTTGAGGTACTTTTTGCTTTTAACGTTTCTTGTGAATGCTCTTTCTTCAGACACTGGTTTCACTTCTGTATTTGAGCAGTGGTGTAGTTTAAATAGAAAGAGTCATATCTGATGAAGGAGGAAAAAAAACCAATCTCCTTATAGTCAAAAAGGGCTTGGGCGGTTTTGTTTTGCTCAGCTTTGCAGGATCAAAAAGAGCAGGCAGCCCTAGATAAGTGGATTTTGATAATGCTTTCCTGCAAGGTATGTCCTGCCATGGTACTGCAGGGCTTGGGGCCGTGGCTTCCTCCCAGTGCAGTGGGCAGCAGGCTGAGACCTGCAGGGCACCCTGTCCCATGGGAGGAAGAGTGAGTGCAGCTGGAGGACAGTACCCTGTTGCACCTGCCCTGCCTCCCATCCAGGCAGGATGGCACCCAATCCAGGGGTTTGCTCCTTCTTTCTCAAAATCCCAGTCTATTCTACTAATCTGTGAGCAGAAGAGGGGCAGTGTTGGTTTAAAGGGTGGTGAGAAGCAGGTAGCTGGTAAAGCATAAGGACGCAGTGAGCACGCAGGTGTTGCCCAGCCTGCAGCTGCCCTCTGTGATCTACTCCACTAAGCCATCTTCTGCCTCCTCTACTGCTCTGTGGCTTTTACTTTAGGTTTTGAATCTTAGTAATGTTCCATGGTGGTCCAGTCTGGACTAAATTGAATGTATTCCCATCAAGGATACATATCTTCTTACCCTTTTGGTACCTGCCACAGTACTGATTTGAGGCGTCTCCAGGTAATGGTGTCTTAGAGCAGTGCAGTACTTGGACTACTAATTCTTCCTTCAGCAACATCTGGAACCCTCATGAAATGAACATCAGGTTCCTGCTGCTCCTCTCAGTGTTGTATCATCTAAATTCTGCCACAAGCCCACCTACTGTGTTTGACCCCAGAAATGGGTACCAGAAGCTTAGTCACCTTCACAGAGGCTCCTGATACAACTGACCATGTTGCAGCTCAGATGAAATTAGAAATGGTGTGAATTTTATGTTTAAAAATGTCTAGTAATGTAAAGCTAGAGAAATTGTTTACCCCTACTCTTGAGTTTAAGTATGCAACCCAAAGTACTTATCTCAAAGTAGTAAATGATGTCTAACAGGATGTTCTTTAGCAAAATCTGCATTTTTGAGCATTGCTTTTCCCTGTGTTTGCCACTTCCAATGAGAAGAGAATTGCTCAGAATTCCCTGGTAGCAGCTTATTCTCATATTGCAGCTTGCTTGTGAACTTATTTTCTACAGAAGGCTAAAATCATACACAATTTATGTCAAAAAGCCGGGGACTTCTGAGGAGGGAAGAGGGGACTAATGTCCTCACCCTCCTGTTTGCCGGGAATGATTTGAGCTGTGGATGGTGGCCAGAGAAGGCCAGGTGTTCCATCAGCTTCCCAATTTCCTTGGTTTGGTTTCTCCTGCGCTTGTGCGGAGCCAGACAAAACAGCCGTGGGGCTACGGAGCAGCCTGGGGGCAGCTTTTCCTTGTCCTTTCTTTTAGTCGATTTGCAAAAGGTATCTAAACCTGGCTTCTCTTGTGCTATGTGGTTTGAAGAAGCCAGAAACTACTGTTCTGAACATCTCTGGAAGGAAATGAGCTGTTCTCATGTATTTTAGTATCGGGGGATATTTTTTTGCCTCGAGCGATGCAAGCCTGTCTCAGGGTCTCAGAGACAGCCGTGTGCAGAAATCCCCACTTGGAAAAATTAAACTTCATGGTCTTAATTCTTGTCTCGCTTGCACCCTCTTTTCTATGATGTAACTTAGCTTTATTCAGTGGAGATATTTTAATGCACCTTAATGTGAGTAAGATCAGAAGAGGCTCTTGTGTTTTTTAAATACAGCTCTGCTTATGTAGCAACTGTCAAATATCAAGCTTACACCTAAAGCCACTGGTTTTAAAAGAACCACTGGAAAGTTTAGGATTTCATTTTGACTCATGCTAGTTTTCTTTTTATGGGAACATAATTATCACTCTCCTTTCTTGATACAGTTTTGACCCAATAAGACCTGGAATAACCCCTTTGGTGGAACAGTGTTTTTGTGCTTCATGGGAATTTAAACAGATGCCAAGATGAGCTAGTTAATAGCACTTGTTTGTTTGGATTTTCTTTTTTTTTTTTTTTTTTTTTTTCTTTTTTTTCCTTCCCCCAAGGAGCACATTTATGAAGCCAAAGTAAACACTAGACTTCAGGCTTCCTCATCCAGGTACTGAAATGATTCAGATGTTTGGTTTATAATAGAAAGAACTCATGTTAAAGTCTATCTGAAAATGGAGCTTGGGAAAGTCTTTTGGTCATGCTTAGAAAAGGTTGATTTTTCTACGGTAAAGTCTAAATGGGTCAGATTTCCTTTAATGAAAGAGTCTACATGCTCAGGATTTCACTCATCTAGTAAAACAAAGGATATTTTTGTCACTGCTAGTCAAACAGCAACAAGTTACAGATAAATTGGCAGTGCAAGACGATCAACTCATCACATTATGAAACCAAGGCCCTGCCCCAAGGACGCGGCTGTTCCTGTGCCCAGGAGGAGGCTGGGCAAGGAGGAGAGCAGGCTGCTTGCCGTGCTCCCTGCCGCTGCCTCTCCTTCCCAAGCGGGACGTGTCGGCAGCCTTCGGAGCTGGTGCTCAGCTGTGGCACAAGAGGGTGGCCCAGGCGCAGGGACTGTCCTACGTGTGGGTGGTTCGTTAGGCCTCAGCCTCTGTCATGGCCTGGCCTGCAGAGAAGGTGAAGGGGCCATTTGAAACCTAATCAAAAATGATGAGCTTTAGCGAGCCGTCTCAGCTGATGTCCAGACCCAGTGTTCAGATTACAGTGTTTGTTGTGGATTAGTCATTCCAGGGCATGCCCTGCTGTGTGCTTTCCTCCTCAAGGGCCGTAGATGGATTTTATGGTTTCCATTCATCTCTTGACCTTCTTTTCTGGGACTAGCTTGTCCAGCTCCTCATGGCCTGGTTCACAGCACCTCTGCAGCTCCCCTTCCAGCAGGTTGCACAGCTCCCCAAGGAGGGGCACGGGAGCATTGGTGCTGGGATCTCCTGCTTCCTTTCATGACCAAGAGCAGAGCACTTGGAGGATGGTGTCCAAACCAATGCCAATGAAGAAACACCTTTGTGGGAGAGTGCTGGGGCTGCAGCCAACTTGGGCTCCTCATGGGTGAGGTGCAGAGGCTGATGTTCAGAGGGTAGTGGCATAGCAGCACACAAGAAAGGGCCTGTGTGGTTGTGCCAGGGAAAGAGTGTCTAGTCCCTCTTATGGCTACAAATGACTTCCTTTGATGTGAAATACCTGCCTAGCAGTTCCTGTGGTTTATCAGCTCCTGGTTGATAAGGCCATGCAGTGCCTACTGCACAGTAGGAAAGCTTGGCTCAGGTTTCTCAGGCTGTGGGATGTTTTGTCAGGAAGACTTGCTTTAAGTTTCTCCTGATGGATGCACTGTCTGCACTGTACCCTCTGAAGGACATGAGACCTGGCAGCTCTTTCTCTAACTGGGTAGCTTGGAGAGAGCCAAACTGCCCTTTCAGCTCATCTATAATTTTAACTATAGTTTTGTCACTTAAATTTACCCATATCTACACAGATGTATCTATCTTTGCCCATATGTATTAATTTATCTGTAAATGGAGGAAGGCTGCTCATGTCCGGTACAGACCCATTGCCCTGTCCAGGCAGAAAGATGGATGTTGCTGGTGTGGTTCCACTGAGAGCTGAGAAGCTGGTTCATCCCTCCTCATCCTCTCCAGTTGAGCCACAGCCTGAGCACGTTTCCAGGACATTCATCCCACCACTAACCTGTTACTGGCTCTTCTTGCGTACCACCAACTAGAGAAGTTTGCTAATTAATGTGGCAGAGATACTTCTGGCACTGCTGCTGGGTTTGCAGGGCAGCTCAGAGTTTCCTGGGTGTTTGATTTGTGTGTTTACTTCTTTGTGGTTTATTCTTCCCTCCATGCTGCTCTTGCAGAAGAGAACATGTCTGAGGCATGACATTTAGTTTTGGGGACTGCCAAGGGCTGTGGGAATCTA
The DNA here is from genome assembly GCF_059628265.1 of Tinamus guttatus. NCBI lineage: Eukaryota > Metazoa > Chordata > Aves > Tinamiformes > Tinamidae > Tinamus > Tinamus guttatus. Next base: position 4,972,570 of record NW_028288745.1, on the reverse strand, counting down.
GAACCTGGATTTTCTGGCTTTGAGGCTGTCGTTGACTTGCATGTTTGTATTTATGTTCTGCTTTTCATTAGGGATGGACTGTGAAGATTGAAATAATCAACAGAGTTGGATGAGCAGAGTGCTTGAGGCTATAATTAAATTGTCCTCTTGCAATTACAACTCAGAAATAAATGTGACAATTTTATTTAACTGGGATTTCCTGTCCATTGAGATTTCCTAATGTTAGCCCACTGAATGAGGGCTGCACGCTCCTGTTGCCCTCCTGAAGCTGGCAATCTTTGGCTGTGGCCAGTCAGCTGCAAATTCACTTGGAACATGTGAGTGATCTTGTCAGTCTTGTGGTGATGGCAGCAGAGTCAGTAGTTATTAGCATGATTTAGCTGTAAAGCAAATTTTGCAGGTGTAACAGTTATTTTTTTCAAGAATGGGTATCCCAAATCACACTTGAGCTATTAGTAGAGGCTCATAGTTGGCACTGTAGTATAAGCATGAGGATATACTTACTGCTTGATACTCCCTGTCCTCTTGTAGGGCTTCACTAACAGCAGAGGTTCACAAACACCAACATGGAAGTGATTGGAAAAGGATGATGGGGTGCTGAGAAGATCAAGCTCGGACAAAGTTCCTGCTAGGGATGTTGTAAAGACTAGGATATCTCTGCTGTTGCCATCTTGGGAAACTGGGAGTTTCTCCCTACCGATGTGGCTCAGGAAGTACTGATACCCAGTGTCAGACCACTGGTAACTGAATGTCCAATTCTGTATTTAGCAGCAGCTGAAAGATGGTGGAATGGTGGATGGCAGTTCCTGTTACCTTTATTTCAATGCAGATGAGGTGCTTAGGTTCCTTAGCCTGGCTATGAACTTTTGCAGTCCTCATATGACTAACGTTTTCATATGTAGTAGTGTCCAGAGAGTGGGATGCGCAAAGCTGGAAGTCGGGGTAGAAAGTGCTTGCCTGCTCTAGCTAACAAAGAAAAGCATTTCCTATTTGCATGTTTGCAGCTCGGGAAGATGTGGAAATCTTCTCATTTAGGTATGCACTGTGGTTAGGACTTTAACTGTTTATTTACTACTGATAGTGTTTATTTCTCTTTAAGCTTTCTAATAGTATGAATCAAAAGGAATTTGGCAATAGTGCAATTATTAAAATAAGGATTTATAGCACTTAATATTGTGTCGCTACAATTGTTATTGTTTAGCAGAAGTGGACTTTTCCTAGCAAAGTACTTCTCTGTGAATATATGGTTGCAAAGCAGAGGCAGCTGTATCAGCCTGTCATACAGTCAGGATCTCTGTTACTCCACAACTGGATGAGAATGCAGGAAAAGAAACTTGTTACCCATCTTTGCAAAGCGGTGCATGTGGAGGCAGTGTTGGCTTCCCCAGGGACCCTGCTCTGCGCCCACATCTGCAGTCCTGGGTGCAACTCAGATCAGGTTAACACAGAAACTTTACAGTAGAGCCACAGGAAATTCGTAGATGGGCATCTAGGATGATGAGCTTTCATATGTAAAGACACAAAACTTTTCTGCTTAGAAAGAGGTATTTGCAGGGGTAGATGTGTGTGCTTCTGTGAGTAATATGGGCAACTGGCATAGGCTTCCTTCTTCATGGTTGCTAATGGTCCAGGGACATCCAGTGAAATTATTTGTCAGCATGTTGAAGAAAGTAGTATTTTTACAACCAAGAATCCAAGTACAATAACTTAGGACAGGATATTTTACCCGGACAAAGGGGTTAGATGCATTTGTAGGTAGTAGGTCCATGACTGGCTATTAAAGACCTCAGCTCAAGAAGTCAGTAAAAGTGGGCTTGCTGGAATTTGGGAGGTAAAACAAGTTTGTGGTTTTTTTTTTTTTTTTTTTTTTTGAATATTATACACTTATCAAATAGTCATCCTAATGAAGAATCCACCTCCACCTTTTGCCTGTATCAGAAACAGGGTATTGAGCCAGCTGTCCTGGATGAGAATCGCTGCCTTACCTGGAAAGGTTGGTGGAAAAATCAGGCCAGCTGTTTTCCACATGCCTTAACAGGTAGAGACCACCAGGGAACTTCAGAGGAGAGAACATCTCCAGGCAATCTGTTCTCCTTCATGGCTTGAAGGATGGAGCAGACAGCATGAACACTGAGATCCAGGGGCCAAAGGAACTGAGTAGAGCTAAGCACATGTTCAGACAAAAGCATGAGATGTTTATTAACAATGCAGTGACAGCTGCTAATGTTAGTAGAAAAAATACTTGATCTGAAACTTACTTCATGGGTCAGGTTTTGCTAAGACTACTTTCAGCTAAGACTACATTTCAGCATTTGAGAGAATCCCCAGCAATCTTCAGATTTTTTTTCCATTTCTGGCCGTCACACTGGGATTGCATAAGGTGTATGCGGGCAGACTTAGAGGAGGAAGGAAGCAAAAGGAAGTCTCATTCAATTTTTGTGGTTTCACCCACAACGGAAGCCAGGTTTCCCCTATTTGCATGCCATCCCCATCTCTGGGATAATATTTGCACTTCCTAGGAAGAGATGGTGAGTATTCCCTGGGCCTGTGAGCCTTCCTCCATAGGCTGAGCTGTGCATTTATCATCAGGCCTTGGAAAGGCAATTTACCATGTCTGTTACCTCTTCATCTGTTTATGGCTTGTGTTGTGGGAGGTTCCTGAGAAAGCTGAAAGAACTGTGAGGAATACATGATTAAACAGTATTTCATTGCTCCAGTATGTCACAGGCTATTAATACATTAAGGAAAGTATTTGACACATTTTTGAAGCTTCAGAGGTTCTTATGATGCTGATCTAACTTCCAGTTAGGATCGTCGTAAGTCATGGCTAGTTGAACTTGAAAGATAAGCCACAGGATGACACACATGCACTCAGATTCTGGTATTCCTTTTAAAGCACTTTATACTGGTAGAAGTAGGCTTCTCACCTCAACTGTTCATTACTGTCTGATCGTTGTGGCCATTCTTACACACATGTGTAATAATTTGCAAAAACACTTTATTATTTTCCCTTTCTTTTGGGAGGCTGTCATGCGGAAAGGTGAATGCTGTAGCTAGTGGGTTTGTTAAGACAACGGTGCAGTTCTTTGCAGTAGTGTGTGTGCAAAGGGAGATGTACAGCTGCCGTTCACCCGTGGCTTTGTATACCAGTGTGGGGTGCTTCGCTCGGTTGTGCACTTCTTGGGTATATTTGATGTTTGACTCCGCTAACCTCTTTGAAGGTGGCTTCTGGAAATCCCTGGCCCTCAAAGTGGACCTGAGCTACGTGGACCAAAGTGAAATGGGGAGGCTGGCATGTTTTTCCAGCCAGATAGCCGTGCAGAAGTTGCTGGGTCTGGCTGTCTCGAGGAGCTGGATGGAGCAGCATAGGGAGGCCACGTGGGAAGGGAAAAGTTACATGCGAAGCTGAAGTCTCTAAGTTGGCAAGTGGCTTCTGCTGCAAAGCTTAGGCAGCAGGGTTGAGAAGCAAAATAGTTTAGATTTCAGCTAAAATTCTGTTTGCTACCTCTTCAGTGGCTGGAGGGCGGGATGTAGTTTTATGTGCTCTAAGATATCATGCTCATTGCTAGCAGAGAGTCCGTTGCTTCCTGGATGCAAGAGCTTCAAACATGGCCAATGATGCTGTTTGCCATGTGCATGATTTCTTCTGTGACCTTGAACAAGCCAGGGCTTGCTCCTGCACTCACCTGGCTTTGAAATCAGGATAAACTGACCTCTTGTTTCTCTGCCTTCCAATTTGCACCTATGTTAATGCGCAGACTGGTGTGCCTAGAGGCGATATTGAATATGAAACCCAAAGTAGGTTTCAATTTTGACATCTTTGCTGCTCAGCTTATTGCCTAGCATTTCCGCTTGACCAAGCAGACCTGTAATTGTTGAGTTAAAACTGAAACAGGGTGTCTAGGCACCCAGTTGGTGACAACGAAGTTATTGTTGAACTACACAAAACTGCCGATTCATATCGGAGAGAGTCTGACCTTTAATTTGTGGATTCCTGATGCTGTGACCCTGTAGCTCCATGCCAGCTCTGCCCCATCACCACTTCAGCGGTGCAGAAACTGACTCAGATTCTTCTTGCTTGACACCTGACCCCCTCGCTGCAGAAATGCTGTGGCTTTGACTTTGCAGTGGTGTACTGGAGAATCGCAAGCTATGAAACCTTGGTTCTGTCCACCGCTGAGCTGCAGCGCTTCTGACGCACCGTGTAGTTGCATCTCTGAGAGCATCGCAATTGTTTGCTTTACATGCCCACAAGTGCTTACTTCCACGGTTGGCTGGATGCTGCCGCCAGCTCAACTTTTTGCAACGCTAGTGATTTCCTTGTTTGACATTTCTCTCTGAAATATAGGTGTTTAATTTTTTCTGGTACTGCCTGATGATTGAAATTTTCGTCATTCTGGAAAATCTGACTTTAATAGGGGAGTACTATGGATGCTGATTTTGACTGTTGTGTAACAGTCATCTGGAATGGCCTCTAAGTAGTGTGTGTAAATGTGTTTGGTCTAAAGCAGAATGTGTACAAGTTGATGCAGTTTACATCAGGAACAAGCAGATGGTCCTGGAAGAGGAAACGAGGGAGTGGGAAGTCAGAAAGCATGAGACAAGTTGAGTGAACCCAATTCTTTGTCCTTTTGCTTATCAAGAATGTGCCCAGGAAGCAACATCAAAGTAACGTTATTGCTTCAACAGAATTAACTCCAGTATATGAGCAAGGAGGAAATCAGCTCTATCTCGAGGCTGATCTGCAATAAATGTCCCTGCTAACCTTAGGCTTGCATGTGATGTGTGTGACCCCTCTGCCTGTTTACTAGTGAGGATCAACGCACTAGTAAACAGTGTGTTAAAGCTGCTTCTCAAGTTGGATCCTCTAAATTTTTAGAGAGGAATATTGTAGCCGTGAACAAGTTGTCCCAAGAGATTCTCCTTCCAGAGCTGCCAGACAAAACTTTTCCCCTTCTGCCTGTCGTCATTCTGTAGTCTGATATTCCTTCTTTGCTTTTATGAGTTTGCAGTTTTGTTGTTCCTGGGGTTTGAAACGCCACATTTTTCTGTTGCACTTATCCAAGAGTGGCCTTGTGTGAACCACTTGTTGTGTAATTTTGTTTTCTTTGTTGGTGCTCATTGCATCCCTCCTTACAGCTCTGCTGCTGCTGGCAGTTCGGGGCAATGCAGAGTAAGTGCTCAATCATTGTGATGACTTCTAAAATGGTCTTTGAAATGTAAAATCTAGTGCTGGCAAACTGCACTGGCATATGTGGTTCCTGGCAAAGAGATGTGTTAATGCCACTCTGTGGCCATGTATGTTGAGTAGAAAACCAAAAATACGCGGCAGACTTGTAATGTAGAATGTCATTTTGCTGTGCCTTTTTGTTAGTGTGATAGCATTGCTTTCTGCTGTGTCTTTCACCTCTTCATTTCAGCATTTCCTTCTCTGCTCTTCCTACTCAGCACTCTTTCCTTTAAACCCCTATAAATAATAAAGTTTTTGTGCTTTTCCAATATCATATCCTTCCACTGCTGAGGTGTATTGCCTGTTAGCATTTGCAGTGCACTCCTTTGCTACCTGAACTTCCAGTAGCTGCCCAGTGAAGTATTTCAGAGCAGACTGTGTAAGCAGGGCTTGAATAGGGACCATGTTTTTATTTTCTGGGTTTGGTTTGTGAAGATTTGAAACGTTCAAATTTCAGAGACTTTTTTTGACAAAAGGTACAGTCCTTCTGTGAGGTGGATGTGACAGTGTAAATCACATAGAGAAAACACTATGAGATCTCTTAGGAATGGAAGACCTTGGTGAAACATCAGAACACTTGTCTTAGGTAATGTAGCTGAATGGCAAATTGACCTAAAACAAAAATGCTTCAAGAAAATGTCATATTTCTGTCTTAGAGAGCCTAACCTGAAATGTGCGGTTTTGGCATTCTACAAAGAAAAACAATGAAGCAAAATATTATACAAAAGCAAGTTTTCTCAGTGTTTTACATTTCTCTTGGAGGAAATGGTCTTTGTCATTTTCTAACATAGTTTACTTTGGGTGGCAGAAGGGCTAAACCTGCTCAGCCAGAAGGAGAAGCAAGAGAAAGAGCCTGAAAGGGAGATGTTTGTATGGAATAATTCCTATTCGTATGTATTCTGGCCAAAAAGAAAACAAAACAAAAACGCAAGTGTTTCGTAGCTCCTACAGGAAACACCCCTCTCCCCTCTGCGTGGTTCACCCTGAGAAATAGGTGGCTGGGAGACACGAAACCTTTGCTTGCCCTGTGTGGGAGCAGTGCACTCCTGCTAGGGGACACTGAGCATTAGCAGGAGGATTGGGGCTGTCCAGCAGGCCCAGTGACCTAGCAGCTCATCACTCCAATTTTGAAAGGTAACCTTGTGTTCACTGGAGCTAGTGCTTTAGGAAAGGGAACTGCCTGAGGGGGAAGTCAACATGTCTAATAGCCCCAGGAAGCTGTTGTTGAAAGACTGATATGTTGAAATAAGTTGCTGTTTCTCCAGGGACTTGTAATTCAGATCCTGTCATAAGCAGGGAGACCAGAAAGCAAGAGGTCCAGCTGGTGGCAAATTCCTTTCCCTGTTGCATAAACACTTGAGTCACATTTGTTTTCTAGTTCTGCCTGTGCTAATCCAACTTCTTGTACTGATGCAACTGAGAGAAATCAGCCACAGTGGAAGTATGTGTTATGTTTTAGCTTCCATCATTGTGCATGATTTAAAAAAGTCCTAGTTGTAGGTTTTCATTCAGCTCATCAAACTTTTGCAAGTACATGCAGCACGGCATGCTCTGATGTACTCTTAACCAGGTAGTCTTGACCCTGCTACCATGTCCTTGTGCCTACCTGAGTAGGCTCACAACTTAAAAAGACAGGTTAAAGACAGGAAATTACCTTGGTTGGTACCAGTCCTCTGATAACTCATAGGGTAGGTAGTCAGAGCAGCTGAAAAGGCAGCAAATGTGTGTTGTACTGCCAGCTCTCTTCAAAGCACGCAGTCCATGTCTTCTAAGAAGCTGTGGATTGGGCAACATCATGGTGTTAATGAGAAATGATGCTTAAGAGGTAACTGTATCCGCTTCAGAGGAGCACTCACATCCTTGGGCCAGGGCAGAGACCCTGTCCCACCACTCACACACGTCATGGCTTGTCGGGCTGAGGTGTAGAGAAAGGTAGAGCTGGGGCTGGAAGGAAATCCCCTCGCACTGCAGCATGACCCAGCATTATCACCATGGTTATGTGAACTGTGCCTGAGAATAATGTCAACCCCAGCTGAGTAATATGCAGAGTGTCATTGGGTTTCTAGAGACTATAGCCGAGGACTATGGTGGGCACCACACTACACACTCGTCTGAGTTGTCAGGGGGCCTGGAGACTGGAATTTCCCCGTGTGCACTTTGCTCGGAGGATGAGGGAGCCGTGGCAGGGCTCAAGCGAGAGAGATCTGCCTCATTCTAGCACATTCACCCACCGCAAAGCCGGCCCGCGTGCAACGGCTCTGCAGAAAACATCTGGGCTGTGGAGTGGTGACGGCGAAATGAAGAATTTTGCGGGGGAGCTGCTGAGCCCTTTGCAGTGTGACTGCAGGTACATTTGGCTACACAAAATGACCTTCCCAGCAGTGCCCTCTCTGCAAAAGACCCACCTGCAGAGACTGAGGGTGCGTGATGACTTAGCTGGATCATGGCACCATGACCGCCTTACAATCCAGTTTCCGTGTGGGTTGGTTTCAATATAGCCATTTGGAAAATTAAGCTTTCCCTTGCATCTTGTTTTTGAATACCTCAGCAGCAAAGTGTAGAGACAATATCCTTAATGGGAATGGAAGACATTCTTGCAACTCAGCCTTGCCATCCTTCCTTTCTAGCTTGTCTTATTGGCCATCACTTACTCTGATAGTTCCTGGCAACCTAACAAGAGGGGGCAGGAGATGAGGACCCAGGAAGAGCAGTGATGAGTTTTCCTTGGCTGGTAGCTTTAAGGCAGCTAATAAGGGAGTTTTCCGGTCTAAGAAATAGAAGTCAAGTCGGGAAATCAGAGAGCTTTATTTCTAGACTAGTATGGTCAGTAGAGTTACCACTAGGGTTGTTTGCTTCTGAACACTGAACAGATTTTGACCAAAACCCTTCCTCATATCTAAACCTATCGATCTAATTCATCCTGCCAATGCCGTTAAAGGAGTCCTCTCCAAAATAGATCTTGGATTGCTGTGAAAAGATGGCTTGCATCCATAATCTGTGTTGTGGTGGAGGTGTATGTTTCATAAATGCAGCCAACATGTAATAAATCTTTAGGAAAAGAGAAATATATAAGACAATAAAACTGTCATAGTTGTGGCAACAGTTTTTGTACTTCAGGCTTTCTCTGATTCACTGGAAAGGAAGGGATGTTCTTAATGTGTGTCATGATTCCGGAATGGGGCTTTTACTAGTCTGTACACAAGCGCAGAAAAAGCTTTTAGGGGCTGGCTTAGTCAGACATACTGTCAAATGGCTTTGACCGCTATTCTGGACGTTCATGTGACCTCCTTGCTTTGCTCTGCTGGAGAAGGAATTCTGAGGGAGATATCTGAAGCTTTTCTTGTAGGGCCAGTGCTCGGCCTGTGCTGCCTGAAACCCTAAGGTGTGCTGCTGTCAGGCTTGAATAGCAGTGGTGACAGTAGGAGTATCCTTTGTGGAAAGCCTCTTCCCAATTGAGCAGTGTCAAGAAATCTCATTTCCCTCTTGAAGTTGGAAAATTCTAAGGCTACGCCTTCTCCACCCTTTCTCTGATGTGAACAGTTGCGTTAGCTCAGATCTTGGTACCATGTGCCAGAATATCACATCCAAGGATGAAAGGTTTGTATTGAAACCTTCAACAAGACCTGGTAGGAGAGGGGAGGGTTTTGGACACCTTTGCTAACTTCATCTGTGAATACAGGAGCTGTTCGCATCCAGATATGCACCAAAAAGTTAACTGCTGCAGAGGAAGACTTTGTGTTTGGCTGTCTTGTCTACCAGACAAGATAGTCCATGTACAAAGGCCAAGTACAAAATAAGCTCGATGAGGAGAAGAATTTGCTCTGGCATTTAGGCACATTTAGCACCCTCCTGCCCCCCAGCTCCACAAGTCACATAGCTTCTTTTCAAGCTATGGTGCTTTGCTTTGCTTTAGCTACTCATTATATGCTTCTAAAATCATATTATTGGGGTTAATAAGGAAAATAATTAAAACCACTTGAGGGCAGCCATCCTGTCCTGGCACAGGCAAAGGAAGTGGGTGGGAATGTCCTGTTGGCTCCATGAATGAACCCTTTCTCATTCTGCATGGTTTAAGTAAATGTCAAAAATATTTTACAGATTAGCCCAGACCACTGCAAGGAGCAGCAGGGCCTATCTTCAAATTGAAACCAATACAAAGTTCAAAAGCCCTGACACCCACAGTGGCCATATAATTATTCCTAGTCCAGCACTTCCGAGCAGTTTTTGGTTTAGAAATAATGGCCATTAATGGTCCCTAGTCATTATCTTCAATCACAAATGATGTTACTCATGATAATGGGCTAGCTAAAGTTATTTTGACTATTGTATATGTGGGAGTTGTCACAGACCTGTGTTGCAATTGTTTTAGTTGCCAGAATACTTTGAAATGCAGTAATGTCATCTAAAAATAGTGGGGAAAAATATGGCAATGGTTTTCTTTTTGGGAATGTTTAAAGGAGCAGAAGTGGATTAAATATTTTGCTAAAAGAGGAAACATTGCCCACAGAAACAAGTCTTTTTCTGAGAAAATGTGCATAAACACACTTTATTTTAATTTTTGGCTTCGCGTTGCTCTTCGGTCAGCTTGAACGGGAGCAGTCTTGGTGGGAAAACTCATGTGATGTAGCAGCAGCAGCGATGAATCAGCTTTACTTTCTCAAGTATGGGGAACACTTGAGCCTTGAGTGGGGTTGCAGTGGGTGGCTGGCTGAAATTTGCAGTCTGACGATGGGCCAAATGCCTGTGCTTTCCAACCCTGCTTCCCCTGCACTCGCTGTGTGTGTGAGCAGACCTGTGGTTATTGTTTTACCTTGACCAGAACTGGCTGGGAACTGAAGCTCTGTTCACTTTGGTCACCTAATCTTGCACTGGTTTTTGCCTTTTTGCATGGGAGAGGTGTAGATCTCCTCATTGGCTCTACCATCTGGAGAAATCTTCCTTCATTTCTGCTCTCTAAATTACTTCTAATCACAAATAAGCAAGCTAATCACAAGCTAACTCAGCTATGCTTCTTTTGAGAGTTATGGTTGTCTTGCTTCCCTAGAGCTACTCATTATGTACCTCTAAAATCACGTTACTGGGATTAATAAATAAGCAAGTTAAAAACATTGCACTCAGATCCAGGAGTTCAGAGTATAAACAGAGTAAGAGGAACAACCACCTTGTTATTTCGAGTGCATGGAAAAGGTTTCTTGTAAAAACTTTGCTGTCCACCTCCAACTGCTTTGACTCAGGTGAGTGAAAGCATGAGCAGACCTCATGCTTACAGCCAGTAAGAATCAGATCCATTTCCAGACCTCTGTATTACAGCATTTAAAGGCAGGGGAAAGACACTCACTAATTTTTTGACCTACCCATTAAAAGCATTGCAAAAATTAAGAACTAATTCCATCACATTTGGGATCAGGTTGTGCTATGTCCATTTTGGTGGATTTAATACATTCTTCTATTGAACTTCTGTACTGCTTTTAGCCTTTTCTTTTGTCTTTGTCTTTTTTTTTTTTTTTTTCCTCCCATCTGGTAGCCCATTAATAAAGAATTCAGCCCAGTATCACTGACTCTATTTTGAATTTTTTTTTTTTTTACTCAGCTGCTTTTGGTGTAGCTTCTCCTATGAGTCATTTGTGGAACTATGTTTCCCATGTGTTTTATTTGGAGTGCTGACTCTTGGTATGTGCTTGGAGCATTAGCTCTAAGGAGAATAATTAGAGTAATTTACACTGTAATTGAGCTCTGCAAGGCCCTGGATTCTCCCTGACTGGAGAGCAAGCCTGGTGGGAAATGATTGTGTGCAACAAATATTTGGGGGAGAGGGAGGCTTGGATATTAGTTCCTTTAGAGCTATGTGCTATTTTGAAGTTTGCTTGGAAATGGAGAGTTACAGCAGGTGATGGGAAGAGAAGGGAGAGGGGAAAAAAAAAAAAAAAAGGAATCCTTGGAATGCATTTGTTTAGGAAAACTATGAAGGATGAGGTCTTGGTGTGGGGCTTTCTGTAATTTTCCCAAACTCTTCCAAATGCAAGCATTAACATTTCACCTCTTTGCTTGCTCACTTCAACCACGTTCTGCCTTTGGTTACCGAATACCACCTGAAGAGAGCAGGGTCCCTGTTTGTTCCTGCAAGACCCTCCTTGTGCACATCCGAACGGGGAGGTGCAGGGAATAGAAATTCCTTGAGGGCTGCTAAATACCTAGAATTTTTTTCTGGTTCAGGAAGAGCCTGAAGTGGCCGTTGGTTGTGGCAGGAGGCAGAATAAAACACGACAGGGTCGGGGCTGCTGTGACTTGCTCGCGACAGAGCCTCGAGGCCCTGCGGTCTAGCGCTCGCACGGCCGCACTCATCCCGAGAGTCGCGTGCACTTTCTCCTCCCCGAGGCATGGAGCAGCCCTCCTGGCCCTATAGAGCTATGTTATCTCCCCAAAATTAAGCAGCACCGCCTTTAATTTTTGCATGTTGCTTTTGCAGTCTGCTGATGTTTATGCACATTGCTGCTCATGCCTTTGCTGGGTGCTTTTTTCGGCTTTAGCAACAGTAGATCTGGCGCAGGACTTTGCCCTACCATCTACTAATGCAGAGGGCACCAAAAATGCTTTTAATTTCTGTGGTGCTGCATGGAGGAGGAGAGGAAGGAAGTGGTGTGGGAGGGAGCTGGGACAGGGGGTGGTGGGAAAGGAATGGGGAAAAATCAGTGAAGTAATAATACTTGACCTTTGCCGTGGTAATTTTCCTTTTAATTGAGCAGCTCATTGAGCTTCCTTTCTTCTCTGTGGCTGTATGAAAGCCCCATGCGGTGCCCTTGGTGGCAACGCACAGCCCTCAGTCGCATCTGCGTTATCGGGATGCACGTGGCTGGTCGAGCCGGAGGGATCCTTCCTAACCAAGACGAGGGATGCTGTGATTCACCAGGGAAGCGGATGGTAAAGGTTTAGTTGATGCTTGTTACCTTCCAGCTAGGTGGTTGAAAATGCGTATGAGAATATCCTGACTGTTGTTTCACTGTGCAAGGGGAAGGGAACTCCTGGAAAAGGGTCAAGTGACCAGGTCTGTCTCTTGCAAGGAGATTCCTGTGCCTGGTACAGCTCCATACCCATGCAAAATGGATTGTGCTCAACACATGTCTGTTTTGAGTCCCTGCAAATCTGTATCAGAATCATCTGCCCATGTGCATTCTCACTTAATTTTTCCCATGGTCTGTTGATGGGTAGAAGTGCAAAACAGTTATCAGTCCTTCATTCCAGGCTCTTTGAAGTTGGAATAAAATTCCCAAGAACGCAGGAACTGCCTAGAAGTGCCATGGAGCTGGAGCAGACCCAGGCTGGGGCCTCCTCCTTCCTGTTCCTGGCTCTTCCATGAGCTCCTCTAAGTTCCCTATTCTCAGCTTTCATCCTGACAAGGCAGAAGAAACAGCTTTGGAACAGGGAGCTGTTGTTTGACATCTGTCAGGTGTGGTGGGAAAGGAAAGCCAAGGTGGAGCATAGGTAAGACTTGTGTTTGCAGCATAATATTTCAACTAACCCGCTCAACAACCTGCTGTGGACTGTATAGTGCCACAGCCTGTGTGGCTGCAGGGGAATTCCCTGGGACTTGCCATCGGCGGGCGGTGGCACAGTCCGCTCGGCGGTGGACGTCCCGCTGCCGAGCGCAACAGGAAACTTCCCAGTTTGCGGTGGTGATGATGCAGTGGCTGCTTTTAAGCCGCTCCCCTCTGAGCGTTGTGAAGTGAGCAAGAAAAACACCCAAAAAGAAAGTGATAGCTGGATCTTGGGGACAATCTTTTGTTGACATTTTGCGAAACGTGAATCAGGAAATTTGCCCTGCCTCCCCTTGCACCTCTGCGTGGTCTCTGCTTCCGTTGACCCAGATAAACTTGCAATGTGTTGATATTTGATACTTGTTATGCTCTTCCTGCAAGCTAAGCTTACTGTGAGACAGGTCAGATGGAGGGTACAGATGGGTGAAGCTTTGCGCCCTTTGGTGGTGACAGAAAGCAGCTGGTGGTCCAGCCAGCAGCTCCTGCTGTGCTTTGGTTCTGGGTGGAGATGCTGCAGGTCACCAATAATCTTGGCATATGGCTTGGCTTATTAGCATGAGGAGAAACAGTTTTGCCTAAGAGGAGAGTGGGCAAAAGAAGCACCAAGAACATTTCTCCTGGTGTCTGTGTCCTCCTTGAGAGCCCCACATTGGCGCTCTCCTTCCTGGTGGCCATGAGAAGAGGGTGCAGGGCTGTGGTCCCTGACTTTCCAATCTCCTCCCATTGAGCAGAGCTGGGAGCTGTGCCATACCAGCCCTAATGCCACTGGCAGGACAGGGCTGGGACTAGGGGAAGACAGAAGGTCTGCTGTAGGGTTCCTGCAAAGCAGATGGGTGGTCAGCCTCAGGAGACCCTGCTCAATGCTGGGAACTTAGTGTAGAGAGAGGGAGGAGCAGCCTAACTATCAGGATTTGTAAGAAATTTTCTTCCTTTGTCTTTTCTGGAGGGATAAAGGGGAATGACAGGCAAGACTGTGATGCCTAAGAAGGACCGGGAGCCTGAGGATAAGGATATGGGGATGGACTTGGGCCAGAGAGGGAAAACAGATGTGGATATGCCTCTTCCTTGAGGGTGAGAAAGAGAAAGAATAAGTAGGACCAACACTGCTACAGAGTAGGAAAAGTGGAACTGAGTGCAAGCCTGAAAGCTGCTGCCCAAAACTCTTCTTCTTTCGGTCCCTATATCTTGCCTCATTCAGGAGCTGCCAAATTTGTGCTGCCCGAATGTCAGAATTTGGCCACAATTTGGAAATAAGCAGCAGCAGGAAAGGGGGAAAGGGACAAGAATGGATAGAAAGGAAATACAGTAGGAGAAAAGGCAGGGAGAGAGCAGCTTAGCCCCATAGTGGCACTATGCTGGCAGCTGGTTTGCTCTGCATCTGGTGCATCTTCTTCTGGAGCAGAGTTCCCTCTGCTGCTGCTATTTGCAGGTAGCAAACAGCTCAGGCTAGCAGGAGAGGGAGCTAGCAAGGCGATGTGATGGCCTTAACCTTTAAAGTGCGATCACCGATGGTACCGAACCCTTTCCCAGAAGGGGAGGCCTTTTTGGTGGTGATGAATCTGGGGCAGGAAGAAGTTGCTCTGGTGTTGGCAACCACAGCTGGGGGGGCTGTGGTTTCTTCTGATATTTGCAAGTAGCCGGGCAAGCACGTTACGCTGCAGCTTTGCTCTGGATGGTGCTGCAGTTTCCTGTCCTCTCAAGATGGAGCGCAAAGCTCGGGGAGTCCTTGGTAGGCAAGTAAGCTGAAATAGCTGAGGGAAGTGCTTGCTCAAGCCAATGGGGACCTAAACAAGACTTACCCAGGAATACTGTAATCTGTATCCCAGCCTTGGGTTCTTAGGTTAGCTAACCTTACTTTTATCATCCGTTTATTAGACTCCCTGTGATCATTCACTGCAACTTCTTTTGAAGTATCTGCTCATAGGTAATTACAGGCCCCCTTTTTAATACTCTATGTTTATTTACACCGGAAGCTCAACAATATATGGATGTTCTCTTTACCAAAGACCTTGTTAATGATTCCTTGCTTTCTTCCCCTCATATCAAGACCTTTCTCAACATTAAATGTGGCAAAACCCCCAGTTATTTAAAATACGACTGGACTTGGCATGAATGTAGAAAGTATAGGGAATGGGACTGAACTTAGACTACCAAGGCAGGGTCAAGACTTTGAATATTCATTAAATTGAGTGCCCTCGGATCCTATCTTGCCAACAAAGGGCTCTATTAATCTTTCTTGGCTTTATTTCTAGACTCTCTTAATTCTGGACACAGCAGTTAAGCAGAGATTGATGGGGAGACCAAACAACCGGTCCACATTTCAAAGCCTCATGGCTTTGCTGGACCTTAGGCTTCCACGGCTGTCTGAGGCTCTGCCGTTGCAGTCTTCTCCTTTCACTCTACATGTTCTCACTGTTCCAGAAGGTCCCTGCCAATCTCTTACTTGATCTTAGCCTAAAAGCTTGCCTTGTGGTGTCTTACTTTTTTCTACCATGTTTTCCTTTCTTAAGAGTCACATCATTGACATTCATTTCTGTGGGCTGCAAGAGATGGAGAAGATGCTGGCGTGATTGCACACGGCTGGAAGGGTGAAGGGACTTTCCTTGCAGCGGCCGCAGAAGAGATGTGGGCAGGTCAAGCCCTGGCTGCCCTGAGCCAGGCATGGTCAGCGCACAGCCTGGACTAGGTGCAGTGCTGCAGGGGTCAGCAAGACCTTGTGGGAGTATTTCCATTACTAAGCAGCAACAGAATTTCATGTCTTCTCTGTGCATTTGATCATGTGAAAAGATGGAGTAAGCACAGGGATTTTCTTCTGTTAACACAGATGTTGTTTTGTGTCATTCACTTTCCAATAAGTTGAATCACGAGCAACCAGGAGGGATAATTCCCATGGGGAAGATATAATCCAGGGAAGAGAAACAAGGTTGAACTATTAATGATCTTTGGTTCCTATTGCATTGCGCTGCAAGACACCAGTTAACTCTGCACTTAACTGTAGATGTACAAAGTGCCCTTTGAATTTAGTGACTGTAGTGTTGCCCTTCTCATGGCTCTTTTTCCTGGGTCTGTGCTGTTACCTAATCTTTAGAGTAGTGATAGAGGGAAGGCTTACATGTGTCACGATGGGTGCCTGTGCCAGAACACCTGAAATCTTAGGAAATGTCAAGTGATAAACTTGTAGAAATTCAGACCACTGTGGTGTGCCCAGCAGGGACAAGTGCAAACTGAGGTATTTTAATATGCTATTCATTTTTTAAAATGCTGCCGAAAACTTTGGGGGAGATGTGGTAGCAATGAGTATTTCCTAGAGAAATCCCAGAGAAAAGATAAATCCCTTCCAGAAGGATGAGGGACATGCTGGTGCTTGCCCCCTGTTAGCTAGTTCATTTTGCATACAGATGATTAGAATATCATCTGTCTGATGATCTAAAATCCAGTTTAGCAAAAATTGTTTTTATAACTGATCCTCATCAATAACACCATTAATTATTTATTCCTTTTTATCTCTGAAGAACCTGTCAGCTCTCCCATGGTTATATGGCTCCAAAGTAGAATATCCTTGTGGCTTCGAATTTCAGGAAAGGTTTCATGCTACCCAACTTTTCCGTCTGGGCTGTTTTTACCCCTGGCAAGTACCTGGGAGGATGAGGAAGATGACTTTTCTGGTGTGTGGCAGGAGTGGATAGGGATGCATCACTCTTCCTCTTCCTCTTGTGGCTTGTGGATAAATGAGTGGTCTCCGTTCCTCTTCCTTGAAAGTGAAGGAATACTCTGAGCAGAAGTTCAGGTTGCTTTAAGGGATGGCCCCACCTCTATAATGAGCTATTAAATGTATTGCTATCACATGTGGTTAGTATGGTTTAGGAGAAGGGAGCCCTCCCATCCTCACCACATCTTCTCCTCTTCACACAGATTCTCAGAAGAAAAAAATAAAAATCCCCCACCCTTGGAAACTCCCTTAACGGAACCTCTTTTCTCCCTCCCAGGATCTGTCCCAGTTCTGCGAACTAACAAAACTATCCACCTGAGTTGCATGTCCTGTAGTCAGACTGTGAAACCACCTATGGTTTGCAGCATTAATATAAGTAAGCAAATTCTTATTCTTGAAAGCAACTCCAAGGCCATGGAGAAACACCTCCATTTTGTTGCCCTGTCAAGTTTCCTGCAGAAAACTGAATGCTCTGAATGTGCAGAACAGAGCGGTATCATTCCTATCCTTTCTCTTTCCTTACAGTTTCAGTTTGTATGCCCTCTTTGAAACCTCCCTTCTGTTTGGGTGGCACAAATTACTCCAGTGCTGGCACTTCACTGCCTTGGTTGTGCAACTGTTGCTCCAACTGGTTGACATTTGGGACGTGGGGTTGCTGCCGGTGTGTCCCTCGTTGTTCGTAGCAATGTGCTTGTGCCCCTTGCCCCTCATGTGCTTTTTGCTTGTGTCCCTTTACTAAAGGGAAACACAAGAGATGCCCTCATCCATCACCCTCCTCTGCCATGGAGAGCAGAGAAGTGGGAAGGGGAGCTTTTGGGTTGGTGTGGAAGTCCTAGGGTGCCCACAGGCAGAAGTGGCAATGGGAGCATGCAACTAACTACTACTTGTCATTGAAAGTCTTTGTCTCTCCCCAGTCACCACAGTGTGATTAAAAACCCAGGGAAGGCCAAGCACTTCCTCCTAATGTAGCCTCCTTCCCACCACTTCATTTTCAGTATGTGCTCTGTCCCTGTCCTGGACCAGGCTCTTGACAGGGCTTCCCAGTCCCCCACCTCCAGCCTTCCCTGCTTTTCCTCAGGCACAGCTTCCGGAGAGCTGTCTGCTCTCGCTCTTGCACGTCCGAGTCTCATGTTATTAGCGGTTTCCCACAAGTGATCTTATCCCCTGAGGTATTTACGCTCTGCTGCCCATAAATGTTATGGGGGAGAAGGCTGAGAGATAACACTTGAGATGCACCGGTGATCTCCAAGCCCATGAACACTAATATGTAAAGAATAGAATGTCTTGCTCAAAGCAGGGCACGCCTGGCCGTTCTGCCTGCCTTAAGGAGTTTCCAGTGTGGTATAGTGCTGTTTCAAAATGACTGAAACACAAATTGGCACCAGGGTAGCAATTAAGTCCACATTTTCTATTTTCTTTTAGGCTGTTGCTCCTTTCCTTGTATCCCCTTGGTGTTCACGTTGTCTGTCCTTGGGCCAATGTTGCTCTTGAAGAGATGCGGAGAAGCAGCTGCCGTTGCTGGGTTGAGAAGGATTTTGGTGAAGCTAATCATGAGAAATCCCTGGGAGCACCTAGTGCTTGCTCTTCCCTGCTGTGCTGATCTGCTGTAGTGGGTTCACGGGAGCATCCTGGGGAGCTCTGTTCGGGGCAGCTGCAAGTGGGGAACAGTTGGCAACACCTCTTAGTTTACTGCACTGACCTGAAGATGTCTTTGTGCAGCTTATCTAATAACTCGGTGCGGTTGAGTTGAGCTGTGTTGTCGGATTTGAGCATGTTGGGCTTACCGGCACATTTTTTGAGATCAGGACCTAGTGTGGCATAAAAAGACTTGCCCAGAGGAAGGAAAAGGACATCAGAGATCATTGCACAGCGTGAGCCTCTCATCAGGGCCCAGCCGGAAGAGAGAAATCTTTGGCATTCCCACAGCACACAGAGAAACCAGAGCTGTTGTTTCTCGACACAAATACTGCAGGCTAGCAAAAATATTTGATGTAAGGTAATAAAATGATCCAAAATGCCTGTGTTTGTCTCTGATCGAACACCAGGAAAACTGTCTATTCAATGGAAACATTATTACATAACAAGATGTGATAACCAATGCATAATTGGTCCTTGTACTGTAATTTTTCTTTTCCTTTTTTTCAGTTGACTCTACAGTAAGTTTCCTTTGCCAAGACTTGTAGGTATCTGGACTAACACGGAGTCTTGCTTTCTCCATTGTTTTGCCCTCTTTATGCCTAGTTGTACTTCTCTCCCTATCATTTCTCCTGAAGTATACGTGCTGACCTGTGTCCTGTCGGTGCTTGGCTGACATAGCTCTGTCCCTCATCCAAGTGCTACCACGCTATGCCTCAAGGGGGAGGAAACGCCACAAATGTCTTTGAGTTTGAGCCTGGTGGGTTTGGCCAGGAGAAGAAAGGGACTTATGGGCATATCCTGTTCCTTGGTGGGTGCAGCATGGCAGTCTCCTCTGTGCAGGAGGCCCTAGAGGAGACTCTCTAGTCTTCAGCACTTCACCTCCAGCAGCAGTGCCAGCAAAAGGCAGATCTAGAAGGATGTGGCGCTGGTCTCATCCAGCCCTTGAGGTTTGCAGAAGTCTCGGGGATCCCGACATCCTCAGCACTTTGGAGGTGGGTGTGATTGGCTCTATCCCACTAGAGGGCGGTTGTATCATACATGTGTGGGTTGTCCACCTGACTCAACACAATCTTCCCTGAAACATAGCAGAAAACAAGCAAAATATTGAGCCATTTTTTAGGTTATGGATGTGACTTTGGGAACAGACCTACCGCAAGAATGTCACAGCTGTGAGGAAGTAAGGGTGTGGAAGTAGGGCGCATGTTCCACACTGCAGATATGAAGAAAATAATTTATCAACAGATGTTAATATTTCAAAGAGCCAAAGGAGTAGGAGTTGTAACTTTAGATGTGCTTAATAATCCATAGTTCAAAGGTAATGCTGGGCAGTTTGTGGCTTAGTTGTGCAGACATTTCACACATGGCTCTGCCAGTGAGAGGTACTTAACTAGGCTAGCAAGAAGCACAAATGCCTTTGTGGCCTTGTCATGTAATTGGGTTGGTTGCCGTTGGCCCAAAGTGCCCCACACAGTTAGGAGCACAAGTTGCTGTGAAGTGCTGAGGTTGGGCTTGCCTGACTCTGCTGTCTCCGGCTGTCTGTACATAGCACAGAGGGAATGTGTTCCTCTGCTCCCTCTAGGTGACTGGAAGCATCCAGAGCATTTGCCTTCCTGGGATCTGAGCTAAGGCCCGGCAGAATGGCTGTTGATGAGTTTGCTGGGAAGCTGAGCAGGAAGCACTTGGTGGCTGTTTTCCATTTTCAGTTATACCCCGCAAGGTCAATTGTCCCTGAGCCAGGCACAGCATCTGGAAAAAGTGACCGAAGTCAAGCCTCATGTCTCCTTTTCACTAAGATAGGAGGTAGTTTTAGGTGGATTTCCTGACAGTGAGGCTGAGCTCTGGTTTAGTCACTGCAATGACGACAAGCTTGCTGCCTTCTCATTCACTTCATGGGAAACAAGTTCCCCAGTGGACAAGATGAATGGTGGGTTGTCCTTCCTTCAGTGCCTGGTCTAGCCCTGCTCCGCCACTTCCATTTTTTTGTGGTGCCTTTTGAGTCACAGTTTCCTTCATAGCTCTT
Organism: Tinamus guttatus; assembly: GCF_059628265.1. Taxonomy (NCBI): domain Eukaryota; kingdom Metazoa; phylum Chordata; class Aves; order Tinamiformes; family Tinamidae; genus Tinamus; species Tinamus guttatus. The sequence continues at coordinate 4,952,441 of NW_028288745.1, read as the reverse complement.
ATGGAAGCTGTTCTCGCCAGAGACAAAGCTGATTCAGCCACTGTGCTGAGGATCTGGTGGTCACCACCATGACGGAGTGCTGCTAGGGCCCCTGCCCCCTAGGTGAGGGTCAACTGCAGAGCGAGGAGCAGCATTCAGAGCAGTTGCAACCTGAGCAAGTAAAACTTGTTTCCTGCGTTGGCTACCTAGCACATCAAACATAAACATCCATGCAAACTCACAGCAGGTCTGAGAGGTTTTGCTGGGTGGTCTCTGCAAATGGTCAGCCCAAGATGTATGGCCTGCAAGGCCATGTTCTTTTATCTCTCTGCTTGTGTGAGGAATTCTGGCTGGAATTCTCCTTTCTCGTGCTGCTTGCTAGCGTTCCTGTCTGCTCAGTTCAGCCCTCTGGGATAGCACTAGCCAGCTGACAGTTATGCAAGCCAGAATGGTTTGCCCAAGCAGGATGTCCTGGGCTTAACCCACACCATGTGAATGTAGCTGCTGTCCTCAGACTGCCTGAAAAAGTTAGGCTTCCTTTCCATCTGTCTCCTACTCAGTGCTCTCCTGTCCTGGTATTGTGGAAGCAATTCCTCCTCTAGTAACTCTGGAAGTATGGGAGAAAAAAGAGAAAAGAAAATACCTCTGTTAAAGCTGTCACAGTACTGCCAGATAGGCAGCTGACCTCTTTGGTGGGAATCCATCCTCTTTTCAAATGGGATTTTCAAAGAACCTATCCCCTTCTTGGGCAGAAGTAGCTTTCTGTCTCTGTCAGTTATCCTTCCCACTCTCACGGATTTTGTCTTGGATGGTCAACTAGGCTTCCATGGTAGGCTTAGCTCTCATGTTGTTTTGGAATCTCGTGTAGCTCATTTGTTTTCTGTCTCATCTTCTAAGCATTTCCAGATAAAGTGTAGGCTGATTCCTGTTACTTGTCCACCCTCTGTCCACATCCTTTCATTTGTCTCTCTCCTTTTGCAAGTTTCCCACATTAAATTATATTGCTGTTCTTTAATCTTTGTTTTGGCCAATAAATTTTCTTTCTGCAAGCTCGAGCATAGTCATGCTGTACTCCCTCCCTCAAATCATACCCGAGAGAAATATATTAGCAGCTTTCTGCATTATTTCACAGCTAGAAGCAAAGTCTGCTTTTAAAGTTTTCTGTGGCGTGTGAACTGGAATCGTAGAATCATAGAATCCTTAAGGGTGGAAGGGACCTCTAGAGATCATCTAGTCCAACCCCCCTGCACACACAGGGTCACCTAGAGCACATGGCACAGGACTGCGTCCAAGTGGGTTTGAAGATCTCCAGAGAAGGAGACTCCACAACCTCTCTGGGCAGCCTGTTCCAGTGCTCTTGGCACCCTCACTGTTAAGAAATTTTTCCTTAAGTTCTTGTGGAACTTTTGATGCTTTAGTTTCTGGCCGCTTCCTCTAGAAGGTATGGGCTGGATGATGTTTAAATACTATCTTGTGGACCCTAATGCAGTGGCATTTTTAATTATTTTTTAATAATGCATTTGAGTATTTTTGGTTTGGTGTCTGGTCTTTAGACTGTATTTGCTTCACGCTTTCTATGTTACTGTTGTATCTTGACGGTATGTCTTGATCCTAGCATCCAAGACTAAATCACGTATGTCAAACATAGTGAAAACTGATCAGATCCCCGGAGTTATTAACAAAGATCCTTCCCCACCTATCCTGGAGAAAAAAAAAAATTGTGCAAGATGGAAAGCTTATTTCCAACCAGTTTCTGCCCCACTAAATGTTACAACTCGTTTGCTTTCAGCTCTAATTTGCTCCTTATCACAGTGTGTTTTTCCAAGTTTCATTTGGCCTCTCCTTAACATTCACAACTTGTGTTCCCTCTTCAGTTTTCTATGGTGCAAATGTCCTAACTTACGTTTTCTGCTTGCTCTGGTCTGCACTGGTCTCTAATGCTAATCTCTTTCAGCTGCTTGCTTTCTGGGCCCTAACTCTCTCTTTCAGTAAAGTCTTCTGTTTCTGTAGATTTCTCAGTTTCTACAGATTGCTCAGTTTTTCTGCTTGTCTATCCAGTGCATACTGATGTCCATTTCTGACACGTTCTGCAGAGGAGAACCCTTGCTACCTGTAATTGCTGCTCTTCTGAAGAAAAGGAGAGTTAGGTTGCTGGTGTACAGGATTTGAGGCAGAGCTCAGACGGTTGGAATCAGCGGCCCAAAGTCTAATTAGAGGCCTGTAGATAGTGGTCTCCCCAGAGGTCAGTACTGAGTCCAGCATTGTCATCCTGCCCCTCTACTCAACCTTGCTGAGGCCACATCTCCAGTGTGTCTAGTTCTTGGCTATACAACAGAGACATGGAGCTACTGGAGGGAGTCCAGCCAAGGGCTACTAAGATGATAAGAGACTGAAGCTTCTCTCAAATGAGGAGAGGCTGAGAGAGCTGGGACTCATCAGCTGGAGAAGAGAAGACCAAGGAGGGGGACCCATTTCTTTTTCTGAATGGAGAGCATAGAGAAAACGGGGCCAGACTCTTCTCAGTGGTGCCCAGCAACAGGACGAGGCAGTGGGCACAAACTGAAACACAGGAAGTTCTAGGTGAATTTGAAGAAAAAGGTCTTTATCGTGAAGGCGACTGTGCACTGGAACAGGTAGCCCTGAGAGGTTGTGGAGTCTTCCGCCTTGGAGATATTCAAAAGCAGTCTGGAACACAATGCTGGGCACTGTGCTCTAGGTGACCGTGTTTGAGGGGAAGCGGGAACGGAGTTGGCTAAAACATCTCAAGAGGTCCCTTCCAGCCTCAGCCATTTGGTGATTTTGTGTTTCGATAACCTTCCCATTGGTTTATGTCAAGTATCAAAGTACTGTATTGCCAGGCCTTGCAAATCTAGTGTGAGCCCTAGCATCCCAAAACATTGAGAGTAGCCTAAAACTCCCTTCTCCAACCTGTCTTTCTGAAGCAAGTTTATGCAGTGAGCCATGTTCCTCTGCATTCTCACTGCAGAAGCGGGAATTTCCTGTGATGATGCCACAGGATCTATGTCTTACCTGGCTGTTCTGCCTTGGTTGGAAGTCCCTTTTGGAAATTAGGTGTTTCATTCCCGCCCCCCCCACCTCTGTCCCTCCTGCTCGCTTGTTAAGTTACTTTCTTTGCGCAAGGTGACTCAGGAGTTTGTCACCCACTGCTTCTTGGTTCTGTGAGAACAGCAGTATTTGGACACATCTTCTCACACCACAAATCTTAGTTCATTTGTTCAACCCTTCTTGAATGTCACCTTTGTGGAAAATGACATGGGTGAGGCAAGGGACAGGAGGCTTTGTCATCTAGTCTGCCCAAAACAACAAGAATAGGAAGTCTTCATCTCTGGCATTCTGGTGAACTTTCTGAATTTTTGTATACCCAGAAGAGCCCTTGGTTAAATTATTTCCTGTCATGTGTAAGAGTTTCTTTTAGCCAGAATGAAATTATTTAATTCTTATGTCTGAGGAAAATGAGGGATGAGTAACTAAGGAAAATTTGCATGAATAATTGTTGGTTTTGGCATTGATTTGGCAGCAAATGCAGGGATTGCTTTAGCCAGCTGTGTGTCCTACTGTGAATACAACAAGCTCTCAGCTTGGGCTAATTAGTGTGGTTTGAAATCACATGTGTGAGGTTAGACCCTGAACTCCTACAATCATGTAGTCAATCATACCTCTACTAATAGCCAGGCTATTTAGAGATCAGATCTGCCACTCTGTCGGCAAGTGCTACCAGGTTTATGTTCAGTAGATGGTTGTTGATGTTATTCAGCAATCCCTTTAGTCTTACACTGTGCTTCTGGCTAGAGCAAAGTCATACCTAGATGCATGTTGGCCTTATTGACTGTTAATTTTTTGCCAGAAGAATACAAAGTCAAAAGTTTTAAACAGTGCTTGATGACGTAGCTCAGCAGGCTAGATCTTTGTCTAAATAAAACGGAAGGGCTGAGTGCTCATTAAAATGCCCTTTGATTCATCGGAAAAGGAGCAGTAAGTTGCACAGTCAGCCTCCTTCCTATCATTGAGGAAGGCTCCTGTCTGCTCCTGAGCCGCCTGCGCTAGCTCCTCCTCGGCACAGCACTCCTGTCTTGAAAGGCAATCACTGCGCTTCCCCAGCCCCATGCTGTGATGGGAATACATGTATCCCAGAGCTGTTTCTCTTAAAAGGCAAAATCTGTCAACTGCCTTGAATTAGTTAGTATGATAAGTCCGGAACAAATTTCTCCTCATTTTCACAACAGAAACACCAGATAGCTTCAGGTGGGCAGAAACAGGCCACACTGTTTTTCATTTCCCTTCATGATGACCTGCAAAATCTCAGCATACACTGAATGAAATTCTGGATTTACAGTCAAGACAAAGCTTTGAAACATTCTTATTAGATTGAAGTCTGATGAGGCAGCGAGGGGAAGACTGCATTTGAAAATGTCAAGAAATGCTTATATTTCCCTAGAGCATAATAGTTGGGTTTAAAACAGTTAGACTTCGTGACTTACTATTAAATACAAGTTTCCAAGAGCTCATGAGACTTCCAGCTCCTAAGAATACTTCTGCCCTTTTTACCCCACAATACTCTCCTGTGAGCCCACAGCTCCGTAAAGTGCTTTTGACTCCTGTTGCACACCGTACAGTCTGATTCAATTAAAAGAAATGTAGGTCCCCAAAGAGTTTAGTAATAACTTTTTCCAGACTGTAAGAGGAATATAGTCTCACGTTTTGCAATACTATCACGAAAAGAAACTGTCGTAGCTGGGTCAGCAAAGTGAAATGTTCTAGGTAGAAGTGAGCGATCTGATCTGGATTTGCTTTATCTTTTTTGATAGAAAGCTGAAATATTTGCAAAAGAGAAAAAGGCGTTTGATTTTGTGGAGACTAGTTCCATCTGAAAGGAATAGTGGCATTATGTTCTACCCAAACACAGCAAGGAACAAATCTTTGTTTAAAACAAAGCAAAAGCAATCTTAGGATAGTCCTGAATCCGTACGACTAATGCTATACTTTCTGAACATCATCTGTCACTTGCCTGCTTATCTGTGTGTTTCTGTCCCTCTAAGTTTATGGGATGAGATTCCACTCCTATTGAAGTCACTGTCAAAACTTCTATTGATTTCAGTAAGAGTTGGATTTTATCTATTGTCTTCAGGTATAGCGAGGGATATAATTAAGTAAATCTTGGCTGTTGTAAAATTTTAATACAGTACTCTTAAGTCCCTGTGTAACCCTAGGTTTAATCCTCCCATGCTTCATTGCTTCTGGGAGAAAAATCAGCGACCTGCAAATAAATTTGAGACTGTATTTTGTACTGCAAATTCTGAGTATCCCTGTTTAAATTCTGTGAAGGAACGAAGTCATTGTGTGGGGAGCTGCTTTAGCAATAAGCAAAGTAACTGAAAACTGAAATGCACAGCTAACGTTTTGAAGGAGTAGGACTTCTCTTTTTGTTGCTGGTAGATGGCCTGGAGATCTGGCATTTAGAGAGTGGTGCAGGTTTGTGCAAATTTGTTTCTCTGATTGGTCATCTGTAAAAGAAGCCTCTGCTCTACTGCTCGGCCCACTCATCTCCAGTGGGGGAATGGCAGGAAAATGTTTCTGCGTGGGCAGAGGGAATTGGGAACCTGGCTTTTCTGGGCTAGCAGGAGGCAGTTTGTTGTCCACAGGCACAAAAATAAAATCAAATTCTTGTTGTTCCCACTGCTCTCGCTGATCTGTCCAAAAGCAAGACCCAAGCTCATCCAGCCAGTGCAAACGAAACTAAACCTGCCATGGCTAAGCAGTGGGAAGAGCGTGTCGGCTACGGGCACAAGAACTGAGCAAGACTTACAATATCCCACTCTACACAGCTACAGTTTTCTGCCATGTTTTCCCCCCTCCCAACAAGAAGCTCTTTGCTGTGCAGTGTGATTTTACTTGGCCAAACCCTGTAGCTGGAAAATCCCATCTGCCTCTGTAGCTCTCGCAGCAGCCCCTGGGACATGAGCTGTAGCCAGTGGGTATTCCCAGGCTGGAATGGTGCTGAGATTGATTAACTTTGTAAAACTCAAACCCTGAGAAGCCCTTCAGCTCCTTTCAGAGGGAACTAGCCCTTCTCACAGTTGGTCAGCTGCTTGTGTCCAGACTAACCTTTTTGCAGACAGATGCGTTTGCAGCACACTTAGTATCTTGAGCTTTCCTAAAGCTGCTCTATGTTTCTGTGACCTCTTGAGCTTACTCTTCCATCTCTCCTTGTTTTTCTTTTCTATCCCCAGCAGCCTGAGTTTCGGAAAGCTGAATGCCCATGGAGGTGAGCTCTTCTGCCAGGTAAGAGACTGCATCATGCTAACTCTGCAGTAGGAACTATGGTATCAGCTGGAGCCTTCAACACTCCCACGTGCATTTTCTAGTGAAAGTTGCTTTTTTCTTGAAAATAAGTGTGTTGGGGGGAGGAGAGTGTGTAGGTAAGAATAGACACAAGCAAGCATGAGACTGTCCCTTATCCACCTTCTTTTGGAGGTTCAGGAAATGTTTTTGAATTGAAATATCCCCCTCTCCCTCTCCCTCTCCCTCTCCCTCTCCCTCTCCCTCTCCCTCTCCCTCTCCCTCTCCCTCTCCCTCTCCCTCTCCCTCTCCCTCTCCCTCTCCCTCTCCCTCTCCCTCTCCCTCTCCCTCTCCCTCTCCCTCTCCCTCTCCCTCTCCCTCTCCCTCTCCCTCTCCCTCTCCCTCTCCCTCTCCCTCTCCCTCTCCCTCTCCCTCTCCCTCTCCCTCTCCCTCTCCCTCTCCCTCTCCCTCTCCCTCTCGTAGCTATTAGCAAGTGTGTATTTCAGAGTGTTTTCTTCTGCAGGAGTATCACCTGGCATTTATTGATAACTGAATTTCTGCTATTTTTTGGTTCACTTGCTCTGAACCAGGAGAGCCCTCTGTGGCTCTTCACAGCCACCTTCAAATGTGACTGTGACTTTATCAGCAAACTTTATCATCCAGCTCCTCACCCTGAATTACATTTAGGTGAGATATGTGCTCCTCTTATTCCACACATCAAATATTATCACTTTTGTGGCTGGAGTCTTTTATGTGTGTATGCTCTGAAATCCCAAATTAAGGTGCTGCTGTGGCTAAGTTTATCTCAAGTATTTTCAAATACCTTTTGTTTACTATTGGTTGTAAATAGTCTTGAAGGCTTTCCTTCCTTCCCCTAACAGATTACAGATTTCTGGCATTAGGAGGTGATTAATGATTGTTAGTCTCTTTTTTCCCCCAGTGGCGGTGGTTCTGTGGGAAATGATGCAAAATGAGAATGCTTTCCATTTAAGTGTTGCCAGTTTTTTTTTTTTTAAATGGATTTTTCCATCTTCTATCAGAAGAAACTTCGCTGTTTTTTGTTTGAACCCCTAGCTACAACAGCTCAGTTCTTCTCTCATTTGGGGATGGAGAGTGCACTCTGTCCATTGCATTGTTCATTCCTCAGCCTCTTCGAATGGTATTTTTGCTCTGCCTCTGCAATGTCTGTTTCAACTTGGCAGAGAAATTAGGTAGTTTTCAGGAACATTTTGCAATTAATACAAAAATGAGCACAAAACCTGGCGGATTATGGAGGTCTGGAAGAATTTATTTTTGTCTCCTGGGGAAACCAAGTAGGATGGTTCTGTCTGAGATGGGTCTGTCTCTATATGTGAACTGTGAGTTTTTCATCATATTTTTACTAGAACTGAGAGGAAAGAAGTTGCCTTGAGCTCTACACTCTCTGAGGCAGCTAGTTCCAAAGTAACTCAAGAAAGCAGTATGGGGAGGAATAGGACAAACTGTGCAGTGTAGAGAAGCCAAGTTGGTGCCAAAGAGCTGGGGGTGTCCGTGGGGCTGGTGGCTGGGGCTAGCACTGTCATGAGGCTGGAGAGGCAGGGGAAATGGGCAGGAGCGGGCCTGGAACAAGGAGATGCGGGATGGGAGACACAGTAGTGAAATCCCACACAAGCTTTGGGGTGTGCAGGAAATGCAATATCAGTGTTTTTCACATTCTCATCTTTTTGACTTTCTTCAGCCTGCAGCTGCCTCCTGATCAGCTGTTTTCTTCACATTATGAAGAACAACCTATTTGGGATTTTTCTCAGTGGTGTAACCAGTTTAGATCCTGCAAACAAGAAACATAAATTATTTTCTCCTTATGCTTCATTTTGTGTTTGTCAATAACATTTTTCCTTTGTCTAGACTTGCCTTGCATAGATGATGCAAGAGGAACAAGACTGTGTTGTGCCATGTTTAGTCTGTCTTTAACTTTGGATCAAAGATGTTTAATTTTAAATTAAGGACTTCCTAGCTACTAGGTTTATTCTGATATTCATGACTAGCTTCGTTCTTTCACAGCATATGTTATCACTATAAATAAAGACTGTGGTCAACAGCTCAATGGTGTTGCTTCCAACCTGGAGGGAGGAACTTGGCTGGTCTTTCAAGTGGTCTTAAATAGACAATTTCATGGAGAGTTTAGATGAACTGGGTCTGGTTAACAAAAGAAGAAAAGATCAAGGTAACTCAGTAGTCTTCAAATAAGTGCAAGCAGGAAGGAAGATATACTATTCTCCGGATCTGTTGTGGATTGGGCAGAAAGTCATGAGCTGCCCAAAAAAAAGGAAGGTTCAACTCTTAGTAGGAAGGATGGTGATGTGCTGTGATCCAGTCATCCATGGGGGCTGCCAAATCTGTGTTACCAGAGCTCCACAAAGCAAGGTGAGGATTGTAGCAGTCAGGAGTAAGCTGGGCACAGCAACAGTGCTTTGTGTGAATCTTTGTCTGAAGGAGACAGTGCTGGAATAGCTGGCATGGTCTTTGGGCAGGCCTTGTGCTTGCCTTACCCCTCTGTGTTGTGATTAAATACTTCATGTGGGATAAGTGAGAGTGCAGGAGGGAAAGACTTCATGAATTATGTTATGTATGGGAAGTGGGACTGCTACAGTCACCTCAAAATGAGGTGTTTTGAGATACAAGAGGAAGGTGCTCGGCTCCTTTCCATTTTTTCTGTAATAAGTTGCGTTGCAATGCACATGAGGCTGTGGGCGGTGTGTGTATACACAAAGGCTGCATGATGAAATGTGTAGAAAAGCTCTTCGTATGTTTATAAGACTAGAAGTCATTCAGTCTTTGACAGCAGTACTGAAAAGTCAGATCTGGAAAGATCCATTTCCACCTTCCAGTCCAATTCCTCACCAACTTCTGCAACCAAAACCATGACATGGACATATGAATGACTGGGAATCACCATGGTTGCCGAGTAATTTCCTTGCTCTCTCAGTGTCACTGCTCTTATCACTTTTGTCATTCCACTCCTCCACTCATCAACATTTTTGTATCACAAGAATCATGTAATGCCCTAGCTGTTAAAAGAGGGAGTTCGGAGTATTGTGCATCAGTAACTTATCTGGTTTCAAATGAGCTGGGTAGCTGTGATGATTTTTATACTGTTTGAACCAATAATTTAAGTAACCTCAGTGCAATTAATGTGCCTCAGTACCAGAGCTTTAATAGCGTAAATTGTCCCAAAAATAGTAGATTTTATAATTTTTGAATACAGATCCAGTTTTCCTTGGGCGTTCAAGCTCTGCCCTCGTATTTTGAACAAGCTAGACTTGTGTGTAAATGGCCTTTGGTTGATACATATTTTGGAGCTCACAAACATGTGGTATCAATATAGTTGCCACCACCGTGAGTACAAAACCAGGTTATCTAGTGGTAGGGGAAGGAGAAACAGATCTAGAGCAAGGATGTCCTGGAGGGGAAAGTACCAATATCCCCAAGGAGAAAAGACACATTAGTCAATGAGGGGGCATAGAGCTTCGAGGGGTATGCCTCGAAGCATACCCCTGAAACCAAATTCCTCCTCATCCTCAAACCAAAATCTCTTCTCCTCTTCCTCAACTCCTCCCACCGCTTTTCCAATGTTTTGACCCTCTGAACATTGTACTATATCCTTGCTCTTATTTTCCTGCCTCTGCCAGGTGTGAATGTCTGGTAGGCTGGAATTTGTGCTGGGTAACTGTTATTGTTAAGGTTCCTTCTTCTCGATTACTAAATAGCATTTTGAGTCTGGTTAAAGTCTTGGCCCCAAAGAATCTCGAACCTGAGAACTCCATGTTCAGTTTTGCCCTAGGTAATGGGATATTTAGAATCATAGAATCATAGAATGCTTAGGGTTGGAAGGGACCTCTAGAGATCGTCTAGTCCAACCCCCCTGCATACGCAGGGACACCTAGAGCACGTGGCACAGGACTGCATCCAAGCGGGTTTGGAAGATCTCCAGAGAAGGAGACTCCACAACCTCTCTGGGCAGCCTGTTCCAGTGCCCTGTCACCCTCACTGTCAAGAAATTTTTCCTTAAGTTCCTATAGAATTTTTGGTGTATCAGTTTCCGGCCATTTCCTCTAGTCCTATCAGTGGCCACCACTGAAAAGAGACCATCCCCGTCCTCTGCACTCCCTCCCTTGAGGTATTTATATACACTGATTAGATCCCCTCTCAGCCTTCTCTTCTCCAGGCTGAACAGGCCCAGCTCCCTCAGCCTCTCCTCATAGGGCAGATGTTCCAGGCCCCTGATCATCCTTGTAGCCCTGCGCTGGACTCTCTCCAGCAGCTCCACATCCCTCTTGTACTGTGGAGCCCAGAACTGGACACAGTACTCCAGATGCGGCCTCACCAGGGCTGAGTAGAGGGGCAGGATCACCTCCCTCGACCTGCTGGAGACGCTCTTCTTAATGCAGCCCAGGATTCTATTGGCCTTCTTGGCCACGAGGGCACACTGCTGCCTCATGGTCAACTTGTCATCCACCATGACACCCAGGTCTTTCTCTGCAGAGCTGCTCTCCAGAAGGTCGGTCCCCAGCCTGTACTGGTGTCTGGGGTTATTCCTCCCCAGGTGCAGGACCTTGCACTTGGCCTTGTTGAATTGCATGAGGTTTTTCACCGCCCAGTTGTCCAGTCTGTCCAGGTCCCTCTGGATGGCAGCGCAGCCCTCTGGGGTATCGGCTACTCTTCCCAGTTTCGTGTCATCAGCAAACTTGCTGAGGGAGCACTCTGTGCCTTCATCCAGGTCATTGATGAATAAATTGAACAGGACTGGACCAAGGACTGACCCCTGGGGGACCCCGCTAGCTACAGGCCTCCAACTAGACTCTGCACCGCTGATCACCACTCTCTGGGCCCTGCCATCCAGCCAGTTCCTAATCCACCTCACTGTCCACTCATCTATCCCACACTTCCGGAGCTTGCCCAGGAGGATGTTGTGAGGGACAGTGTCAAAAGCCTTGGTGAAGTCGAGATAGACGACATCCACCGCTCTCCCCTCGTCTATCCAGCCGGTCATTTCATCATAGAAGGCTATCAGGTTAGTCAGGCAAGATTTTCCCTTGGTGAATCCATGCTGACTACTCTTGAGCACCTTCTTGTCCTCCATGTGCCTGGAGACAACGGCCAGTATGAGCCGTTCCATCACTTTTCCGGGGACGGAGGTGAGGCTCACTGGCCTGTAGTTGCCTGGGTCCTCCTTCTTGCCTTTTTTGAAGACTGGCGTGACATTGGCCTTCTTCCAGTCTTCCGGCACCTCCCCCGTTCTCCAGGATCTTTCAAAGATGATGGAGAGCGGCTTAGCTATGACATCTGCCAGCTCACACAGTGCTCTGGGGTGCATCCCATCAGGGCCCATGGATTTTTGGGTATCGAGTTTCCTTAGGTGCTCTCTGACCCAATCTTCCTCTACCCAGGGCAAGTCTTCCTCTCCACCCGCTTCTTCTCTTGTCTCTAGGGCCTGGGGTTCTAAAGGGCTGCCCTTGGTAAACACCGAAGCAAAGAAGGCATTGAGCAACTCTGCTTTTTCTGTGTTATTTGTAACCAGGGTGCCCATCCCGTCCACCAGCGGACCCACGTTTTCCCTGATCTTCCTTTTGCTGTTAATGTATTTGAAGAATTTTTTTTTGTTATTTTTAACGTCCCTTGCCAGCTTGCCTTCCAGACGTGCCATTTCCTTTTAGTAGTTTAGCAGTTAGTTGTTCCTCTTAAATTTCCTTCCGATACCACTTGCAGTTGTCTTTGTATGAAGGAGCACTCTCTCTGCAGCTTCTCCAATTTAATACAGATATAGGAATCATCTGTTTTAGTTTCTTCTGTGTCAGTAACGTTAATTGCATAACAGGTCCTAATTACATAACAGGTCCTCTTCAGGTTTTTACAAACTTAATGTCTCGGTTTCTATTTTCAGTTTCTGGATTTGATGTGTTATCAAATGAAATGTATTTTGGCACCTTTATCATAATCAGAGTTTACTCCACTACTGCTTGAGCTGGGGTTTCAAAACACTATGTACAACAAAACATTCCTCAGCCAGAGAGGCAGGGACTTACCAAAAGCAGTGCAGTGGTGCCAGGAGAAAGCACCAAGAGATCTGCAGCTCATGCTTTAACTAAGTATTTGTAAGAACCAAGCACTTGTAGGGGGCATAGCAAGCACAAGTCTTGGATGAAGCAGCTCATGCACAGTTCACTTTCCCGAATAGATTGTTCTGGGGTAAATAATTTATTTACTCTCAAAACAGAATCTCGCTCAATTTGCCAAAGGTAGGGAGCGGAGCAGGAGTGCTTGGCTGGTGGTTGGCAGCCATTCCCGGATGAAGTACAAGGCAGCTCCTCTGCCTGAGTTGGAACCTAAGCATTCCTCTAGGACCTTGGTGAGGACTGGACTTTTCAAACTTTCTGCCACTTATCTCATGAGATTTCCTGTGGAACAAGGTTGCATTGCCACATGGAACTAACTTTTGTTAAAGTTAAGCTTTAATATCAGCAGAGATCAGCTACACGTCTCCTTTGGTCCTATTTCTCTCCCTCTGGACTAGGTGGTGGATAGCTGAGTTCTCTCTGACGTCTGGGCTATGTCAATCGTTTCGTAAGAGCTTAGGTGACTAAGCTGAACAACTTGGTCATCAAAAGGTGAGGGAAGCCTTACTTTTTGTAACCTTGGGAGTCATGGAAATCATCTCTAATTCATCTCTTGTGAGGGTGACGCATCATATTGGGTGTGCTGCTTGCTTAATGATCACAAGTGGAGTGAGCACCAGCAACCTTGTTCCAGGGTTGCTGCTGGTGTCTAGAGTTCAGTCGAGGTTACAGGGCAGAACTGAGCTTAATGCAAGGCAGCACAGGAAAAGCCCAGAGCTCTGCTTGGCTGCCCAGGACCTGGTCCTCTGCAGAGCCACCCAGAGCAGTTGCCAGGTGGTGGGAGAAGTTGATCTGACTTCCTTCCTGAAGGAGAGAGATGGTTAAATAAGTTTCTTGCAGATTTCCAGAGACAGAATGAGTTAGCCTCAAAGCTTGCAATTTCTTGTATTTCTTCCTCATAAATAGTTGCCAACTATTCTTTTGGAATATCATAGACATGATGTGATTGTCTTCCCATCCAGGATAGTTGTTTTTAACATAGTTGTTTTTTTGCCATGATGCAAAGGATAAAAACACAGCTAAATTTCTCCATTCTGCAAGTAAAAAGGAGGTGATTCCTGGGGTGGCTCGTGAGGGGTGAGGCTTTGAGAGGCGGATGCCTCATGCGCTGGCCACAGTCGCACCACGTAACGCGGACAGCTAATCTTGTTCAGACTGTTCTGGGAACAGGAGGCAGAAAACAGTGCTGTACTGATCTAAGGAGCATTTTACAGGAGGGAATGTGTGCTTTGTCTGTAGAAGTGACTGTTTTGTGGTTTATCAGCCTGCTAGGGCTGCAAAGATATCTAGTTTCTTTATTATCTTATATGCTACCCTTTGATCAGTTTTTTTTTAGGGTAATGTTAGGAAGGAAAATGAAATTCAGGAAAAGCACAAGCAAGAGTTCAGGATGAGTTCTAATTTAAGAGATGCTAATTTCAGCCAGGATGTATGAAGCATTAATTCCCAACTATTTTTGGATCCGGATGTATCTTCCAACTGTACAAGTTAAGCTGCACTGTGTCTCTTAGATGTACCGGCACCTGCATCAGACCAACCAATGCAGAACTAATTAGCACCATTTTATTTATTTGCAAGAAAGAGCTGCTTGTCTTTAGCCAAGGAGGTGGGTTACAAGAAATAACCAGAATAAGGTTGTTATTGTCTTTGTCTAATGATAAAATGATCTAACCTAGATCTACTGCCCAAGCAAATTCTGGAAAGACACTGAATGCTGGCCAATGAAGCAGAGAGGAAATTTGCCACTGGCACAGTTAGGAGGCATTGTCAGAATAGCTAGGAAGCCTGTTTCGTTGAGGTTTGCCTTGCATAAAAAGTTGAAATAAATTATGAAGAGAAAACAAGTGTAGGGAAAAAGTTCTTCAACCTCATAAACAGAAAGAGAAGAGATGGTGAGGAAGTGGAGAAACTCACATGAAGGGAGCTGTCTAGGTTGAGGTATGAATCAAATAAACATACTTTGCAGTAAGGGTGACAACACACATAGAGTAGTGTTAGGATCTATAAAAATAGTAATTACTAAATGCTAAGAAAGCTAGTATTAAAATGACAAGGGAAATCCAAAATCTGCAGAAGAACAAAATCCAAAATAAATAAATAAATAAATAAATAAAAACAACTTCTCAGTATGGAAATACCATAATGCTTGAGTAACATTTTTCCTTAGCTGTTGAAAGAGTTGATGCATGGAATTGCAGTTGTAAAGAGTTTTGATTAATCTGTTAGTTTGAGGATGTAAGTTGAACAAAAACAGTACCTACCTTCAAAAACAAGAGGAGGGGAGAAATACAGAAATCAACATTCCTTCTAGTTTCCTACCAAAAACATGGAGCCTTAAAACATGAGGAAAATGATAGCTAAGGGTGTGAAAGCAGTGGAAAAGGGATAAAATACTGCACTCTTATCAAAATCTACTAATTTCAGGAGTAATTCAGTATTGTTTGGTAGAAGATGACTGATTTCTAAGACAAGAGCAATGCCATGGATGTATTTGAGAATCAAGTAAAACATCAGTCCAAAACCCCTTAAGAACCTTCTTTTTTAAGGTGGAAACTTGAAGGTAGAGTGGTACTGAACTGTAGAGAAGAGGTGCCAGGATTATTTTTAGACAGAAAAAGGTATTATTCTTATGGCTGACTCTGTTTAATGTGTTCGCTGGTTATATAGATATTTGGTGAAGTTTGTAGATGACATGAAGCTAGGAATAATACTGTTAGTGTGGAGGATAGATTTCCCATGGGAATTATGGTCTTTTTGAAGTGAGGTTTAAAAGCAGTAGTATGAAGTGCAAAGTTGCTTGCCAAGAGAAAATCACCAATAACTTTTGCCTAAATTTGGTCATTAGGGTGGAGGAGGAGGATGTGTTGCTAATATGACTCAGTTGCAACAAAATCCAATAAGACTGTAGGTTGCATCAGAGGTTAAGGTGGGGGCCTTAAAAACAAATTCTGCAACTGCACTAATGCTTTTCTGTCTGTACTGAGGATTTAGAGTATTGAGTAAGGTTTTGATCCCCCTATGTTTAAAACAAAAACAAAAATAAACAAACTGTGAAAGGAGGACTTTTAGAGTGGCCAGGTTAGGGCTGGGAGACTGTTGTTTAGCCTAGAAAAGGGTAAATCTAGAGAAGACACCGTATTTTTGTATAAATACATGGCCGAGGTTAATAACAAAGTGGGAAGCTACTTCAATTTTAAGAAGAGTCCAAGATTAGTAATGAGTAAATTAAATTGATAATTGCAGAAATCTTTGTAAGCGTTCAAGAAACAGAGTTCTGAACAGCTTTCTGGGTGGCTGATGGGTTTGTTTTTAGATGGAGTTTGAGGAGGTAAACACTTGAGGGTAGTCTTAAACTTTCCACCCCTATTTCTAATGGTATGAGTCTTTGGATTATGAGTATTGTCGGTCCTGGTGAGAAAATCATGGGAGGGATGTAACTGTTGTAAATCTTTTGTCATATTTATACTGGGCTGCTGCTTTTGATTCTGCAAGGGCAAGAACTGGGCGTAGTGACTTAGCATGAAATTCAGTAACCTAATGTACAAGGGCACTGTTTTGGGATAGAAAACCAAGAGCGGCTGCTGCTTGAGATCATCAGCTGGAAATGGTAGAAGAGGATGGAACTTAGACACTTCGTAACCTTCCGTCTGGGAAAGATGTGATACAACTGCACAGAAGCGTATTTGGCTTCTGTCTGTCAGCTGCCCTCTTTCCAGCTGAGATGGGAAAGTGTTCCTGTAATTGGATAAAATACTGGTACAACCTCATCAGGATACATATATATATGTATAAGATTAAATATAGGGTTATAGCTATATACAGGGTGGAAGGGAACAACAGGGCTTACAGGCACCCTCTGCAAGTAAACTGGAGAATAAAGAGCAGGAGGAATGGACTGAGGTAGAAATGATAGCAACTGAAAAATGAGTATGTTGAGCGTGAAAGCATGGGTAAAGTGTAGGAGATTATAGTTCTGAATCTGCTTCCCAGTGACAGGGCAAAGCCACATCTGTTTGAATGGAACTTCCTCTGTTCTAACAACTTCGAGCACATTGAACTTTGTACTTTACATCCAAAGTGACAAGTTTGCATCAAAAACATCTGGATCTGATCTATGTGTTTTGGCTTCCACCATGCAACAAGGAAAGATTTTCTGTTGTTGTTTTTATTATTTTCCCTTTCCTAATCTGTATTTTCTGAGGAAAAAAAAGACAGTATCAGAGGCTGTCTGATGTTGTAAGGTAATGTGCGTTTCTGTTTTGTCTCTGTAAACCCCTTTCAGCTGACTTATTTTACATGGCAGAAATTATACTGTACTGTGAGGAACTGCATCCCTAGCCTAGACATTTTCAGTTTTCCTGGGCTTGCCCCAGTGAGGTGAATTGCTAACCTGTTGGACACGGACTTCAAAAGAAAAGACATTTCAGGAAGTGGGGCCTCTAACCCTCAGCGATCTTAAGCTCGTAATTAAGCCCCGAAGTATTACCCCTGTATCTTTCCCCAGTTGTGAAGTCTATTTTTGTGTGCCTTCTATGACTAATTCCCTTGTGTGAAATTGCTGGCATAGAGAATGAAAATAAGTATAAAATTGCACAAGATTGTTGTGCAAGAAGGCATAAACAGATGCAGAATATATGAAGCTTCGCTAGGCTTGTACCAAGATGCCACTAAATTTTTCTTAACAATATTTCTCCTTTGTATCATCCCATGGATCTGGCCTTTCCATATCCTGAAGTGAAAGAGAAGTCTCTCGGATACAAAGAGAAAAAAAGAACAGAGAGGACCTGATTTCTGTGACTTGTGTCTTGTGATTCAGAGCAGGGCAAACTGCTGTTAGGATGCTCTGTGACAAGAAGAGATTTAATTCAAAGTCACAGGCAGATGTGCTCACTGATGTCTGCTCTAGCCTTGGATGGTCCCAGCAAGCAAGGCCTGCTAGAAACCTAGAGAGATTGCAGCAGGAGGCAGGTGCAGGAGAGCTGAGCCAAGGAATAATGAGGTTGAAAATGAAATGCTTCTGCTGCTGGATTAGTTAGTGCTGCTGGAGAGGTTGCTGAGGGCTTGTCTATGTTGGTGCATGCTGATGGAGCCTATTTGCTCCATCCAGGCCTGAAATGGGTCGGACACCCCGTGCCATCACTGGGGACAGTGCTGGGCTCATGTGGAGAGCTGCCTCCTTTCCCAAGCGGAGCTGGTTCATAGGGTGGGTGATGGAGGAAAATGAGCAGATGTGTAAACACCTGCAACGGGCTGCATAGATCAGTAAATCCCTCAGCGACATTCAGCTGCAGGGGAGGACTTTTTGCATGACAGTTTGCTAAATCAGCCAGTGTCAGCTGGTAGCAGTTATTATAGATCTGCTGAGGCTCCTTGTCCCGTATGTTTAACAGCTTTATAGTTTGTTTGTTTGTTTGATCATCCAGCTCTTTCTCGAAGAGTGTCATTGCACTCATCAGCTAGAAGCAGGACTTTTCATACCGCCTTGCTCATGGTCTCTGGTTAGGTGTCCTCTCTCTGAATATGGCCAGAAGTACCAGGAGGAAAGCTTTAAGACACATGGAGGACAAAAATGCCATAAGCTTTTCCTGGGACAAATTTCCTGATGACTCCCATAAGCCCAAGGGTAGGGATAACTAACAACCTTTGCTTTCCTATTAGGAGCTGCAGTATCTCCTTGAAGACACTTCTAATACTAGCCAAAATTACTTTTCAAAAGTAGTTTGCTACTACTACTAATGCCCCATGCCTAAAACAAAATCTCATCCAAGCTTTAACAGCTCTAAAACTTTATTTAAGCGTTAGTAATTTTTATGAATGGATTTGGATTACAAAAGGCAGTATGGAGCTCTAGTCATGTTTACTTGGCGTTGCTTCAGAGCCACCTGCCTTCTAAAAACAGTGCTAATCCAAAACTATACTCTGAAAAGGTAATTTCCAGTAGGTTTATGTTTTGTTCACATGTTTTTTTTTTTTTTTCCATCCTTTCTATGTGCTTGACCATCACACAGCTGGATTTGAGTATCTGTGACATTTTCCAAGTCTGTGCTGAATAAACATAGATCTGAGCTTTAAACACAGTAAACCTTTCTCCAAAGGTCCCTTCCAACCTTTATGATCCTATGATTTTAGCTAAAGTGTAGTAAGTTTTTATCTCTGTCCTGTTCTCTTGTTCAAGGATTCTTGTTACGCTGCTTTGATGCTGTAGGTGCTGATTTAAAATTTATGTTCATGCTGTTAGTTTTGGTAAAGTGGTGCAATAAAACGGGCTGCCCAGAGAGGTTGTGGAGTCTCCTTCTCTGGAGATCTTCCAAACCTGCCTGGATGCCACCCTGTGCCACATGCTCTAGGTGTTCCTGCTGGAGCGAGGGGGTTGGACTAGATGTTCTCTAGAGGTCACTTTCAACCTCAATCATTCTGTGATTATATGTTTTGGTCACAGACTTTCATATACCAGAGGAGCTGCCTATTTATAAGGTTTTGGTGGACACTGATTCTGAAGGGTAGTTTCAGGGAAGCCGTGTGGTAGTGAAAGGAATGTAACAAATGCTTTCTCAACAGGATCTGAAAGGGGATCCATGTAGGCATCTTGCTGAAGTTGCTAATTTTTGAGGAAGCTTGTTGGAAAGCAGCTCTAAAAGGGACAGTGTTAACCTTTCCAGGAAGCATGGACGTCAAGATGCCAGGCTGGACAATCAAAGCCATCTGAGTTGGAAGGCATCCGAGGTAGTTGGAAGTCAGCTGGCCGAATAGCTTTGAAAGAGATTCCTCTCTAGCAAGATTTTAAGGAATCACATCAGGCATGCACAAAGAAACTCTTGGACAGGACAAATTATTGGATGAATTGTTACTGTATCTCTCTCTTACAGAAAATCTTTCCTGCTCAGTATAGGAGCAAACTACTGAAAAAGAGTCAAAACTATTGATTCTTCTCTGTATAAATGCTGACTAATCAGGTCATCTGTCTTTTAATATATTTTACAAGTAGACTCTTACTGTAATGCATATTTGCACCGGCTGTTCTGTGCTGCAAAAGAAAATTGCAGGGGTGTAGTAGCAGCTCTATGGTTGTGATGGCCTCCATACATGCACGAGAAGCAAGGCAGAACTTTTTAAAGATTTTTCAATTGTAGATTTGCAGTAAGGATTGATTAACCTAATTCGCCTAATATCACACAAATATGCAGCAACTACAACTGAGCTCCAATAGCCTCTTTTTTCTTTTTTTTTCCCTTAGAGAATCAGTTTTACCCCTAAAGCAGGTATCCATTGTGCAAAAAATGAAGCAGGATGCCATGGGAGATATTTGGCTGTGCTAAATGACTATCTTAAAGTATAAGTACACAAGTAGCTTGCATTATAATTTGTATTTGCAAGATATTTTTTTCTGCCTCTCTCTTATTGGCAAAGGAAGAGGTTAAAAAATAAAAAAATTGAAAAAAAATAAAAAAGTGGGGGTGGGGGCTCAGGGTTTGAAGCATTTCTTAATGAGAAAGTCAAACCCCAAAGCAAGCCCTGAAACTGTCCTTGTGCTGCTCTCTGCCCGTGCCAGTCTACAAAACCCAATCTAGAGATGCCCCAAGCTCTGCTCAGGTTCATGCCCAGAGTGCTGATTTCTCAAAAGCACTTCATCCAGTAACTATTTTCAGGATCTTATGAGAAGAAAATATTGGCTGAGTAAAGAGATAGCAGTCAGCTGGCCCTGCCTGCACAGTCATGCTGTCACCTACCCCCAGGAAAAGGCACAATGTGACCACAATCATAACACAAGTTTGTTTTTTTTTGTTTGTTTGTTTGTTTGTTTTTTAAAAAAAAGGGAGATCCAAACACTGCTGCAAAGGGCATGGGATCCAAGAGCTTTTGTTGCAAGCTGGTCTTGATCACTTCGCACTTTGGTTCCCTACAAGCTTGAACTGTGAATTCTCCTTTTTGTATGTTTGAAGACATTCGAGGTATGAAATTCTGTGTTTCTGCAGTCCCAGATAGCACAGGCATTTCCCTTGAGTTGTATTAATAATGAAGAATGCTTATGACACCACGTGGGTACCAGGCAATGCAAAGGCTGTCGACACAGCAGGCTCTACAAGGGCCGTGTACTGGAAGCTGGTGGCATGATTAAAACTACAGATATGTAGTTGAATTCCAGGGATGGAATAAGTGTTTTCTGAGCACTTGCTGAAGGATATATATATATATATATATATATATATATATATATATATATATATTTCCAGGGTCTCTATGCTGCTGCCATTTCAATCATCTGTCCACATTTCTCCAGGCAAAACCCTGGCAGCAATTTTGTTCTCTGTGTTTCTTCGAGGCTTTAGGACTCTAGTAAGGTCCCGGTAAATAACATAAAAACCGTCCAGACCTCAATTTCTCACCTTTCCTCATTCACAATAATAGTAAATTACTAATAGTCTAGCCCTCGTCCTTAGAGACATACGTAAATATTTGAGCATGACTGGGTTTGTGTTTTGACTGACGAAACTGCTGTATATTCCCGTATCTGGTCGTATTCTGGTATCTTTTTATAATCGATGAAAGCAAGTTATTTTAGTTGTGCTGACAATGACAGATTTTACAAGCTAGTCTGCAGGAGTTTTATCCTGTCTGTGTATTTGCTTCAAGAAGTTAAATGTGCAAGCAATCCTGGGTGGCTGTTTCAAATTTACCACAATCCCGTAACACATCATGAATAGCAAAAATATCCTGAACTGCAAACTTGGAGCAACTGTACAGGTTCACAAATGTCTGATTTTGCTGAACAGCCAAACACAACACTTTAATGAACGAATAATCTGAATGAATGTGGGTGTTTTAATGAGTGCCTATGGAGTAGCAAAAAAGCTACCCTTATATAGGCAGTGAACTGAATTTGGTAAGTTTGTTCTGTTTTCATTTAGCAGTGTGTTGCTTTGTGGCCTGTGGCTGGGATTCCCGCAGGGAAAATGATTCGCACCCATTCTGATGGGAAATGGGAATAGTTTTGGACTGTTGCTTCCCTGTTTCTTCTGCCTAGGCTGGCTTTGGCATGAGGACTGGGCTCTGGTTCTGTTGTTCTTGTCTGATAATTTCCCCTCACATTCTTAAATACCTTTTTTTCTTTTGAAATTTTTAACTTAAAGTTAATTTAAAAAGCAGCAGCAGCAGTGTAACTAGCATTACAAAGAAGAAAAATCTCCTAGTTTGTGTAATGAAATACATAATATTGCATTATTTCAATTTTAAAACTTTTAAATGCTTATTTATTCGTAATCTTCTCTTTACTCTGAGAAATATGTACGTAGGGAAAACAATGCAAAATAGATAAAAATTGAATAAGTAAACAGAAACAGACTTTAAAAGCTGGGGGATGGTCAGCATTGGCAAAACGTGTAAGCGGAAATGTTATGGTTCCAAGTACATGAAATTTAAGACGTCTTTACATGACAAATCAGCAGATGTGTGCATTGCTGTGTATGGTCCTGTTTCCTTCTTATCCTCCCTTTCCTTCTCACTAGCTCAACTGTGAGTTGGATTTGAGCTCTCTATCTGGCTAGCTCTAGCCCAGCAGGACTGATCCTTTCCTTGAGCAGAGGCTGAAAGCCTTGCATGCACATGGCATCTGGCAGGGGATGTGTGTTCATAATGAGCAAAACTCATAGAAATGTGGATCAAACTCTGCTGCGGGTAATTTTTTCCCCAATACTGTTTTTTTGCAAAATGATATTTTATTGCTTTTGCTTTCTCTGTTTGCAAGTGGATCATGCCCTTCCTTAGCTGATCTCGTGCAAGCATTGGCCCATCTTGGTGGCAGAGATGGTTCCTTTCCCCTTGCTTTCCTGTGCAGTTTTGCTTGAATAGTAAGATGAAATCCCTTACCAATATATATATATATATATATCCAAAACAGAACAAAGAGAAGAGCTCAGTGTAAAGCACGTGGTTGTATCATAATTTCTAGTAAATATTGTTCTGAGCCACCAAATATTTGATCTTGTGATGGGTTACTTCACAACCGGCCTGCAGACTGAGCTACCATAAGTTATCATATTTCCAGTACAAAGGGGAACATCAAATCAGGCAGATGCATGTTGAGAATGAAAAGTTTTTGAAGTGTCAAGCTTCCTGGAAAGATTTCGACACCAGTGTTACGTAAGAAGCTGCTCGAGCTAATTCATTTAGTTTAGGAAAAACATTTCCTATGCAGTTGTTTCAGTTGTTAGTGTTTTTTAAGGATGACTGGCTTGATCTTTCATTATTACTAGTCTCAAATATTAAAAATCATGACCAAGACATGAGAAACTGTAAAACTGGCTCTAAAATCTGAAGATTGAAAGAAGTAAAATGCAAAATGCTTAGTGTCTGGGTTTTGAGATACCTTTATTTTCCTTTTTTTTTTTTTTTTTTTTTTTTTCTTTTTCCCCCAAAACCTCTGGGGCAAAGAGTAACTAACTGAAATCTGTACTTTTGGTACACAGTGCTTGAGAAAGCCACTGGCGAGACGCACAGTGGAAGCTTCATCTTTGGTGGTGGTGCACAGTTTGAGGTGGGTGGTAGCAGGTTTCCGGCACTGTAGAGGGTTAAGACAAGAAGGGGAATGGACTACTGGGTTTAAAATCCCTGCAGGTGGTGGAGACTATCAACCAAATATACCTTGCTTGAAGTTGGAAGTATTTGAAGGATTTAAGATGTAGAGCTTTCTTTTAGGAAGGATGAGTGCAAGGGTGCATCTAGGAGGGGTGATGCCTGCAATAGCAAGAAATGGGTTTGGGATTTCAGGGTGTAATGGCAACCAATCCTTGCTTGTTGCACTGTCAGGTATGGAACTATGTTGTGATGCTCTCCCCAGAGTGAGTCAAACCCCTGAGATTTCACTTTAGCTGCTCTGGCAATTTGCAAGGACAATAGATGTTGCCTCCAGTTGTTTGTCATATCAGAGATTTGCCAGAGGGACGTGTTGGCCCATGTCAGACGATGTCTTCTGCAACAGCCAAGCGATGCAGAGAGGTGATTCCCCCAATGTCACTCTGATTCTAAACCCATACCCTTTACCAAAGGGTCCAAAAGCAAATGTGCTTTCCTTGTTGGATGAAGAAACCTGTAAAGTGGCACCATTGCCAGCAGTGTGAGGAACAGAAAATGCTCCCACAGAAAATGCTGTGTTTCAAAGAAAAAGAAATGCAACAGGGTAATTTTTTCTCATATAAGATTTTGTGTTGAATGGTCCTTCCAGGGCAAAGATGGCCATTCCCACCTTTCATCTTATCTTGAAAGAAGAGAAGCAGAAACAAGGTCCTGTTCCTTGCTAACTACAGCCCAGGGAGTCACTGTGCAGTTGAGTGCCCCAGGATGCCCGAGTGAGTGGTATGAGTGGTGAGTGGTACAGTGACAGCCTCCTGTCACTGCCAGACTCTTTACCGTAGTTTCATTTCTTATTTCTGCTTGTTTAATCTTCTGCTGAACTTAGGGAAATCTCATAATCTTGGTGTGCCTTTCTTCCCTATCTGTAAAGTGCTGCTAATATGTTTTTTGGTTTTGGGGTTTTATTTTCACTGTAAGTGTCTGCTTAGGTGGCTATCCTGCCAGGAACAAGGCCAGCTTGCTTAGCTTCAGCTTGCAAAACTGTTCGGTCTTATTGGACTCATTTGCAGAAGTCTTGAGTACTTAATATTGCAATCAAAATTAACAGAAGTTCTACTTGTCACTTTTCCCAGCAGTCAAGAATAGTGTGTTGGGAGTGGAGATGTGGGTCTGCATCCATGTCAACTTCCAGCTTTGGTGATAGCTTTTTCAGCTTGAATTTAGGGAGGATTCAGCCTTCAGGCAATTTTCTTTTCTTCCTTGCAGCCTCCAAATCGACCAAAGCAGAAGGGTATCCAGATAGCTTCCCATGTTCACCATTATGGATGGTCACAGTAGCTTGATCACTTCCACATTTTCATGGTAGAGCAGAAGTTGATTGCATGATAGTCTGCTGGGAAAATATTTTACGTTCAAAGAGTGTAGCAGAGATATAGGAAGGCTTTATAATGACAGCTCTACAGCCACTAAACATTACTACTTCAGAATATGCAACATTTAAACAGTAGTAGAACCCAGTAAAACTGCATTATAATGAATAAAATTATGTCTTGCTTTTTGGATACAGATTGTGTTGAATCTGAGTGCCATAGTGTGTTGAATCTGAGTGCCATAGTGCTAGCAGTGTCAAGCGCGTGTCGAGGGCAAAGCCTGAGTCGAAGAACTCAGTTCCCCGGCACACTGGGAGGAGACCTAATGTTTGCAGTGTCCCAAGACTGCGCAGCTCAAACTCATCTTACACTGTCCTGATGCTGCCATCCCCTTGGAGCATGTCCTACTTAAGCAGCCCAGTGGATGCAGAAGAATGGTAGAGAGAAGCATCTCTTAGTTATCTTCCCTGCCCATATACAAGAAGTGAGATCTGTTTGTGATCTGCGAGATTTTTATTTTAAATGAAAGAGAATTAACAAAGCAGAGGGAGGACAAGGCATTTCTTTCATTGGTAATACTTGCATAAAAACAAAACTGAAGGCTAATGACATTGCTGTGGAAAGTTGGCTTAGCTCTTCAGAGTGCAAAGTGCAGTATAGAAAATTGTTAGCGCCATCATTGCCCCTAACTGTCCCAGCCCCCACCCCAAATCACGATTTATTTCCAGATGGCTTCGTTACTTTGCTTTCTCCTGCAAAACCACGAGGCTGAGACATGTTTTGCAGAAAGGTAACGCAGTTGATCCGTGCAGGCCCAGGTGGTAGGAAGGCAAGCACACAGTCCCTGGGAAAGCCTGTCCGGTGAGGTGCAGCTGCCAGGGAGCTGCCATTTCCCCGGAACGTCGGGGATGTGGTTTCCTGAGAGCATTCCGGTTTTGCTGAGGCCTTGGGATTTAGGTGTTGTACACAGATGATTTGATGTTCATCTCTGATGCAGCAACACCTTCAACTGAGGAACCCACCAGTTCCTTCAAGCAGGCGAATGGTGTGTGGCTCCAGCCTTAGCTCATGTCTCCTGCCTGCCTGCTGCCAAATCCAGCCTGGATTTTGTTTTGTCCTGGACACCGAGGCTGTGCTTGCAAGGAGCCAGGACAGTACCTGCTCTGCCCTGCCCTGCCCTGACTGCAACCCAGGCTACACAAAGTAGAGAAAAAATAGCCAGTAACAGAGTTCATGCTCTACTTTGTCCCATGCCTGTGCTTGCCGTACATGTTCTTCTCTCCTTTCTTCTCTGCAATATCTGCTTACATATTGCACATACAGCACCATTCATTGCATTTTTGGGCTGCTCAGCCAATCTGATGTAGAATTCCTCTTGCTGATGGCACAGAGTTGGCAAAGCTGTGGCGGGAGATTAGAAGCTTTTCTTCTGTCACAGACTGCCTCTGAACTTTTTGTCCCTGAGCATTGGACACATTGCTTCATGGGCAGCTGTGCAGAAATGATATAGAACAACTTAGCTTTACGTAGCACCTCTTGTTAGAAGCGACCCCAAGGTACTGACAACTAGCTACCCAGCTCCAGGTGGGTTAAATATAACTTCCTTTTTTTTTTTTTTTTTTTTTTTTTTCAGGATCTTAGGGTCATCCCTGGAAAAAGCTTTAAGGTCTTTTCCTCCAAGAAGCAATTTTCTCTCCTACCTCATGACAGTTTTGACATCCATTATTACCAAAGGTCTCTATTCACTTAGTTCTACATCTTACTCCATCACTGCAGGATACCAGCCTATGATATTTACTCCGTCAGCTTGAATTTCCTACGAAGAGAAATCACAAATTCTTCTGCCATGATGAGAAGTGTTGTAAGGTTTCCTGGAGGGAGGAAGGAAAGAGCTAGCAGAGCAGAGCCCTGCTACATTTTATATAGGCCCCAGTAAGTCTGATTCTCTGCCAGAATATACTTGACTGTAAAATTAATCTGACAATACAACTTATCTCCCTTCTGCAGTGAGAAAGGTCTCCCAAAATTTATGGTAGCCCTATCAGTCCCGTTGTTTGGTCCCACAACCTTGTTGAGAGGGATGCCTGGCACTTTGTTCAGTGCCAGGCTGAAAAGCTCATTTGTAACATTTTTGCGGAAGATCTGAGCATAGATGAAGTAGTTGCCACTCTCCATGATGGTCACGTTGTGAGGATCTGTCACCACAAATCCATCGCAGTGTGTTACTTTCCACTCCCACACCAGGATATCTTTAGCGGTAGAGTGCACTGTGGAAAATGGACAAAAAGGGTATGGTGATTAACTATTTATTCTCTACATGGGCTTGCTTTTTCATTGCGCATCTCTCTTGACTACCTTCCTGGTAATTTTTGTTAGCTTATTCTTGTGATTACAATTTGGGATTTTCTTATAATTCAGAAGTGTTAGGAGGGGTCTGAATCTTCAAGTGCCAATAGAGGCGTTGAAGGACCTACAGGGGCACGGGTGGCTTGGAGAGACTTGCTGTACGGACAGGTTAGCTGCCAAAAGTGGCCTGAGGAAGAGGAGCCTTCATGGCTGAGGATCGGATCTGAACTGAACTATAGCAAGAAGTAATTCATGAGCAGAGCTTCAGCTGGATCTGAGGATGATTAAGGTGGTTATGGAAACCCTCACTTGCTGGCTGCTGGGGCTGTAGTCCTTCATGAGAGCTGGCCTGTGGGCTCCCAGGCTTTTGCCCTCCTGCAGAGAGCAAGTGCATGCTGCCAGTGTAAAAGCTAGCAGTGTTGTCACAGCCCACGCTGTGCATGCAAGGAACTGGGTAAGGAGACAGCAATAAACACCGTGTGAGGAGACAGGGCTCATACCCCAGTGCTCGCCAGTGCCTTGAGTTACTGAACACCACTGTGTCCTATCCTTGTACAGGACTTGCATGGTCAGCAGTCATTCCATGAAGTTTTGTGTAAGCAAAAGTGTTGCACTGATTGGATTAAACCTCTCTAAGCATCAAAGTTGGCATGTTGGATGTTACCCTAAGGCTGCTTCAGGCTGAGCTAACACTTGGGAGAAGGGATGGCTCTTTTTTTGCAAGGATTTGATGCCCAAGCCACTGCGAGGCAGTAGGTCTGACCCCTTGCACTGCTGACTGCTTTAGGCTGAGAGATGGTCGCCGGCTGACAGGCCAGAGCTCTAAGGAATCCCCGACCTAGCCACAGGACTCTCTGGGCTATGCATTTCTGTGCCCAGAATTTCTGCCTGTCTGTGGACAAGCGATCCACCTGGATGCAGCCCTGTGCCACGTGCTCTGGGTGACCCTGCTTGTGCAGGGGGTTGGACTAGGTGATCCCTAGAGGTCCCTTCCAACTTTAAGGATTCTATGACTCTGAGGACTACACTTTTGGGTTGTAGTTATCTTTATCACAGTGCACATCTAACAAAAGTCATACAGCAGTTCTAGTATGTCAATACTTACAAGAGCCATGGGCCCAGCATGTCCCTGTTACCTGTGGGAAGAAGCAGAGCTTGGTCATTATTTTCTGCTAAGACTTCTTGGTCCATCTGGGTGCTCACCAGAGGAGCACCAAGAGCCTTCTCTCAGGAAGGGAAATAAACCTTTTAGCCATAATTCAAATGATTGCTGCTTTCAAATATGAC